>NC_043711.1:52491205-52694012 GCF_006229205.1 Suricata suricatta
TCAGGCAGCCAGGTGGAGAGGTGAGGAGGGAAGCCAGGGAAGGGATGTGCATCTCCAGCCCTGGTTAGCTGGCACCGGCTTCCCCAGCCCTCCCCATCCTGGGGGCTCTTTCCTTACCTCCCTCCTGGGCAGGGGAGCGCTCCCGGGGACAGGACCAGCCCTGGGGCAGGGGAGAGTGACCAGGCCCGGCTGTGTCCGAGGGCATTTGGATGGCCTCCCGGAACAGACCTTGTCCCCTCTCCTTCATTCACTTACATTGTAATCACCCGTCAGCCCTCCTCCAGCTGGGCTGGTGCAGGGAGCTGTGGGGCAGGCCTCGCATCCCAGGCATACTGCTGGCGTGGCTCATTCCCTCACTTCTTGGCCCTTCCTCCTTCGCCCCACCACCCCTACTTCAGGCAGCTTCTCCCTCCGTCTGTGGCCGGATGTGAGGGAGCCAGGGACGAAACGAGTGTGGCCCTGGCCCTGAAGCTCGGAGTCTAGGAGAGGGGTCAGCCATTTGTGCATCACGCATTCCATCACTTTGTGTGAGCGCCATGTGCGTTGTGAGGTTCTGAGGATCCAGACACTGACCAGATAGTGGCCCACCAGGCTCTGCGTCCCTGCCTTCTCTTGCCTCTCGCCCCTGGCTCACTCTGCTCTGACCACACTGGCCTCCTTGCCGTCTCTTGGGCACCCGGCACACTCTCACCCCAGGGCCTTTGCTCGTGCTGTGCCTTCTACCTGGAACACTTCCCCCAGGTGCCCACGTTACTGCAAAGCTCCAGCCCGCCTAGATACACTCCCTGTCCCTGCTCTTTCCCCACAGCACTTGGACCTTCCGACACTAGTTATTTTATCCATTTAGTGAGCCCCTCCCCCTTCTTTACCAACAAGCATGCGAACGTCCACTCCAGAGTGGAGGTTTTGTCTGTCTTGTTCACGGCTAAGTCCCCAAGTTCAGCACAGGCCCTGGCATGTTGTAAGAGCTCAGCAGTTGCTGGTCCAGTGAGTTGAAAACCAAATCCTGCCCTCAGGGAGCTCAGAGTCCAGCAGATGTTCAGTCTGAGCCTTGGAGTGACCTTTCACTCATTTCCTCCCATGATGTTTGGCCCATATGCCCGCACGTGCAGCCCTTACCCTTCCCCCAGCCCCAAGCAGTGCCAGGCCTGGGGATCAGGGCAGGCAGGTGAGGCCCCAGCCCTGGAGGGGAGAGCACGTAGGTGATGCTTCCCAGAGCCACCTCTACCAGGCGCTGTGGACTCTCAATAGGGCAGCATCTAGCTCCCGACTGGGGAGATCTGTAGCTGCCTCCTCCTCCAGGCAGCAGGCCGAGCCTCCACCAGCCACTCCCAGCCCTGGCCCTGCCTCAGCTGCAAGCCCCAGGTGGGCTCCCTGCCCTCTCTCCTTCCCCTCTGGCCCTGAGAGAGGCTGGAGCTAATGGCTTCCTAGGTGAAGGCTCCAGGTGAGCTGGGCCCTCGGCCCTCACTGCTGGGCTGGGAGGACTCTGCCTTGACCGCAGGCTGGTCCCCCTGCAGATGTGAACGAGTGTGAGACCCAGCGCTGCAGCCAGGAGTGTACCAACATCTACGGCTCCTACCAGTGCTACTGCCGCCAGGGCTACCAGCTGGCCGAGGACGGGCACACCTGCACAGGTACCTCCCCTCAGCCCAGGGGTGCCCTCCCCGAGAGGTACTCCCCACCCCCCGTGTGCTCCCAGAGACTCCCTGCCGGGCTGGGGACACACAGGACACACAAAGGCCTTAACGTCAAATCAGAGTGGGATCCCGAGCCCCACGGTCTGCTTGGCTGTGTGACCTGGGCAAGGGCTTCCCACCCCTGTCAGGCGCCTCCTCTCTGATGCGGCGGTGATGGTCCTGGCCTCAGTGAGGTGACGGATGAGGTTAAGTACCTTGTCCAGGCCTGTGTCTGATAACTTCTCGGCCCTGCACTGATAGTGGCAATTATGGGGCAGCCCCCAGGAATAAGCACTGGAATGGGAGTCCTGTTTTGCTGTGTGGGTTTTGGCAACTCTTTCCCCCTCTCTGAGCCCTGCTGTCTTCATTGGTAAAATGGCCCCTAGGCTCCAGGGCTGTGGCTGGGCCCTATGGTTACAGGGGGCTTATGGGGGCCGAACCTCTTCTCTGACAGACATTGACGAGTGTGCTCAGGGCGCCGGCATCCTCTGTACCTTCCGCTGCATCAACGTGCCAGGGAGCTACCAGTGTGCATGCCCGGAGCGTGGCTACGCCATGACGGCCAACGGGAGGTCCTGCAAGGGTAAGCGAGCAGCCCCTGCCCCAGCAGTGCCTCAGGAAGGCTCTGAGTGGGCACAGAAAGCCTCATGCAGCTTGGCATGCGATTGGATTCCTGATGCCTAGTGTATAAACAGTGAGTGACCGATGCCACTGGTGGCCGCATTACCTGAGGTCTATGCCTAGGAGGAGGAAGGAGCCAGTCTGTCTTCTGTTCCACCTAGCTCGGGCTGGTCTTCCAGGCTTGGGCTCAGCTCTGGGCCCTCTCCTGGGAGAGGGACAGGGATCCTGAGTGATCGTCCTAAAAGGCAGGCAAGGGATCTGAAGAGCTGCCTCTGTCCATCCCCAGGCAGCTGTGTCTGCTAACCTTGCATGCAGACAAGCACTGTCCCAGCCGGAGCTACACAGATAGTGTGCACCTCGCATAATATGATGTTAGTTAAGGTCATGCTGAAAATAAGCTTGAATTATGCCTTGGTTTCGTGTCTGTTTTCAGCATGTGTAAAGCCCATTATCAGCCACCCACTCAAGAAAGGCTAGCTTTTAGCAGTACTCATAGCCTTACCACTGAGTTCGTTCCCCATTCCTGCCAATCCAAGTTGTGGCTGGTGCTTTGCTGTCTCGGGTGAGGCTGCAGTGACACCCCCTGGGTATATGGCCTTGTCCTGCTCCCCCTTTGGCCTCTCTCCAAGAGAGGCTCCAGGGTCAAGGGCCCCACAGACATGAAGGGCCTGGTGGCACTGAGGGGCGAGGACCCTGGGACTTCCTGTGACAGCTTCCTGTGAGTGTGGGGAGGGCTGGGCTGCATGGCGCAGACTGTTGGCACTTCTTCCTCCTCCTAGGCATCTCCATCAGCACCGGGTGGGCAGATGGCAAGAAGCAGCTCCCTCCTGCTTCCTGCCACACCCCTGCCCAAGCTCAGGGGTCAGGGTTGTGGGCCGCCGAGCATAGCTGGCGCCGAACATGCAGGAGGCCCTCCTTTCATGTGGATACAGTTAATGAGCCATCAGGACAACAGCCGCCCCTCCTGGTCCCACTGGCTCCCGCCCTATTTTCTCTCACTCGCCTTAGTGCCACCCTAGGAAAACGGGATCACGACCCAGTTTGCACAGGAGGAAAGGGAGGGCGGCTTGGAGAGGTGGATAAACGTCAGCTGATCTGGCACCACAGAGGGGGGTGGCCAGCAGCCTGGAGTCTGGGCCGGGTCGGCGGCTCGAGCCCTGGCTCTGTCCCACTGCAGCTGCACAGCCCTGAGCACGTGGGAGGTGACATGGCTCTTGCCTGGTGGGACCGTGAGGACAAGTGAGTGAGCGTAGAAGGCCTCACACCTCGGACGGACATCAGGGAGCAGACTCAGAATGCTGCGTGGCTGCCGCCATTACCGCTGCCCCGTCATGGCGGCTGCTGCTGTAAGGAGTCTGCGCAGCATCACAGCGGCACCCCGCTTCCGGCCCAGCTGCCTGCTGACTGCTGTGTGGCCTTGAGCAAGGCTGTGCCCCTCACCCCTCTCTGAGCCTCAGCTCCTGCCGGTGTCTGGGGAGCCCTATGCCCCTCACCCCACAGGCCTGGCATGAGGATTGTGTGAGGAGAAATCCCTAAACTGGGCCAGTGTGGAGGACTGGAGAAAGACCCCAGAGCCTCCCAGGAAAGCTCCTGATGGGCTCTGCCCCCCGCACCCCTGGGACAGCCCCTGGGACACCTGGGGCCGTGCTCTCTGAGCTGAGCAGCTGGTTCTCACGGAAAGGGTCTCTGGAATGGGTTTCCCATTTATTTTATCCTACTTGACCTACAGGTTGCCTGTGCACACACATGCATACACGTGCACACACAAGTGCATACACACACCCATGGGTGCATCTCTGAGCTGTCAGATATTTATCCATCCGTTTCTGTGTATGTGTGTGTCCATGTGTGTATTTCAGCATCCTAAAAGGGCCCTCCTTGTGTGTTTGTGTTCGTGATTCTGTGTATCTGTGTGGGTATGCCTGAGCACATGGGCGTGCTCAGCTGCGTGACTGTTTGTGTGTTCAGGGAGTGTGAGTGTGCCTGTGCTCTTTATGGGGGGCTTTCTAGCTGTGCCTCCTAGAGCCTGTGTTTACCAGGGGTGGGTCCCACACTGCCATCCGGCAGTGTGTGCGGAGCACCTGCTCCAAGCCAGGCACTCTGCTGGGTGCTGGGGACACTGCAGGACCAAGAAAGACACACACCCTGGCTTTCGGGGGCCCACACGGAAGAGGGGGGCTGGACACAGGATGTGTGTGTTTCAGAGCAGGGCAGGAAGTAGAAGGAGAATGAAATCGGGGTAGGGGGAACACTACAGGGTGGGTAGGGAGAGTGTCCTGCAGGGGGCGACCTTGAGCTGAGATCCAAGAGATGAGGAGCCAGCCATGGGAAAATGTGGGGAAACTGCCAGTAGTGGGAGCCACTTGTGCAAAGTCCCTGAGGCGGGATAGGGGTCAGGGCGTTGAGCAGCCCAGACGGGTCCCACAGGGCTGCAGCCCAAGGGGAAGGAGAGACGCTCAGACAGAGAAGGGCCACAGGGTCCCTGTGGTGTCCATGAAGGGATGACATCTTTATTCTGAGAGCAGGGAAGTCCTAAGGGGACACAGAGACTAATTTCAGAGCAGGGTCCTCAGCCGCTGGGCGAGTGCGTGTGGCGGAGGGTGGTCTGGGAGACATGTTCTTACAATGGAGACGCAGGTGTCCAGCGTGGGCAGGGTGGCGTGGACTCCTGTGCCCAGCCGGGGCCGCCTCCCCTCACCCTCGTCTCCCCGCCCCACAGACCTGGACGAGTGCGCGCTGGGCACCCACAACTGCTCCGAGGCCGAGACCTGCTATAACATCCGAGGCAGCTTCCGCTGCCTACGCTTCGAGTGCCCCCCGAACTACGTGCGCGTCTCCGAAATGTGAGTGCCCCCGCCGGCCTCGGGCCACGCCCCCGCGCCCATCCCGGGAGAGGCCGAGGGTGGGATGGTGGCGCTTGCCTCCGCGCCCCTCCTGCCTCTGTGGTCTGACCGACCCCACGAGGTACAAGTACAAGCACCCTGCAGGAAGCTCGGGGCATAGGGAGTGAAGAGCAGAAAACTCGGAGAAAGTCCCCACTCCTATACATGCACGTGCATGCACGCACCAACATACATGCACACATGTGCACACACCCGCACACGCACATGCATGCACACACAGGCACGGGCACACGCGCATGCACACACACTGGTGAGTCGCTTTTGTGTGACGCATTATCCCAGCACTGAGCCCTTTACAGACAAGCAGTTATTGTCTCACGTGGTTTGGAGAGTCAGGAAGCTGCAGGCTGCTCTGGGGGCTTCCAGTTCAAAGTCCCCTGGAGCTGTGTCATCAGAAAGCTTGACTGGGGCTGCAGGACCCCGCTGCTCACTCATGTGGCTCTGGGCAGCAGGCTCCTCCCCGAGTGGGCCTCTCCATGAGGCTGATTGTGATGTGGCCTCCCCAGGCACTCCCCTGTCATCAGGAGAGGAGATGACAGTCCTTTGTACCTAACCTCATCTAATGTGAGAAGTGACATACCGTCCCTTCTGCCATTGGCCACACAGTCCACCACTGCAAGAGGTGGTGTACCTTGAGGAGGGACCACATGAGATGTTACCAACAGGAGGCAGGACCACGGGTGCCCCTTGTTGATAACCGCTTGGCATTTTGCCATACTTCCTGTCCTTTTTTTTTAGTGTTTTATTTATTTTTGATGGAGAGACAGAATACAAGCAGGGGAGGGGCAAGAGAGAGAGAGACACACGTAGAATCTGAAGCAGACTCCAGGCTCTGAGCTGTCAGCACAGACCCCGACGCAGGGCTTGAACTTGTGAACTGCAAGATCTTGACCTGAGCTTAAGTCGGATGCCTGTCCTTTCTTTACTAAACATACATTTTCATAAAGTGCTTTGTTTCTCATATGATTTAATTGTTTCCAATTTTATTTTACTTTGTAAGGTATTTTTCAGATGTATATTTTTAGAATTACAAACGTGACACATGCTTTTAAAAGGATTTCAACAACAGAGGCACCTGGGTGGCTCCGTCGGTTGAGTGTCTGACTTCAGCTCAGGTCATGGTCTCAGAATCCGTAGGTTCAAGGCCCGCGTTTGGCTCTGTGCTGACCGCTCAGAGCCCACTTCAGATCCTCTCCCTCCCCTCGCCCCTCCCCTGCACGTGCCTTTTCTCGCCCTCTCTCAGAAATGAGTAAACATTAATGAAAAGTGTTTCAAGAACAGAAGTGCCCTCCCGCCACATGCCACAAGCAGGATTTCCTAGCATAGATGTGTCCGTGATTCCCCGCTCCCCGGCTGGCACTTTGGCGTTTTCCACCCTTACTGACCCCGCAGCGTCCTGTGCATGTGTGTTGGGACGTTCAAGGGGGCTGGGGCTGGCGCAGCCAGACGGGTAGCCTCTGTTCAGCGGGTCTGGAACATAGGGGTGAGAGCAGCGCCACCTGGCGGCAGGCGCGAGGAGCGAGGAGCTGTGTGTTGTGGCCTCAGTGCCGCTGTGGCTGGTGTATGGTGGTGTCATGGCGCCGGTGTCGCTGTGTGCTGCGGTTCACCAGTCGGGAAACTCTACTCAGAGGACCCTTTAGAGCCGCTTGCAGGGCCCTGGCGCCTGAGCAGTGTCCGTGCGGGAAGCAGGGAGCTCGTAGGTGGTGATTTAGTGGCTCCCAGAGCCAAGAACTGTGCTCAGAAATGGAGGCCTCCGTGGGGATTGGTGGGGGCACTCTCCCCATTGTCACTGTCGTGTAGCAGGGCCAAGTCTCCAGGCTTCCTCAGGAGTGGGTGACTTGGAGCCCCATGTGGGCTGTTGGCCCTGGTCCTCAGCTTCCCCTGGAGAAGGGCAGGCCGTTTCGAGTCAGGAGAAGAAATGGCTCCAGCGGAGAGTCAGTTACAGAAGAAAAGGAATTTGGAAAATGATTGACAATCAAAATGCTGTGTCCAGGGAATCTGCGCAAATGGGAAGTGCGCACGTACAAGATGGAGGAAGGTGGGTAAGAATGAAGGAAGGGAGGAAGAAGGCAAGGGGGGCAGCCAACATACCGTGCCAGGCCATCTGCAAAGCCCTGCGGGTTTATTAACTCACCCCAGCCAGCTGGAGAGACCACAGGCTGTAGCCCATCTTACAGATGAGGAAACTGAGGCCCGGAGAGGTAAGGTGACTTGGTATGGCCAGGGCTGGTCAGCCCTCACGCTTGTCCAGGACAGGTGGATGTCAGGGGTGGGAGAGCGTTGATGCCCGTGAGCCCCAGGCCTGCTGACCCAGCCCCGGTGCACCCCACAGGAAGTGTGAGCGCACCACGTGCCACGACTTCATGGAGTGCCAGAACGCGCCGGCACGCATCACCTACTACCAGCTCAGCTTCCAGACGGGCCTGCTGGTGCCGGCGCACATCTTCCGCATCAGCCCGGTGCCCGTCTTCGCGGGCGACACCATCTCCCTGACCATCACCAAGGGCAACGAGGAGGGCTACTTCGGCACACGCCCGCTCAACGCCTACACGGGCGTCGTGTACCTGCAGCGCTCCGTGCGTGAGCCCCGGGACTTCGCCCTGGACGTGGAGATGAAGCTTTGGCGTCAGGGCTCCGTCACCACCTTCCTGGCCAAGATGCACATCTTCTTTACCACCTTTGCCCCGTGAGGCGCCCGCCTGAGCGCGCTGTGGGGGCCGTGGAACGCGGGGTCTTCTTGCCACATCCCTGCACCAGCCCCGCAGCCCTGCCGGTGCACACTTTTTTTGTGGTTACTGAGCACCGCGTGTGTGGGGCTGGGTTGTGGTGGCGGTTTTTACTATAACTCTGTAACTTAACTTAACGTTGCTGACTCGATTGTTCTGGATTCTGGGCCGATCCTGTGCTTTAGCCTGTGGGAGGGGTCAAGGCCCCAGGAGGTGTGCAGAAGCTTTGAGGGCCATTCACAGTCACTGTCAGTGCTCTGTGGCTGGAGTCAGAGGGCCAGAAGCTGAAGAGTGACTGAAGACGAAGCACAGCAGCCGCGATGAGGTGTCTGGACTTAACTGGGCGACCTGTCCCCAAAGCTGATATTCCATTTCATATTCCATTGTGATTTGCTCTTTGAAAAAAAAATCATGTTAAGTGTTTTTGTTGAATTGTAGTATGTGCACATGGCAAAAAATATATTCAAATAGTAACAACGGGTTATAAAGTTAAAAAGTAAAAAAAGAAAAGGATTTGTTATTTTGTGAAGTGTTTGCATTTGCCGATGGCATCTGTGTGTCTCAGGGCTCCCAGCCTGAGCCACACATCTGTTTATCGGAACCTCCCTCAAGATCTTGCTCACCCAGGCGCTCCTCTGGGGGTGAAGGGATCACAGTGTAAATGCACGCTAGCTTTGGGGTCCTTCCTTCTTTTTCTACTCTTCCTTTTCCTCCTTCTCCTTCCCCAAGTGTGGATCTCTGCTGGTTTGTCACTCTGGCTATTGTCCGGAGACTCGAGTACCGGTCCGGGCCACGGACCTGCAAACATCTGGTCAGACAGAGGGCTTGGTCAGGAACCCCAAAGAAGAGAGGATTCATCTTTTTTCTCCCTTGTAGGTTTCTGGGGCTTCGAAGCTGGGGCAAAGGAGGAGGGCTGGGAAAGGAAGGGGCGCCATGCAGGCATCTGGGCCCAGGTCTGAGTCCCTCCCCGCCCATGCCGACTTTTGCTGCTCCCCTTGGCTCTTTCTCTAAGCCAGTGGATTTCAGATGCAGGCAGCGTGTGACTCCAGGGGCCTTGAACAAAATACACTGGGTGGCAGGTGGCATTTACATGGCAGAATACAATGGACAGTATCACAGTGCTCTACACCTGGTGGGGGAGGGAAGGCTGTGTCACAGAACAGCTGTGCACGTGTCTGTGTGCATGTGTGTGTGCACAAGTGTGCCATACAGCTCCAACCATGCTGCCATTCAGGAACCCACACCACACGGCTGGATGTTCTTATTCTTCCAGACAGGCTCCCAGACCACATTTTGAGGTAAAATCTTCCAATAAGATGTGGCAATTATTTAAAACCTTTAACAGCAGGCATGAGCTGAGTTTGTTGTTTGGAGGTGGCTGCTGCGCACCTGCCGCAGAGGCCTCACCGTCTCGTGGCCTCTGCTCCCCTCCCTGCCCCTCACGGCTCCGCCCTCCAGGGAAACCAGGGCCAGTGGCCGTGTCAGGCATGGTCCCTTTGCAGGCGGGGCACAGTAGGCACCAGGCCCCCATTCAGCAGGCAGGTTAGGGGCACGAGCCAGGAATGGGGCAGCATCAGGCTGGTGGCTGCTGGCCCTGTCCTGCACAGTCACGGCTTCTCCTCCTGCTTGAGGGCTACTCCCTGTGCACCCTTGTGTGAGTGACGTCGCCCCTCTGAGCTGCTGCCCTTGCATCCTCGGTGGATGGGGGTGCTCACGCTTCTTCGCTAGCGGCCTGCTGGCAGCGTCCCGTGTGCTGCTGGGCTCACCCGGAGGCTCTTGGGAAACAAGATTTTCTTCTGACCTTAGAGGTTTTAAGGTTCAGTGATTCTAGAATATTCTATGACTGCAAGGAGTAGTTTAAGGGAACTGTCTCTATAAGACTTCTCTCACGCCGGATGCCAGACACAGACTTGGGGGTACCCGGACCCCCCTCAGGTTCATTAATTCCCCTCAACAACTCAGGAGGCATCAAGTCCAGAATGATGGCTTTGTTATGACAAAGGGATATGGGGTAGCATCAAGCGAGGGGCATGAGGCATTGGGTGGAAGCTGTCCCTCTCCCAGTGTGATGGGTGACAGTTTACACGGAATGTGGCTAACCAGAAGTTGGCATCTGGCACTTTGAGTGGAGCTCCATCATACTGTCAGCAGGGCTGACCTTTGGTGTCCAGTCCTTCCTGGAGGTCAGAGCTATATGGCCTGTCCCAAAGACCCCATTATAAGTCACGTGATAAGACCATCCAGTGCCCCATGTCCCAGGCCAAGCCAGTCCTGTCAGGGTATTCCAGGGCGGGGCTGGAGCTCACCTCCCAGGCACTGAGGGCGAAGGTGGGCTCTGGCCTTGGATGAGCTGGATTCCAGCCCCTGGACTTGGCGTTCTTACAGTGGAGCAGTCCTATTTGGGCATCTACGCGTAGCCTGACTTCTCTCACCTGGTCTGGTGCTGTTTGTACTTCAAGATACACTTGTGCAGAGCTGTTTGCAAAAATGCGCTATCCGTTAGGCAAATCCAGTTCATGCTTAGGCCAGCTGTGTTACATCCTGAGGAGGCCGGAACTCGGCTTTGCAACCCGCGGGGCCATTGGTGCCAGCGCGGACACCCATACACAGTGCCAGCGCCACAGCCTGCCTGGCAGGTGGGTGTAACCTGGACGATAACAGTGGGTTGCATGCCTTCACTAACACCTCACCCAGCGCATTGTCTCCCAGCCTGGCCCACTTGGGTTTGCAGCTTCTATTCGACCTTGTCAGGTCCCAAAGGCAGGAGACGGCCTGGCTTTACCCATCGGGTATAATCGAGGTAAGAGACCACACACATCCCTTCCGCCAAGCTTCTCCTGAGATATTGACGCAATACTGGGTACACAGAATGCTAGGTTTCCCTCTTCGCACAACCCATCCGTTTCTTCACCCTCAGCTGCAACTTGCTTTCTCTCCCACTTCTGCCGCCTGTGGGAGGGACGGTAGGCTCAGCCACTGTGCTGGTCGACATTGCGGGCCCACTTTAGGTCAGCTGGCTGCAAACTCCGAGGGCCCGTGACCGCCCTCGGGTTCGGTAATTCTCTACAATGACACACAGAACTCAGGAAAGCATCTTGCTTCTTTTCCTAGTTTTATTATAGCAGATACTAGTCAAAGTGAGCCAATGGAAGAGACACAGGAAGCAGAATCCAGGAGCGTCCGAGGACGGGGTTCTGCTCACAGTCACTGTTGTGTCCCGGATGGCATGGCCTCCTCCCAGGCTTGATGCATGATGACACCACGGAGGGTCACGAAACAGGGAGGCTCCCCAGAGCTGTTGGAGTTCAGGGGCGTGCGAGGTCCCGCACAAGGTGGCAGCACCGCCGCTGATGATTTCACCCGGAGTGTGTGACCCCAGAGGAAGGGCTGCTGCGGCAGGTGCGAAGGTGCGTGCATTTGAAAAATGTGAGGGAGCCGTGCTCGTAAAGAGCGGGACTGGCCGGTGACTGCCAAATTGTATTTAGTGGCCTGCAGAGACAGGGACAAGGAGACATGTGGGGCTGTTAACAGGCAACCACTGAGGGTGAGGTGGAGCCCTGCAAAGGCGGCTTGTGTCTGCAGAGGGAGGACAGGCATACCTGGGTGGCAAGCGGGAGACCTGGTTGGTTGTGGGAGTCACAGAGCCCCAGGGATGTTGGCTGCTTGGCTGAGATCAGTCTTGGGAACCTAAGGGCCCTGGGGTGAGAAACCCAAAGCCCTGAAAATGGAGGGAAGCATCTGGACGTTTGACCCTCTGCTGATGCGGAGGGGGCTGGCCGCTACCCTTCGAGGCAGCCCATGCTCCCTCGGGAGCTGCCCTCCCCTCTCCCGGCTGCCAGGCCAATAGTTGGGGTTAAATCCAGCATCACTGGGCGGGAGATGTGCTGGGCTTGATGGAGAAGGAGAGACTGCACACCCGAGAACTGCAAACTGTCCAGCAGGTGCTGACCAGAGAGCCCCCTGCGATGGATTATGAGGGAGCTTGGCCAGCAGAGCCAGAACGAAAGGCTGGACAAGCAGGACTTCAAGGCACTTTTTGGGGGGACCTGGGATTTGATACCTGGGCGAGGAACCCAGGACAGAACTGATGGCTGACTCTGGGTGGGCATCAGAGACAGGTATATGCTGGGGTTTTTGGGTTACATGAGTCTGTGAACCCCTCTTTGCACAAGTCAGTTTAGGTTGGGGTTTCTCTCGTTTCCCATTCAGCTTGTGTGGAAATCGGGGCTGGGAGTGTGGTGTTACAAAGGGGAAGCCCTAAACGTGAAGCTGGCTGAGTGATGGGGAGAGGGGGGCGCCCTGGCTGTGGCCCAGAAGATGGTACTTCTTGTTGGCTGGTGGTGGAGAAGGTGCTGGACAGTCCACCTGCCATATCATCCAAGGTCTTAGAAGGAAAAATAAGAAGGTCATATAGCACTGGCCACCCCTTTCTGTTGTCCTCACAGTCCCACAGCAAGAGACAAGCTGAACTTGAAGTTGATCTCATCAGAAGGCATCCAAGGGTACGGATGCAACGGGGCTTCTCTCTGGCCTCTTTCCATCGTGGACATTGGGTCCGTAGGGTGACTTACACATGAGGAGTGACACCCACATTTCACCACCACCAGAGAGCTGAGGCTTGGACCCGGCGACGCTGGGCTTTGCTGCTTTTGATTGATGTGTGAGCATGTTTGGGAGTTCACAGTGGGAGGGAGGCACCTGTGGAAGCTGGGAGGCCAAAGAGGTGGACTTTTCAGGGCATCTACATTTGCCCGCCCAGCACCAGACCCCGGCATTGGGCACAGCGCCTCACTTTCTGTTTGGGACCCCCCTGCCCACGCTTTGGGGCCCATCCATGCTCGGCCTTGCCGATCAGCACCTGTGTTCCTGCTACTGTGATTGGTTCCGGGGTGGGTCCCTGATGCAGTCCGAGAGGCAAAGAGGTGCGTGAGGCCTTTCCTGGGAGTCCTGGGCTCCCCTTGAACCTGAGGGGCCATCAGGCCTGGAACTGCAGCCCCCAGGTTGCTGCGAGTGAAAAGCTGAGGCAGAAGCCAACAGTCCCGACGGTAGCCCCTGAGCCCCAAGCCCCAGCCGGCCTGCAGTCACAGCAGACTTTGAATTTTCCTGTCATTAACTTTCTTTTCTGTGTGAGCTAGTTTGGTTGAGTTGTTTCTCCAATGCACCAGGAAAATTAAACGGGATGCAGTAAAGAGTCAGGAAGGGTGTGCCAGGCAAAGGAACAGCATATGCAGAGCTCCCGAGATGGGCACAAAGGCTGACATGCCTGGAGACTTGGTGAGGAGTGTGGTGAACGACTGAAGCATGGTTGGCGAGGCCTTGGCTGGGGCAGGGGGTGCTGCTGAGGCCCTGCGCGGTGGGGACAGGGCCACTTCTGTGTTGTACAGACATCCCTCTGGCTGCGGTCTGGAGAATGAATTACGGGGCTAAGGGTGGCTCCTTAGAGGGCTATATCCCTCTGGGGATGGCAACACCTTCGTCAGGTTAGGGCCCTTGGACCTGGTCATGTCACTCCAGCCCTCTCTCATGTCCAGGCCCCTGTCTTCCTCTCCTCCGGGACCAGCCCATGGCTCACTCATCACGGAAGCCAAGCCTGCTGAAACTGCCTTAACCCAAACCGGTGACTTGCGAGATCCTGTTGATGTTTTCCGCTCTTCTGCACGCACTCTGACCCCCAGACCCTGGGGATGGGCAGCAGTTCGTGGCTGTGCTGCAGGTGGAGCCCAGCCACCCTACACACACACACACACACACACACACACACCAGATCTTCCAGGGGGCCCCCGCCTGCCCCCTGTCCTCCCTGCTGGGGCTTCCTGGTGCCTCTGGGGCCCAGCTGTGCTCTACCTCCCTGCCATCTCTGGGCAGAGCCAACCAGAGACAGAGATACCCGCAGCTGTGGGGTTGGGGGGTGTCTGTGCCGATACACACTGTCATAGTACTCCCCTCCCTCCTGGGACCCACAGGGGATGGCTGGTGTGTCCATGCACAGAGGGCCATGCAGGGAGCACCAGGGCCACTGGCCTTTCTGTTGCACTGGTTTTCAGACCTTGGGGCAGAGGTTGGCACTGACCCACACGGGTGTCCCTGGGGTCTGGGTCTGTATCCCTAGCCTGCCCCTCCAGGCCTCCATCCTGGTATCTTTGATGTGTATCTCTATGTTAGGAGGAGCTTTAGAAAATTAGTACTATGACTGGGTATGTATATATTTTTTAAATATAACTTTTATTTAAAATTTTAAAGAATGTATTTACTTTTGAGAGAGAGACAGAGCATGAGTAGGGGAGGGGCAGAGAGAGAGGGGAAGACACAAAATTTGAAGCAGGCTCCAGGCTCTGAGCTGTCAGCACAGAGCCTGATGCAGGGCTTGAACTCAAGAACTGTGAGATCATGACCTGAGCTGAAGTCGGACGCTCAAACGACTGAGCCACACTGGCACCCCAAACCCTTTGTTTTAGAGTAGTTTTAGATTTATAGAAAAAGTGCAAAGATCGTGCAGACAGTTCCCGCACACCTTCCCGCCCAATTTTCTTTATTGTTAGCATCTTACACTAATCTCCACATTCATCATAAGGAATGAGTCAACATGGAGGCGCTTTTATGAACCGAAGTCCACCACTCATTCCGGATCTTCTTGGTTGTGAATCAGTGCTCTTCTTTGTTCCCGGACTTCACCCAGGATACCACCTTACCATCAGTCGTGGCCCCTCCCCCACAGCTTGTCGGGCTCCCCTTGTCTGTGGTGACGCTGGCAGTCGGAGGAGTGTTGATCGGGTGCGCGGTGACACACCATCCCCTGGAGTTGTCCGCTGTTTTCCTCATGATGCCCGGGGACCCGTGGTGTGGCGGGAGGAAGGCTCCAGAAGCCACACCGTATCAAAGGTACGTGCTCTCAATGGGACACACCGCTGTGGGTGTTGACCTTGACCCCCTGGCTGATGTAAGTTACCCTTTCCCTCTCCCCTTGCTGCCTTCTTTTGTGCACGTATTTAAAATTCTTTGATGGTCTCGTGTTATAGATGGACTTCGGTTGCTTCATTGCTTTGCAGTCAGCCCCGTTTTAAACTGTCCAGGTTGTTGCTGTGTGCACCTGGCCTGTTGCTGCAGAGCACCTCCCTCCCCCAGCTCACCCGGTGACGACGCCCAGGCGGGCCCTGGGTACTGGCCCCCCAGACTCCACCACCGTGAACATCCACATCATCATGCCCTTGGGGCCACTTTCAGGACTTCTCAGGACAGGAAACCAGAAGGGACCCGCAGGTCATAGGGTGTCCTGCACACCTGTTGGGGCCACATTTTCTCATGCCGCCCTCCAGAAAGGTAGCATGTTAGCCTCCTGCAACTTCTGTCCCCATGGATGACCTCACTTTCCAACACAGGTCGAGCTGGAGGGTGAGCAGTGTCGTGGCCCCTGTGGGGGTGGGGGTGGGGCGACTGAGCACCCGACTGGGCATACAAGGCTTGCTTTATCTGAGTCCCTGAGCCCCTGAGCCCCCAAGTCCACAAACCAGGGCCCTGTTCGGTGAGCCAAGGGCCCATGTGCTCCATTGCATGGCTGGCACGGTATTGAGAAAAGCATTGAGTCAGTATTTCTCATCAGCTTATAGTTTCCCAAGATAGAGGTGTTCCCTTGAAAGATTTTGAATCAGTAGCCCCTGTGGTCCCTTAAAACCTTATGATGTCTGGAAAGACCACAGCTCTTTTCTCACAGCAAGAGCCAGCCTGCGACGGGCCAGGCAGCCTAGCTGGAGGTGGTAAGTGTCAGGTGGGCCTGGAGAGTCAGGACACAGGATGAAGATGAAGGCAGCTCCTTCCAAAGTTTTTGGCTGAGTTCTGGCATATCTGTGGGGCAATGGCGCCCCCTCGTGGCTGTAGCCTCAGCCCACATTCTACCGCCAATGGAGAGGGATGGATGCGGACCTGTGGGCATGAGGGAAAGGTGTTTCTGATAGTAAGGAGGACCATGGTACCACATGGGACACACTGGGAGCCCTGCCCATGGCCAGGGTGGAGGGCGTGCCAGGAGCAGAGGCTGGAGGTCTGGGGGAGGTTGGATGGGAAGAGCATTGGATGCTGAGTGAGGAATGGTCCTCAAGAGGACATGGCCTGGGTGGTGCCCTGACTTTGGCAGAGTGGTCAACCCTTCCTTTGAGCAGGTGTGTCCCATGCCCCAAGGCCGTGGTCACCCTGGAGTCTACTTTTTTGCATCACCTGTGGGATCAAGAATTCCCACCCATAAGAATTTTCTTGGCAATGGACTTATTACCTGGCCGGGCCTGGGCTGCTGTGCATGGGGCCACTACTGAAGGCCAGGTGACGGCCAGGTGCTTTAATGGCAGAACTGTGGGCAAAGCGTGCCACCCAGAGAGCAGACGTGCCTTGGTTCCGCCAGCGTCTCCCTGGCAGCAGCTCTGCACTGCTAAGATTTCATTCCACCCCCTCTACAATCAGAAGGGAAGGCTTTTGTTCCTATTTTACAGAAGTGGAAACTGAGGCTTAGGGCATGTGACTTGCCGAAGGTCGCATAGAGACTCAGACCCATGTGTGCCTGACTGCAAATGCTCAGGGCTCCAGAGAATGAGAAGACATGTGACAGACTGGGAGATAAAATTTGCTAAAGATATCACTGATAAAGGACTGGTATTCAGAAAATACAAAGAGCTTTTAAAACTTGACAGTAAGAAAATGAATAATCAGATTTAAAAATGGGCAAAATCTCTGAACAGACACCTCACCAAAAAAGATATATAGATGGTAAATAAGTATGCGAAAAGATGCTCAACATCATATGTTTTTAGGAATTGTAAATTAAAATGAGATACCACTATGTCATGCTAAGCAAAATAAGTCAGGCAGAGAAGGACAGATACCATATGTTTGCACTCATAGGTCTAACAGGAGACCATGAGAGACCTAATGGAGGACCAGAGGGAAGGGAAGAGGGAAAGAGAGTTGGGGAGAGAGAGGGATGCAAAACTTGAGAGACTATTGAATGCTGAAAATGAACTGAGGGTTGAAGAGGAAGGGGGAGGGGGGAAAAGAGGTGGTGGTGATGGAGGAGGGCACTTGTGATGAAGAGCACTGGGTGTTGTATAGAAACCAATTTGACAATAAGCTATTAAAAAAATAAAATAAAACGAGATACCACTATACATCTAGTGGAATGGCTGAAATCTAGAACACCGACAATACCAAATGCTGGTGAGGATGCACAACAGTGGGAACTCCCATTCATTGTTGGAAGGATTGCAAAATGGTGCAGCCACTTTGGAAGACAGTTTGGAAATTTCTTACAATCCTAAATATACTCTTACTGTATCATCCAGCATTCACACTCCTTGGTATTTACCCAAAGGAGTTGAAAACATATGTCCACACAGAAACCTGCACATGGATGTTTAAAGCAGCTGTGTTCATAACTGCCTCCAACTTGGTGGCAACCAGGACATCCTTCAGCAGGTGAATGAGTATGTAAACAGTGGTCCATCCAGACCATGGAATTATTTACTGCTAAAAGGAAATGAGCAGTCAAGCCACAAAAGACATGGAGGAACTAAGATACATGTTATAAAGTGAAAGAAGCCAGTCTGAAAAGGCTACATAGTGTATGATCCCAGCAATATGACATGCTGGAAAAGGCAAAGCTATGGAGACCGTGAAAAGATCAGCAGTCACCCGGTATTAGGAGTGAGTGAGGGAGGCATAGGTGGGGAGCCCAGAGGATTTTTAGGGCAGAAAAACTACTCTGTATGATACCTTTAATGGTGACACATATCATTATACATCTTCAAAGCATGGGCACCACCTAGAGTGGTCCTGTAAACCGTGGACTTGGGAGATGGGGACGTGTTGACGTGAGCTCATGGATGGGTGTGCAGGTGTAGGAGTCGGGGGCCTATGGGAACTCTGTGCTTTCCCCACGGTATTGCTGTGAGCCTAAAACCACCCTGAAAAACCGTCTGTTAGAAACAAAGCCAAAGAATAACCTCATTGCATTGCCCTCCCCAGACTCCAGAAGCTCACAGTCTGGTGAAGAGTTAGATGTAGAAACAGGTACAACCGTTTGCACAGTCACTGCAATGAGAAGGAAGCCACGGGGGGCTGTGGACCCTTAGAAGGGCTATTACACGGCATCAGAAAAGGCTTCCTGGAGGAAGTATTGCCTCCAGTGGGTTTTGCCCAGTTACCCAGGCAGAGAAGCAGGGCAGCCATTCCAGGGAGGGGAACCAGCTCGCACCAAAGTGAGAGGTTTGGGGAAGGAGGGAAGTTCCCAGGTGCAGAGTGGAGATGCGCGTGCAGTTATAAGTCTCCAGAGGCGGGCCCGTGGACTCTGGGTGCAGCTCCCTAGAGGCTTACAGATCTGGCCCAGATTGAACGGAGGTCGGGGCTTGTGGTGGCTTCTGCCCATGGAGGGTGCGTGCGGCGACACCTGGCGTTGGCAAGCGGGACTGCAGTCGACCGCGCAGGCGCAGACTCGGGAGATGGCGCACGGGCGCTAGAGGAGCTTCATCCCAGGGCTGGAATCAAGGGGTCTGTGACCATGGGCCTCTTTTGTTTGTTACCGACCCAATGGGGTGGTAGAGTTTCCTTCCTTGTTCACACAGACAGCAAACCACAGCAGCGCTAGCTGTGTTCACACTACATCTTGGATATCTCAGAGTATCAGTTATGCTCATCAGCAATCACCACAGGTGCCAGACCTGCTGCCCGACCGTGCGAGTCACTGTGCTAAGAAAGAAGCCCGCTCAGTGCCATATTACAGAATTCTTTTTAGTATTTTGGTGACTATCATTTCAGCCTAATTGGCATTGAAAAACGTACAGACTCCTCCATACTGCCAAACACGTTTCTGGCACACACACAAACGTGCAAGCATACAGACAAACACATGCGCACACATACACGCGAACATGCGTGTGTACACACAAACACCTGCGTGCGCACACATACACATGAATGTGCGTGGGTACACACAAATACATGTGCATACACAAACACACAAACGTGTGCGTATACACATATATGCACATATATACAAATATGTACACAAGCACATGTGCACAAACACGTATACACAAACGTGTGCACATACACATATATACAAACGTGCATATATACACACACATGCATGTATACAAACAACACAGGTGCACAAAAAGGTGTATTTTCACGCAACACACGATTTGCACATGTACACACTCAGTTGAGAAGCCCTCTTAAGAAGACAAGCGACAGCAGCAAGTGTCCAGCATGAGGTGGCTGTGCACATAATCCGTCTTCTAGATCTGTCCACGTGAGAGAGATGCTCCACTACAATGTGGAAGGTCCACCACTGCTCTGCTAGCAGGGGTGGGAGTTGCGGGGGGGCATTCTGATCTCTGGTGCCTGGGCTCTGCCAGCCGCCTGGCCTACAGCCCCTTGTTTGGCCTTGTCATTCTGGCCCCCAGAGGAGACCCTGCTCAGGGGGTTCCCAGGGCTAGCAAGGGGTCTGGGGGTCAAGCTTGCCCTGCCTCCACTGAGAGAGACAGGGGGCTACAAGTGGAGCCTTCTTGCCTCACCAAACTCATCCTCCTTGATGTGACTGCTCCCATTTTACAGATGTGGAAACTGAGGCCCAGAGAGGTTGACTACTCTGCCCAGGGCTGTGCAGGTTGTCTAGCCCTGGATGACGAGGAGTGGGATGCCTGGTCTTTCTTTTTTTTTATGTTTTTTATTTATTTTTGAGAGACAGTGAGAGCAGGGGAGGATCAGAGAGAGAGGGAGATGCAGAATCTGAAGCAGGCTCCAGGCTCTGAGCTGTCAGCACAGAGCCCGACATGAGGCTCAAAACCATGAACCGTGAGATCATGACCTGAGCCAAAGTTGGACGCTCAACAGACTGAGCCCCCCAGGCGCCCTGGTACCTGGTCTTCCGAGCCTCAGCCGCCTTCAGCTGTCGTGTCAGGAGATGTCTGAGGCCGGCCTTGCAGAGGAGGCCCTCAACTTCTGTCTCCCCCGTGTAACTCCCACCAAGACTCCCCACTCCTCAAAGCACCCGGTCCCAGTTCCGTAGTCCTGCACTGTGGACCCTGACACCTCCAGCCTCATCACCCATCCCTCCTCGTCTGTTCCCGGCACTCCGGCTGTTCTCAACCCCCTGCAAGCACCTTCACGCCTCCCTGCCTCTGCTATTCTGATTCCTGTGTGGGAGTGCCTGGCGAACTCCTACTCATCTGGACTGCCCACACAGAGCTGGCACCTCCTTGCTCTGCACCCACTGCCCTCGCACATCTTTGCAGGGTAGCCCGTAAATCTCGAGATTTATGCCAATAAGCAGCATGTCTGCGTCCCCGGCACTTAGCGCCAGGAGCAGCATAAGTAGGCACTCATGAATGTTTGCTGAGTGAATAAACAGACGTGTTTGTGCACTCCCCACCCCCATGAGCTGCTGGAGAGAAAGGCTGGAGACTTTCCAGCGATTCAGGTGCTCATCTGAATGTCCAACTGTCCCAGCTGAAGGGAGGAGCAGGGCTGAGTGGTGGTGACAGCGGCAGTCGGCGGGGCTTGTCTGTGGCACGGCCCCCCAGTGACTGAAGCATCTGCGCTAGGTTCCTGTGTGCGTGCATCAGTCGGGCTCAGCGCTCCGTGGCTCGCTCTCTCTCTGCCCTCAAAGGTCAGTGCTGGGCGAGGCCTCATCCTTTCCTCCATCCATGTATCAGGTCGGAAGCTCAAGCCTGGTCTGGCATGACCAGGGCCAAGGTTTACGAGCTGGTCCTCCCCACCCCAGCTGCTCTGACCCTGTGAAACACGCCAGGAAGGGTGGGGACAGGAAGGGGACCATGGGTCTCCGCGCCAGCCCCGGGGCGCTGTCAGCCATGTCAGGATTTATGCCTTGATGTTCCCACCCCAAGAGCGGTCCGGTGGGCCGTGCTGAGCCATCCCCGGAGGGGCCAGGCAGGAGCTGGCCAGGGGGTGAGCCAGAGGTGCAGAGGCATCCAGGAACAACAGTCCCCCTGCAGACTGGGCCCAAAGCGAGCACAAGTCACTCTGTCAGTGCTGTGGGAGGAGAACCCGCCAAGCAGACCCTCCTAGGAGCCCGGAGGGGGGGGGCGGGGGAGGGGGGCGGCTACCGGCTGGTGGGGCCTGAGGCCAGTCCAGCCTTGGTCCCCCGAGAGACACTGTCTAGGACACCCCGCCTATGTGGACCTTAGTTTCCTCAAGCGTGACTGGTATGAGGGAGTAGTGCCCACTGGGCCCTTGGACCCTGTGTGCCCACGGAGGACATGGGTTGAAGTGAGCACCTGCAGGGGGCACCCATAGTTTGCGTCTGTCTGGTGGGCCCTTCCCTTCTTGTGGCACCAGCCACCCCTACACTGTCAACTTTGCGGGAGCTCCCTTCCCCACCATCCACAGGATCTTAGCTAGACCTCCCCCCTGCACTCCTTCCCACCCATCCCTCCAGGCACAGAAGAGGGTGGGGGTCAGAGAGGAAGCCTCCTCAGCAGGGGGCCTCAGGAGCCCTTGGCAGTGCAGATGGTCAAGAAATAAGGGGAGAGGTTTGCTGGCCTCACACTGAGTTCCAGAGTCACAGTGGGAAGGGGGGGGTGGGGAAGAGGCTGGCAAGCCTGAGCTGGATTTGGGGGTACAGGGGAGGTGACACCAATGGTCAGCCAGTTGCTCATTTAGAAGCCCAGAACAGTGGGGCGCCTGGGTGTCTCAGTCGATTAGGTATCTGACTTTGGCTCAGGTCATGATCCCGTGGTTCGTGGGTTCAAGCCCCGTGTCAGTCTCTGTGCTGACAGCTCGGAGCCTGGAGCCTACTTCAGATTCTGTTTCCCTCTCTCTCTCTGCCCCTCCTCTGCTTGTGCTCTGTCTGTCTGTCTGTCTCTCTCACCCCCTACCTGCATCTAAACCATCAGTGAGTCTGCCTGCTGGACCCTCAGGACATTCCAGAATCCAGCCTCTTCTCTAGCTTCTACATCTCACTAACCCCCCACATCCAATCACAGGCAATTCCTTCCCTCCTCATCAATCCTCAGAACACTTTGGAACACAGCGCGCCCCCTGCCTGTGCTGCCCCCAGTCTGGCTCCAGCCCTCATCTCTCACCTGGAGCCCTGCACCTGGCCCCCCCCATCCACACCCCTCCTCTCCTGGCCACCTATTCTCCTCAAAGCTGCCAGAACATTTATTGTAAAGAGCTTGCCTGTCCTCAATTCCTCCCACCCCCACGGTTTCCCACAACCCCCAGGATAATGTAAATTCCTTACCACGGTCTGTGAGACCTCTGAGCTCTGGGTCCTGCTCCTCTCTCCGACCTCATTTCCTTCACTCTCTTTCCACATCCCCTACTGTGCTGCCTCCTTTCCTGAGCTTACCTGGTATCCTGGTACGTTCCCACCTTTAGGGCCTTTGCACTTGCTGTTCCCTCTGCCTGCAACACTGTTCCCCAGGTGTTGATAAGACTCCTTCCTTCCCTTTATTGGCTCTTCTGTCAGCTGCCACCTCCTCGTGGAGGTCCTCCCTGACCTCATATCTACAGTAGGTCCCTACAACCTCACCACGCTGTGGTGTGATGAGCACTATGAAGGGGAAGACACAGGGGTCTGCGGGGGACTCAGAACCAGGCTCCGCCTCAGTTTCCCCATCTGTACCCTAAGGCCAGGGCTCTCCCTCTCCAGCAGCCCGCTAGCATGATTCGGGTAATTTGGATTCCTCGCTTTGTCCAGGAAGACAGGTTGCCATGGAAACACAGGCGCAGGACTCCAGCAGAGGGAGCATTAACCTCCCTTTGTTAGATCCTGGGAGGGCTGCCTTCTGGGCTTCCCCGCTACCTGCTGCTGGGTTTTGGGAAAGAACCCTGCCTGCCCTCTGTGCTTGCTGAGGGACCAGTGCCCGAGACTGGGGACCCCCAGTCCGGCCATCCTCCTTGCCCCTTTGTCTCGGGCGAGAAGCAGATGATGAAAGGGCTCAGCGTACTGCACAGAGAGTGGTGGAGGGACGGGGGCCCAGGAAACCCAGAACCATGGACCACGGGCATGTCCCCAGCCCACTGCGTTCAGGTGCTCCATTCCCCTGCCTTTCTCTGTGCCCCCAGCCAGGGCATTTCCATCTGCACACAATTCTGCTTTAAGAAAATCAACGCTGAGCCCACCTCCCTGCTCCCGTGCCCCCAGGGGCACAATGGGCTCTGCCAGGGTGGGTGTCACTGGCTGAAGTGACAGCTGTCAGCAGGACCGCTTCTGAAGACATCTCTTGGGGCTTCGCCTGTCCCCTCAGGCCTGCAGGAAGGGTGGGCCCACCTGTTGGGCACAACTGATTGGTGGGAAGGTTGAATCCCTGCCCATGCCTCCCCAGGACAGGGCTGCGGCCGGAAGGTCCGTGACCTCTGGGTTCGGGGGTGTGGTCGTTGTCTTCCGGTATGTCTGGCTGCTGCCCAGGCCTGGAAATGGGGAGGGTGGGGGTTGGGGCAGGGGGCCGGTACGGGCGGGGGGGTAGGAAGCACAGGGCTCTCTTGAAAGACCCCCCTCCCCCTCTGTCAGGTAGTGAAGCCCAGCCCTCCAGGGAGCAGCTCACTCCTGCCAGGGGCGCGTCCCTGAGCGGCTCCCAGCCGGGCCTTGAGCGCCTTTCCCCTTCCCGGGGCGCGCCCCTGCCCCGCCGCCGCCCTGGGCATCCCCGCTCCCCGCTGGCCCCTGCCCAGGAAGGGCCTCGGGTGCCCAAGGCCAGAGTCCGGTGCCTCTAGAGCCGGACGCCGCTAGGGGGCGCTGCGGTGCCGTGGGAAACGCGTGCAGGGAGCCCAGGCCTTGTGGGTGGCGGCTTGGCCTTGAGGGTCTTGCCGCTGTTCCCCAAAGCCAGGGTTATAGGGGGTCCCACTCTCCCCTCGGTCTGGTCACTCTCCACTGCCCGTGGGGAGGCCGATGGGGCTGGATCAGACGTTCCTCCGGTTGGTGCCTCCGGTTGGCTGGGGCTGAGGATGCTAGGGCAGGGGCCCCAAGCCCACCCTGGGGTGCCCCTTCTCAAGGAAGCAGCTGCCCAGAAGTAGTTAGAGACTTTGGGGCATCTTGGGTCACTTCTCTGAAGGGCATGGGTGCCCAAGTGCCGCCGTTTTCCCAGAGAGGGAAGGCTGAGATCATGGGGACATTGGATTAAGGAGGTAACGCTCCTGTGTCTGTGACAGGACAGTTCTCAGATCTGGCATTAGAACTCCAGATTTGGTGCTCGCTGGCTCTTAGTATGGGGTAGAATGGTGAGGAGCACGGGCCCTGGAGCCAGGTCCTGGGTTCGAATCCTGCCACTGCCAGGGAACTGCTCTTTGTGGGCAATTCCCTTAACTTCTCCAGGCCACAGGTTCTGGCTGCGAGACAGGGTTGAGGACAGTACCAGCCTCTCAGGGTTGCAGTGAGGACGGAAGGAGGCAGTGCGCATTAGGCCTTTATGAGGTGGGAATTATCATTCGTGATGTCATGTTTGACTCTTGGCCCAGAAACCCAGACACTTAGAGCTGAAGGTGCAGAGCATGGGGGGCTCGGGAAATGTGGATGGGTGAGCCCTTGTGGCTGGAAGCATCCAGGAGACCTTTGGCTCCAAGTTCCCCTTCCGGGGAAGAAAAGGAAACTGAGAGGCCCCAGTGGGTTGGGCTGCAGAAGACAGAGTGTGCCAGGCCATGACTGTGAGCAGCTATGTGGTGTGGGCAAGCTGCTGGGCACTCAGTCTTCCCACCTGTAAAATGGGATGCAGACACCTCTCACATCAGGGCTGAGGGGGCACACCCAGGAGAGGCGTGGCACACAGTAGGTATTCAACAGCCCTGGGTGGCTGCCTGCCTTCCCCTCCCCCCAACTTAGTCACACAACAAAAGAGGCTTATATAGGAGGCCTGGGACAGGTTGTCCCCCGCCATCCAGAAGAGTACAGTGAAGGGTGCTGGGTAGGTGGCTAACAGTCACTCTCAGTGTCACTGGCTGTCCCTCTAGGCCTGCGCACAGCCCCTCTCCCAGCATCTAACTCTCTTCCCCGCAGAGGCTGCCGTTCCCTGAGCCACGGACGGAGGGTGGCAGTAGCCACAGGGGGAGGAAGGCCCTACTAGGACGTGGTGGTTCAGAGGGGCGACAGACTCTGGAGCAATGACATGGGGGCTCTCAGGTGCCAGGGAACTTTGTGTCCATTCTTGCTAGCCCCTCACTGTACCTAAGAGAAACCGAAGTCAGAGGTTAAGGGACTTGCCCAAGGTCACATGACCCGAAAGAGGTGGTTGGGCCAAAGGTGGCTGAGCCTATGTGTCTCTTCCATGATCAATATCCAGGCCAGATTCATTTCTGCGGACCTCTTCTTACCAGCGTGAAACAGTTTGACCATGCATGACTGCATCTGTCAGGCCGCAGATCTATGTCTGCAGTGAAGATGTTCAGTTCAACGTTGCTCTTCTCTGAGCTCCCTGCTTCCACTCCCTTCGGTGGACTCTGAGATGTGCAGGGACCCCTGGAGGCCCTTTCCTGTGAGGAGTGGCTTAGCCAGGACAAGTGTGGCCTCAGGGGTCTGAGCTACTGTCCCCAATTCTCTGCATGACTGTCCTGGGGCAGGAGGGGCCAGGCGGTCTGTGGGTAGGGCTGGGACCCTTTGGAAGACAGGACCCAAGCTTGTGGGTGCACGCTCCATTTTAGTCACAGCTGCCCCATAATGAGGGTGAGCAAGTTGGAATGGCCGCTGGATGGGAACGTTCATGCAGTCATTTGTTCAGAAGTCATTAATGAGCACCTACTGTGTGCCAGACAGTGGAGCTGACATTATTTTGCTGGAGAAATGGACAGTCCACAAATAAATTTAGAATGTGATGGCAGGTGGTGCCAAGTAGGAAGGTGGACAGAAGGGCGGGGTCAGGGGCAGAGCAACAGTGGGTAGGAGAGAGGTGGCATCGTAGGGCGGAAGCCTGAAGGAGGAGATGAGGGCTCAGGGGCAAGGCAGAGTAAGAATGTTCTGGGTCTGCAGGGCGAAGGCCCGGCAGTAAGAATGTGCTGGGGTGCCTGAAGTGGAGTGAGAGGAACTCAAGAGAAGAGCTGTGTCCCACGCCCCAGCCACCCCCCCCTGCCTTCCTCCCAGTCCGGCCACCCCTTCTTCATTCAACCCTGCTCCCAGGACCCCAAAGTTGCACGGCAGTGAAAGGCTGCGTCAGCTCCATTTGGCCACACGGGGGCAGCAGAGAACACAACTGGGAGGGAATGGGGAGGAAGAGGGGGCTGTTGGGCAGCAGCGGTTGGGGGGGGTGGCTGGGGACAGAGCCTCGCGCCTCTGTACAGGTCCTTGCTGCTTGCTTTGGGCAACTGGGCAACTTGCTTACACCCCAAGCCTCACTTTCCCCATGTGGAAGATGGAGATGATGGTAAGGCTGTGGTGTGGGAAACCTGTGCAAGGCACCTGACCTTATAATGCATGCTGGATGCTGGGTACTCAGCACTAACTTGTAGTCCCCCCCCAAGACTGCCTGTCCATCTGACAGATGGGGAACCCCATTGTCAGCCTGCTGGGGCCACCCTGTGGCAGACACAGGACTAGAGTCTGAGATGCCAGCTTCCTGGTCACAGCTTATCCTGGCCTGCTCTAGTACCTGCCACTTCAAGGCCCCTGTCCCAGCCTCTTACCCAGCCCTGGCTGCTTCTGGAGCGCCTGGGCCCCTGCGTACACCCTCCCTGCAGGTGTCAGCTAGCTCTGACAGAGGGAGTGCTCGTGGAGGAGAGAGCTTGCTAGGGTGGGCGCTTCTCAGGCTGCGACTCCTGAGGTCCCTTTTTCTTCCCCAGCCTTCCCCGTGCCCAGCAGTGCCTGAGCAGAGAGCTGTGATGCGTGCAATGCTCTGTGCTTGGAAACCTGCTCCTTTAGTCTTTGAGTTCTTAGAATTTTCCATCAGAAGGGGGCCCCTCATTTCTGGGGGAGCCCAGAAAGGATCCCCCTGATGTTGATATTCTTGGGGGTGCAAGAGGTGCTCCCAGAGGGTCTGGCCAGCCCAGGGAGGCAGAGAAGAGGAGGGGGTGTGGGGGGCAAGTGTCATGCCAACTGTCTCCCAACGGGGTGAAGACCGTCTCTCAGCTGGTGCCCTTGTTCCCGTGGCGTGGAGGGGAAGCCACTTTCCTGCACCCCTCTCTCTCCACGCCCTTGTGAAACACCCGCGGCCCACTTGGGATAATTCCTCTGAAACCTCGAATACCTCCAGCATCTCCCAGGGTATTTTTCTTGTGGTTAAGGTGGTATTTACAGTGAAAACAGCTATTGAAGCAAATCGCAGAAATAATGTCAGTGTTTCCACTTTTGACAAAAATGGGAAGGCAGGTGGTTTCTTGTCTGTGATAAGTGCATCTGCTCCTGTAATAATTACTATTTGAGATAATTATGAAAAAGAATTTAAATACTTAAGGCATGCACAGGGGCCAGGACAACTTTCTTTCGCCTTATTCATAATTTCTCCTGCAAGTTAGAGTCTTGTCTTGACGAGGGCCAGGGGAGAGGCACTGGAGGCGGGGGGCCAGTCAGTGCTCAGACCCCGTGTCTGGGGCCTGCCGCAGGGGCAAGGGGTGGCTGGGCCCCCAGAGGGAGCACGCGCCTAGGAGTTGGGCGCACCTGGGTTTAATCTGGATTTGTTAGGGGCACGACTGTGGACAGCTTTCTCTGCACCTCAGTTTCCTGGTCTGTGAAATGGGGCTAATGATTGGGTTGGAGGGTTGTTATGAAAATCAGAGCAGATAATGTACAGGGCACTCTGCCAGGTGAACAGCCAGGACTTGGTACAAAGGGCCTGGTGGCTTCCACAGTCCTGAATCCAGTGCTGGGGGGACCCCAGTCAGTGTGTGCCACCTTCCCCCCACTGTCCTACCTGAACATCTTCCAGGGATGCAGGGTGGGCTGTTGGGAAGAAAGTGTTCTCCCTCTGGTACCTGATGTGTCCAAGCAGCACCTGGGGGACCATCTACCAGGGATCCCAGGGAAGAGACAGGGGTTGGGCTGGGGGACCCCTGATGACCTCTGTCTGGTCTTGAGACTTAAGGGAAATACAGAACCCAGGAATCCTGGGTCCTGCGGGAAGCGAGGCAAGGAAGACCTGGAGGGAAGCTGCTGGGGCTAATGAGGTACATGTGAAGTCCAGAGAGGCTCACACAGATGCCTGTGATGGAGCCCAGGCCTCAGGTGGCCTCCACCCAGGGCCATCTCCAGGGCCCTTGGGACCTCCATGAGTGGAAATGAGGCAGAGGGATGGCCTGCATGACCTTGAGAAAGTGGGTTCTGTGAACCACTCAGGCAGAAATGAGAAACCCGCCCAGGGGATCACAGAGGACAAGACTGGTGCCTCAGTTCTGTGCTGGCCCTGCTCTGACTCATCCTCCGATGTTGTAGGTCCTTGCCTGACACTGGCCTCACTTGCCTCATCTATGCAACAAGAGGGTTGGGCTATAAGTAAAAGCCCCAAAGAGCAACAGCTTAAATGAGGAAGAAATCTCTTTCAGATTTGAGTCTAGAGGTCAGCAGTACAGTTCTGGCATGGAGACCTGCCTTCTTCTAGTTTCTGGCTTTGCAAAACCAAGGAGATCTGGTTCTTGTGGTCCAATATGGCTGCTGGAGTTCCAGCCATCACATCTGTCTTCTAAGCAGAAGGACAGAGGAAAGATGGAAGAAAAAAAAGGGACAAAGTGTGGGTATGAGATTTCTTCTAAGACAGGCTCCTGGAAGTTGATGCTGGGCACTATTTCATACATCCCAGTGGTTAGCGCTTCATCACATGATAATTTCCAAATGCAAGAGAGGCTGGGAATGAGGCCTTTATTCTGGGAGCCCAGGTGAAAATCAGAGAAAGCAGAGGAAGAGGTGCTTGGGGCTGACTCTGCCTCAGAATGATCTCATGGGCCTTTGTGCATGGGCTCATGATGGGTCTGAGGGTTTGGATATGTACCATTTGCTGTGTCCCAGACTTTAAAGAATAGAATGCAAGCTAAATGGGATTAAACAAGTTTTCCAACTCCTAAGATTTTGAGATTGTAGAATTTCTGAATAGAGCGGGTATGCATGTGCGTGCGTGCCTGTATGCCAGGCAGCAGCCCCCACCCCCCGCCCTCAGGTAGCAGATTTGGGGCTCTCGAGGGGCAGGGGCAGGTGGTGCCCCACGGTGGACAGCCTCTCTGGGCCCGGCGGGCTGCTCCCTCGCTCCTGGAATCCACTCGTGCGGCCTGTCGGCACACGTGCCTTCGTGCACGGGAGGCCTGGGGCCAGGGGCGAGGGGAGGGGGGCGCCCAGGAATGCCTGCTCCGTTCTAAGTCGGAGCTGTCTGTGCGGACTGCGGAGTTCTGGCGCCAAGGGCCGGCTCGGGCGGTGGGGGGCGCCCGAGAGCAAGCTCCAGGCCCTGGGTGGGGCTGGGAGGGCGAGGTCAGAGCTGCGGAGCGGTTCCACCTGGAGACCTTCAGGTTCTGGTTCTGGTATGCGATTTACAGCCGCTGTGTGAGGACAGTGCTGCAGGGAATGCCCTTGGGGAGCTACAATCAATGAACAAAACATTGGTGAATAAAGGGTCTAGGGAGCCTTCCTAGCAGGAACTGGGGCAGCAGTTCTAGATGGCTGGTGGTCAAGGAAGGACATGCTGGGAGGGGACATCTGAGCAGAGGCTTGAAAGACAGGGAGGAGTGAGCCCAGGGAGCATCTGAGAGAGGATGAGCAGGCAGAGGGCATGGCCTGGGCAAAGGCCCTGAGGCAGGCATGTGCTGGTGTGTCCAAGTTACAGAGCAGGGCCGGGGTGGAACCGGCTGTGTGAGGGGAAGGAGGTGGGGAGCAAGGTCAGGGAGGGCATGGGCCAGACGGTGCAGAGCCATGGGAAGGACTGTGGCCTCGCTTAGGGTGCACTGGGAGCCATGGGAGGTCTGAGCAGAGGAAGGGTCATGATCTGACCTAGGTTTTCATGCAACGCCTCTGGCTTCTGAGGGGAGATTGTGGGTGAGGTGCTGGTGGCTCAGTGTCCCCACGGGCGGTCCTCCCTTCCTCAGCGACACGGAGTGCCTCCCATTCTCTCTCCCCAGTCTTCTTTGTTCTGGCCCTCTGCCTTCTCCACAGCCACTGTCCTCGGCTCTCACTGGTCCTTCTCTTGCTCCTGTCTCCTCTGGGCTTCAACTTCCTCAAGGTGGCAGAGGGGCTGCCGTGGTTCCAGGCTGCACTTGCAGGCTTCCTACAGAGCTAGGGAAGGTTCTGGCCTTTGCACAGACTGGGCCCTTCCTGCACCAGTTCTGGGAGGAGGAGGATGCCATGCTCCGATCGGCCTTGCTCTGGGTCAGCCTGGCTTGGGGTTAGAAGCAAGACTGGTGGGATGTCACCAGCCAGCTTAGCTTGGGTGAGGGGAGGCCACCCCTGTCTCCCACAGCTTAGCTACACCTAAGGCATGTGGCCATTCTGGGGGCTAGGGCGCCGTCCTGGGGGATGCATGCCTGGGGCTGCCTGCCTCTTGGGCCATAAGCACTAGGGCCCCCTTGCCCCCTGCCTCCGGCTGCTCCTCCCCTACTCTCCCTTTTCGTCGACCTGGCGTCTGAATTATTTGCTATTGTTGCTGTGACCAATCACCGCAAACACTGTAGCTCAACACTGTTCTCCTAACAGTCCTGCCGGTCAGAAATCCGCACCAGGTCTAATGGGGTGAACTCACAGTGTCAGCAGGCTCGCTGCTCCTGGATGGCCAGGGGAGAAGCCTTTCCTTCCGTGTCTTTTCTGGCTGCAGGTGGCAGCCTGCCTGCCTTGTCTGGTGGCCTCCTCCTCATCTCCAGAGCCAGCAGCTTCAGGTCTTTCTGTGACTCTGACGGTCTGCCTCCCCTCTTCCACCTTTGAAGGACCCCTGTGTAGTAGCACTGCCTTGACCTTCCTGGGCCACTGTTGGGTTTCCCACCTGGGAATAGGAGACGACCTGGGTGACATGTCTCTCAGGCCAGGCCCTGAGCTGCAGCCTCGAGCTGCGTTTTGAAGTCATACCATGCTGTCTCCACATGGCCCTCCCTAGACCTCCGCTTTCCCATCTGTCAAGTGGAGGTCTTAGTTCCCTCCCAGCCTCCTGCACAAGGGTTCCTGTTACACATGATAATTGTGGCTTCAGTAAGTAAGCATCCAGACTAAAGGGAGAAGGGACTTAACATTTATGAAGCACCTACTGTTTACCGAGGCCACTCTGTAGGCTGGATTCATCACCCTCTCATCACAGTCAGAAACTGAGACCCAAGGAGGCTGTATGAGCTGCTCTGAGGGGGCAGGAAGCGTAGGGGAGGCATTTAGATTTGAATGCAAGCTGCCTTTCCCACCAGTGACACAGCCCAGGTGGACAGGAGGAGAATCAGTCTGAGCTCCTAGAAGATCCAGGGCTCACTTCCAGCCGGTGAGAGTGGCAGCGGGTGGCTCCGACCGGACTTTGTCCGGGAGAGGGAGGCGGGCAGTGGGTCGATGGCCTGGGAGGGGTGGACAGGAAGACAAGGGGGCCTTGGGCCCTGCCAAGAGGTATTGATTCCAGGCACCAGGCGCTGTGCTGGGGCCCAGCCAAGAGATGAGGTCATGAAGGACGGGACGGTGACTCCGGGGGCCGTGGCGTCCTGGTCGATGACGTGATCGCCAGACGTGAGGAATCTCTCTCTGCCTGGAAGACATAGGCTTTCCCCTTCCTTCTCCTTGACAACCCCCTTGCTCCAGCCCGTGGCACCAGGAGGGGAGGTTTGTGGGCCTCGCTCGCTGCTGCGCTGCGTGACCTTGAGCAAGTCACTACCCTTGTGGGACTCACTCTGGGAACACCTCCAGGGGACACTTTTATCAGTCTCCACCCAAGATCCTCAGCTTCCAGAGGGTCAGGCAGGAGGCTTCCTGGGAAGGGGTCAGCAGCAGCTTCCAGCAACCACCCATACTGCCTCAGTTTCCCCACCTAGTCCTTAAGGGCAGAAGGGGGCCCTCTCCCTGTCTCTCTCTGGACTTACCCCTTATGGAAGCTGGAGTGTGCTGCCGGGAGTTGGAGCCTTGTGCTCTGCCGCCTGCAGGCTGTGTGGCCTCAGGTGAGCTGTTTAACCTCTCTGGGTCTAGTGGCCCATCATGAGGCTGTGGCGAGGGCATGTGCTGAGCTGCCCCAGGCAGGTGCCGGCATATGGTAGGCACTGGGAGATGCTGAGTGTGCAGGTGAACCCATGGCCATAGGCGTGCCCTCTTGTCCAATCATGTGTCCCTTGGAGTCCTCCTGGGCTGAATTTGGGTCCTGGCTTTAGTGCCACTTCTCTGTGAGAACATGGGTGGATTGGCCCCTTTCTCTAAGCCTCAGTTTCCCCATCTGTAAAGTGGGGACAGCAATATCTCCCAGAATGAGCAAGTGGAGATGTGAAGGAAGGCTGTGTGGAGCAAGCGCCCCATGGCACAGCCCCGTGGATGGTGGCCTTGCCCTGTACCTGCCCTCCCCTTGGGTCAGCCCAGGGCAGCGTGGGCTCCCCAGGCCCTGGAGAGTGTCCTGTTGGAGAACCCAGCTGTGGGTCAGCACGTCACCAGAGGGCCGTGGATGGCGGTGGTGATCACCATATCTTTTACATCCCCCAGAGCCACAGCCCTGGACACCATCCTGGGGACAGAACCACAGAGCCATGAGTCTCTTTGAAGTTTCCATTTTAACTCAGGGGACTTGAAGTAATTTGCGAGGAAAAGCCCAGATAAACCCAAGGAAGACCAGAAAACTTGCCTGCAGTTCCCGCCTACAGAGCTGGTCATTAGCATCTAGACGATCCCCAGAGAGGATCATTAGCATTTCTAGTCTCTTTTGCTGCAGCAATGCATGCACATTTGTATTTAGAGAGAAGGGGCCATGCCACTTTTCACTTTAATGGTGCAGAGTGGGCCTCTTTCCATGTTGGTAACCATTTCTCTGCAGCATTTCACGTGGCCACGCTGTATTTGGTGGCCTTGGCAGGGGTACCACAGTCAGACCCTACATCCATACTTAGGTGTTTTCCAGATTTCCCTGCTATGGCTATTATTCCCCATCACTCGTGACTGAAACTGCCTGGTCAAAGGGCGTGCATTTTTAATGTTTGATTCTTGATATCAGTTCATATTCCCAGCAGCTGTTTGCTCATTTGTATGCCAAATGTTCTGGGCTTGAAAATGATCTGCGCTGTGTTTTCTTCCTTTTTCAAGCACAATTTCCGATGCTTTGAAAGAACTGATACCACCCAGAGAGGCAGATTGCTTTCTTGGGTGTCCTTAATATCAGCCTCATCTGCTCTCCCTTTTCTAGTGCTTTCTAGTCATGCTGGCCACCTCACTGTTCCTCAAGCATGTCCATATCCCTGCCTCAGGGCCCTTGCACCTGCTAGTTCCTCTCTCTGGAATATCTTCCTTTAGATAGGTCCAACCCATCCTTTTCCTAAGAACTCGTGTTATATTTCCTGAGAGGTTGTCCCCCGGCCATCCTAGACCTGCCCGCCTGATCTCTTTATTGTCCTGTTTATCGTCATCATAGACTGTCACTTCTGCAAGTTGTATCTCATGTATATTTGCTTACTTGCTGAAGGTCCAGCTCTTTCAGAGGGATGATGGGGCACCAAGTGGAAGTAGTGATGGCATCAGTGAGGGTCAGCCCTGGAAAAAACGAGCCTTCTTTGTGCCATTCTCTGTAGTCTTGAAAATTAAAATAACCATGAACTTGGGAGCAAGTAGGCAGTGATCCAAGAGGCAATGCTCTCATCCTCTTGTTCAGGAGAACACATGCTGGGAAGTTGAAGGGCAAGCAGAGGGGCTGACTTGGTTTCATTCTCTAAGTCTCAGTTTCCCCAGCTGTAGAATGGGAATAATGCTTTCTAACTGTATGTGTGTGGTGAGGAAAAAGGCGATGATGTACGTCAAGGCCCAGCACTGCATCGGGCACATGGTAGTGAAAACATGCAGACTTCCCATGCCTGGGGCACCGTTCGTGCCCTTGATATGGACTGTCTAACACCGGCATGGTGTGGGGTACGACTCGCACTAGCCTCATTTCACAATGGGGCAAACGGAGCCCGGAGAGGTCACTGTCCAAGGTCGTCTGGCTCATGGAGGACGAAACTGGGATTCTACCCTGGAAACTGGGACCCTTGTCTAACCCCTGCCTTGCCGTGTAGGTTAAGTGGTGGCAATAAGTTAACAGGCAGAATCCAATCTCGCACCTGATACCCTGGGAGACCTTCTCAAGGGGCCTCAGTTTCCTCATCTGTAAAGTAAAAAACACACTTGTGTTTCGTGTATTTGTTCATGATTCTTGGGAGGGAAGTAAGACTGAGTCTTTGGGAAGCCTCTGGCCAGACGGGGACTGCAATCCTGAGTACAGGATAAGGGGGAAAGCAAAAAATGGGAAAAAATGCTTAGAGGAGGGTCAAGGGTCAGAGTCTGATCCAGGCACTCGCCTTGAGGACATTGCACTGCTGTCCCCTGTCCATCCCATCTCCTCCCTCGAGCTCCCTCCTTATCTGCCACAGCTCCTCAGGAGACATGCCACCATGTCCTGCTCATGGCTGCTCAAAGAATGGAGGTGGAGGTGGCCCAAAGCTGTGGACAGGCCACAAACTGACTCGGGAATCCGATGGCCTTGTCACACTGGCAGAATTTGTGCAAAGTGAATCTGACTAGAAATGAATGTGAATTCCAGGATTTGGTTCAAAAAGCGAGCCACACATGGCCAGGATCAGAAGGTGTGGCTTAGCGCTGTCCGTGGTGGCCAGGAGCTCAGTCCCTGTGTGGTACAGACAAGCACATGTGCCCAGGCCATATTACCTAAGGTATAGAGCCTAGAAGGAAGAAGATGATTGCTGCCTTCATCCTTCAGAATCCCATAAGTGCTAGAGCTAAGGTCCTTGACAGCCTAAGTACAGGTTGAGGTGTGCCTTGAGGGGTCAGCCAGGCAGAGAGACTTCACTTCATAGGGATCAATTGAGCAGCTGGGACACTCAGCTACTTCCCCTAGTGGCTGCAGGGCTGTCCTGAGATACCAAAGGGGGTTCAGGCAAGTCTGGATCAGAGGGGACAGGACCCCCTGTGTATATGTGTGACACTGCCAGAAGCTGGTAGTTCTGTTTAAGTGTTTTTCCCCAGTCCTATTTTCTGGGAAAGAGATGGGTCATCTTAGGATATATGTATTTCTTCCATCCATCCATCCATCTCTCCATGCAGCCATGCATATACCCCATCTGTCCATCTAACTACCCACACAAACGCCCGCCCACCCACTCACCCACCTATCCACCCACCCGCCATCCACCCACCCACATACCATTCATCCATCCATCTACCCATTCACCCACCTGCCTGTCCATCCAATATTTCCCAAGCCTTCTTGCACTAGGCCGGGGCCACCACGGTGAAAACAGGCACCACTTCTGCCCCTGCAGCTCGTAGGCTGGAGTAAAGGCTAAACAGACGATAGCACCTACCGGGGTGACACCAGGAGAGGGAGGGCCCTGACCAAGGAGGCGAGAAGGAGGTTGGAGAGGCTGCTTGTTGGAGAGGATTTGGGTGCCAGGCAGGAGGGTAGACGAGATGACCTGAGGGTCTGTCAACAGGAAGGGGCAGGTCGGCAGCGTCCCTGATCTCAGGCTGTCGTTGGCAGCACAGACCAAGATCTCCAGCCTCCAGAGGCCATCAAAACATATCTTCTAGGGAGCTGGATGGGCCCTCCCATGTCCCAGCTGGGATCCACAGAGAAAGGAAGGGCAGCGTGTGAACGGGGTCCTGGATCACTCAATTCCTTCAACAAAAGCAACTTAGACTTTCTTCTGCATCTGGTTACTGGGCGCTGCTTGCGCTACTGTTCAGCCTGGGGTTCCATGCTCCTGCCAGCCGGAGAGCCTCCTTCTCTGGTGGTCCTCCGTGGACCTGGCCCTCCCAGCACTCAGCTGGCCTTCTTAGGAGAGAGTTATTGTCTTTTGGGGATAGTATGGATTGGAAGGGGAGTGAATTGTCACTCTAGGCTCCATACATGAGCATATGACCCAGACATGGACGGTCAGACAAAAGTATGCCCCAGCTGCAGTGACGGGGGGAGGGGTCGTGTGGTCACATGACCCAAGACAGGCCAGCGAGTCCCAGTCCTGAGATTCTGCTTGGTGCGTCCGGGGAGTGCCTTCTTGCTTTCTAGGGGCTTGGAGCCACATGGCTGCAATTTGGGAGATGCAGGCATTTGTAATTTCATTTTTAAGCTTTTGTAATTATTTTTTCCAACCGTATTGAAGTATAATTGACACATTTGTGATATAAAGTGTGCGTGTGATGGTTCAGTATGCCTATGCACTGTGAAAGGGTTCCTCACATCTAGTTAATTAACATATTTGTCACCTCATACATTTCTTTTGTGTGTGTGGTGAGAACATGTAAATTCTATTTCACTTATACGATACGGCATTATCAACTGTATCACCACGTTAGACATTAGATCCTCAGATCTTACTCATTTTACAGCTGAAAGTTTGTCCCCTTTTGCCAACCTCTTCTGTTTTCCCCACTGCCGGCCTCTGGCAACCACTTTTAAACCCTCTCTTTCTAAAAGTGAGACCTTTTTTTTTTTTTTTTTTTAGTTTCCACCTATAAATGATACCACAAAGTATTTGTCTTTCTCTGTCTGGCTTATTTCATTTGGCACAGTGCCCTCAGGGCCCATCCATGTTGTTGCAAATAGCACATTTCCCTTCTGTTTTATAGCTGAGTAGTATTTCATTGTGTATACACACCACATCTTCATCCCTTCATCCATTGATGGACACTGGGGTTGCTTCCTTACAGTCTTGGCTGTTGTAAATAATGCTGCAATGACATGGGGGTTCAGGTGTCTCTTCAATATCTTGTTCTCATGTCCTTTGGATACGTCCCCAGAAATGGGATGGATGGATCCTAAATTTTGTCAGTCACCTCCATACTCTTTTCCATAGTGGCTGCACCAATTTACACTCCCACCAAGTGCACATGGGTTCCCACTTTTCCAGGTTTTGAAGCCTGTTTGAGCTGACGGTGCTTGGCACCTGAAATGATCCTGACCAATATATCCCTTGGCCTTGCCCCTGGAAAGAAAACAGGCTCAGAGAGGGAAACGACTGCCCACAGTCCCCCGGCGAGCTGTTCACGACACAGCACCTAACCTAAAGCCCGCGGGCCACCAGCCAGGTTCTTGCTGCTCACACTTCCCGTTTTTTACCCAGGTTAGCATGGCCTCTGGGGAAGGGTCAGCAGGTAGGGGCTCAAAGCCCCCAGCATCAAGGAAGGCAGGATCAAGTCCTCTCACGTCTCAGCAGGGTCCTTTCAGCCAGCGAGGGCACATCTCTGCACCGGGGAGCCTGTGTGCAGTGGATGGGGCTGCAGTGAGGGCAGGGCGCCCTGCTATTGCCAAGGGCCACCAATGTCAGAGTTCAGGTCGGGGGAGTGGTGAAAGGACAGCTTCCCTCAAGTGCAGAACTCCAAATCCCACTAGGACGTGTCTCAATGCTCAGCTCACGCCTGAAGTTCAAACAGCCTTTCATGGACTGCCTGGGCCCCTTTCACGTCTGTTTTCCAAGGAGGAAAGCAGCTGCATTTTTCATTTAAAAATATGTTTTAGGGATTCCTTGCATGGTTTTGCTTGAAAAATAAATAGGGTTTAATCACTAAAAAAAAGTGATTGAAATGCACCAGGCTCATGTCCATAGCCATTTGACGGAGTAGAAGACTGAGGTTCCAAGCGGAGTTGGCACTTTGCCAAGGACCTTGAAGAGGGCAGCACTGGCCCCGGAATTCAGATCTCCTGCCATCTGCCACCTCTGGTCTCCTCCCACAGCCTTGGGGCACAGTCTTGCTGTGTGACATGGGCAGGGCCCTGTGCCGTCTCTGAGCCTCTCTGGGAGGAGGGGTCTCCAGGAGCTGTCCAGCTTCATACCGTGAACCCCCGGCCACCTCCTGTGCTCTCCTGTCTCATGGCCACCTTCAGTTAAGTGAGAAGTCATTTCTGTCTTCACAGAAAGGACAGATGAATCAGAGGTTTGAGCAGCAGTCCCCCAACCAGCTTCGTCATTCCTTTGCGTCTTGAATGAAATTCCTCTTCAGTAAGTGCCATTCAGGAAAAAGGAAGGGGGTGGGTGGAAGAAGAAAAACATGGAGTAAAGAATATGGAGAGATGGATCGACCCTGATAATATCAAAGAGTTAATTTCTGAGCTCATTCCTGAGCCGTCAGGGGTCTGGAGGACTTTCTGTAAGCCATAAACAACACATTTTAATAATGGGGACTTTGATTCCTCTCTGGGGGCTGAAACTGTATTGTGATTCAGGTGGCGGCTTGGCAGGGCACCAACACAGGGTTTCTCCAGCACTTATTGAGGGACTGCATATTTTGGGCATGTTCAGGTCTTCATGGTCAACTAGAAAACCATCAAAATGCTTGTGACCCAAGGAAATGGACTTTTAGATGAAAACAATTTTTCCTCCAGCACTCAAGTTCATTGTTTACTGTTTTCACCCTGAATTGGGTTGAAAGTTGTTATTAATTATTTTCTTCATTCCCCTGACCCTGCAGCTCAGCTGAATCCCAACTCACCGGGACCCGTGCTTAACAGTACTGGAGGTAGTGCAGTTTCAGAATCTTGGGGAAATGCAGAAACCCTGTCTTCGTCAGCCTTCAGGACTGAGTTCTGTCCAGACCAGGTTCAGCTGGAACTGTTTCTCCAAAGACCTGCCATGACTTTGTTGTGTGATCTTGGCCAAGTCACTTACCATCTCTGGGACACATCTCCGCCTCTGCAGAATAGCAGCCTTAAGCCCGATGGCTGTGTGGATGTGCACTGAGGTCCAGGGAGGAGCTACCTCCTCTCCTATAAAATGAGGATCATGACATCTCCGTGCTAGAGGTGCTTGGTTCCTTTTCAAGGAACCGAAGACAAAACCACAGTTAAGACAGCCATGGAGTTCATGGCCACCTGGCAAAACTGCAGGGGTTTTTATGCTCCACTGAAACATATGTATTTTTCTTTATTCTATAAAGGAGAAAAGAGAAAAATAGAGATAACCATGATAGATACTGTCATTTACCTAACTGACACCCATCTTCCCTTTTTCTCAGTAATGGAACTTGGATTTTGTTTAAAGCTGCACTTTGCCCAGGGGAAGAACTGTGTTTCTCAGCATCCCTAGGGGTACGAGTGGGCACGACACCATCCTAGCCGATGGGTTCTAAGCAGAAGTTGCTAGGAGAGGCTTTTAGGAAACTTATTTTACTGTTTATCCTCTGGTAGGTCTTTTCTGCCTGGGATTCGGATTTGAGGCTGGAACTCTGCAGTCACCTTGTGAGCATGAGTTCAAGGAGCACACCTGAAGGAATGCAGAGTGGAGGAAGGGGGAGCCCAGGTCCCTGAGGCTAGCATGGAGTAGCTCTCTAGGCCCCATCTGTATATTTCCTTGCTTCTGGTTATGAGAGAGAAACACAGACTACAGTAAAACCTTGGTGCGTGAGCATAATCTGTTCTGGAAACATGCTTGTCATCCAAAGCGCTTTATATCAAAGCGAATTTCAAGAATCATTGGCTCAGTTGTGACCATGTGACGTCTGGCATCACATACTACTCGTATTACAAGATGTCACTCATGCATCGAGTTAAAATTTATTAGAAATGTTTGTTACTCACAATCCCAGGTTTTACTGCACTGACTTGTTTTGATCCACTTAGATTTTCTCTGAACAGCTGTCCCACAGACATGCAATGACAAATGAAAACTTCCAGGCAAGAGAAAATACAAATCTAACTGGTGATCAAGTCGGGGAAAAAGGTAAGAAGGCAGTTCGATGGGCCACAGAATTTTCTACCCAGTTTTAAAAACTGATCTTCAAGTTTGGCTTTGAGCTTCCTAATAGCCAAGTAGAGGAGGAAACACCAACACTGACATGATTTACATTGTCCCTAAGGAGGGAGTGTTGCAAAGACAGATGCAGGTTTTTTCCTGGTATTTGGTTGTAGCTATATGGCAGAATTTCCGCTGGGGCCTGGCATAGAGTAGGCACCTGGTAAATGCCATGTAGTTAGTATTAATTCTCCTGCTTCTTACCAGTTACAGGGACCGCTTTCAGAGGTGTGGAAACAAAATGGACCTTGTATGGGCACAGCCTTCCAAGACTCTTGGTCCCTTTCCTTCCCGTCGCCCCTGCCAGCCCTTACCTGTTACCTCTCTCCTGTATCATGAATTCCTCCATCTCTGCTGGCTCCTTCCATCAGTGTTTAAACCTGTGTCAGCTACATGCATCTGGAAAAGAAAGGCCTCCCTCCCTTCCTTCCCTGGGTCCTGTTTTTTGTTTTTTTTTTACCTCCCTTCCCAGCCTACCTTCCTAAATGATTTGTCTATACCTGCTGCCTCCCCTTCCTTACCTTTCACTTTCCAGATTCATCGCCAAACTCTGAAGGACTCTTTGTAGCCTTTATTGTACTGGATCTTCATACATTCATTAGCCCTACAAATGTTCCTCCTCCACTGTGGGCCGGGCACTCAGCTCAAATTGAGAAATAGAAAAGCATTTATAGTCCCATCAACCCTGAACAACACAGGTCTGAACTGCATGGATTCGCTTATACATGGATGCTTTTTGGTAAGTGCAGGACAGGACTATAGGTGAATTTTCTCTTCTTTATGATTTTCTGAGTAAGATGTTCTTCCCTCTGGCTTAGTTTATTGTAAGAGCAGAGCCTATAATACATATAACATACAGAAAATGTGTCAACTGGCCATTCATGTTATCAGTAAGACATCTCGTCAACAGTAGACTATGAGCAGTTAAGTTTCTGGGGAAGTGAGAAGTTACACATGGATTTTTGACTGCATGGGGAGGCTTGGCGCCCAGAACCCCTGCATTGTTCAGGGGCTAGCTGTGTAAGCACACAAAGAGCATCCTGAACATACAGGCTCTGGAGAGCGATACCCGAAGGGGAGGGGGCCGGAGAGCACTGTGAGAGGGGGGTGTATTATATAAGGTAGCCAGGAAAGACCTTGCTGAAGGAGGTGAGGGAATGAGCCTTGCAAAGATTCAGAGGAAGCATGTTCCAGGCAGTGGGCATAGCAAGTGCCAAGCCCGGGAGGGTGGAGATATGCCTGGCTTCCCCACGATGCTCCCCCATCACCCTGCCCCCTCCCACAGCTCACCCTGTAACTCAGAGCTGGTCCTTCAAAAGTTCCGCTGTCCCCCTGCCCCTCCAGCCTGCACGTGGACTTGTCTGGCTCTGGCCGCAGCTCCACCCTCGGCCGCGGGCTGTTCTCACACCCCCCGGGATGCGCCACCCCTCTTGCACCTCTGTACCCTCACACCTCCTGCTCTCTCTGCTAGGAATGGACCTGAGCCTCTTGCCAACCTGACTCACCCCTGCACGAGAACCACTAGGGTGTTTTTGGCTGTGAGAAATCCATCCATCAAGGACAATTAGTTTTGCCTTACACGAAGCCCGGAGGTGAGGGAGTGGTCAGTGTGGGTTCAACAGACGCATCAGGGACTCATGCAGCTGCCTCAGCGTGTTCACTTTCCTTCAGGGCTGTGCTTCATGGTCCCAGACTGGCTGCCAAGGCGCCAGGCACCGTAGAGTAGAAGTGGGAGGTGAGAGGAGGGTACAGTGGGACTTTCTTCTCATGTGCGTGTCTTATCAGAGAGGAGATGTTTTCTCAGGAGCCTCCAGTACACTTCTCCTGATGTCACACGGTCACCCCTTGGCCAGGTGCAGGCACATGATCCCGAGAGGGGCGTGATTAGCTGGACCCATCATGCTTCATTCTCCCAGACTAAGCATTTTACCCCTAGTGAAACATGAGGGTCCTATAAATAAGCAGAAAGAATGAATGACTGATGTGCGAATACCCAACCAAATCGGCTGTGTGGTGTCTGCTCAAACATCACATTCACTCTGCCGCACACCTGGGGCATCAGGAGCCTGACCTCTAGACCACGGCCCAGTGACGACTGGCCCTTGGTTCAGCATTCCCCGGCTCTTACGGATTTATCCCTCTAAGGCTAGTTTTATTACCCTCCTTTGACAGAGCAGGAAACTGAGGCTCAGAGCTGGAAAGGACAGGTAGACCCTGAGAGTCAGAGGGGAGAAGGGACTGATTGGAGGTCTCCCATTGAATTTCTGCTGGAGGTAGGCTGGCTAGTAGAACTTTCTGCAAGGATGGAAATGTTATGTCTGCACTGTCCAATGCTCCCCATTAGTCATGTGGCCACAGAATGCTTGAGATATGGCTAGTGTGACCGAGGACTGAAGGACTGAATTTTTAATGTAAATGGCCACATGTGGCTAGCAAAGATGTGGTACGAGATGATACAGTGTTAGAGGCAAGATCGCGACTTCTGGGTCTTCTGCCGTGGACAGGAGGGGGCTGGGGCAGCAGACAGATGGCCTCAAATGTGTGACCTGGAGTTTGCCACAGCCTGGCCCTTGCTGGGGGGCTCCAGTCGTGACAAATGTGTCACGAAAAATGCAATTCTAGTCTTGGAGAGGGCTTGGCAGGGCAGGGAAATTATTCACCCACCCAATAAGTGCCTGGAAATCATTCACCCTGAGAAAGAGGAACAACGCCCTAGTGGTTTGTTCTGCCCAGAAGCACTTGCCCGTGGAGTGCACTCCACCCACGAGTGGCACGGGGTGGGCACCAGCCTCCCACCAAAGACTCAGACTGGCCTATCAGAGCCTAGGCTCTGCGAGTCTGGGGGTGGGGGTCTATAGACACCATCCAGGAGTTCCCTTGTATTACTGCAAAGGAAACTAAGGCCCAGACAGGGACATGATCGTGATAGTGGAGGTGTCACCTTATGCAATGAGTCTGTCATAGGACTCAGCACTGCAGGGTCCTCATGAAAACCCCAGCATTTGTTCCCTCCCTTCCTCAGAAGCAGTGGCCATGAGCTTTTGGAGGTGACTATCCCCACTCTAGCTCTACCATGGACATGGATTGGCCCAAGCCAGTTGGGACAATCCCACTCTGTGTATCATAGTGATGGATCCATGAGTGGCTAAGCCAGCCAGTGGACAAGGACAGATCACCCCAAGGGCAAAATCAACAATCAAAGGAATGTAGAGGAGAAAGAGTCACAGAGAACTGGAGCCTTGATCAAACCCTGCCTGAAGTCATCCACCCTTGGAATTTTCTGTTAGGTGATTTAATAAATCGAATAAATCCCCCTTTCAGTTTAGACTAGTTAAAATTTTTCTGTTATTTGCCACCAAGAGCATTCTTTCTGATGCAAAGATCAGACATCCATTCTGTCATTTACTCCACAATCTCCTGAAGGAGTGACAATTACTCCCAAACTACAGATGAAGAGATCCAGAGAGGGAGAGGGGCTTACCATATGTCACCCAGCCCACCAGGGGCAGAAAAGCTAAAGTGCAGTTGTACCAGATCCCATTATTTCACTTACTCCTCACAATATGCCTGTGAACTAGGGGTTGGGCCCTATTTTATAGACAGGAATACCGAGTCTCAGAGATGGAAAGGGACCTGCCCTACTTCTCATGATAATCCAGTAGGAGAGCTAGGACCACACGTAAGTTATTCTGAGCCCCAGTTTAGTGACTTTTTTTGAAGGACTCTGGTAGTTACTCTTTTTTTGCACCAGAATGCTCTACCTAACCTGTCCAGGTTGGTTCTTTGTTATTCCGTGTTCCCTCTGTCATCTGGGAAGGGCTGGACCGATGCTTTCAGCTGGGGGCTGCGTTGGGACAGCTCTCTCTGTCAGTGATTGCCACCACCCCAGAGGCAACTTAAAACAACACCCATTTATTACTGCTTACAAGTCTGTGGTCAGCCGGGTGGTTCTTATCTAGGCACGTTCAACTCTGGGTGACTTGAGTAGAAGGGGTTTTATTGAAGAGATGGTGGGAATTTACAGAACCATTAGAGTCAGGAGGACCTAAGTGGGAAGTGGGCCAGAACATCCAGGCATAAACTCTCCTCCACAGTCTCTGAGGGAAATCCTCAGCATTGCTTGGATTCGTGGGCACCAAGAAACACACAAGATTGGCTTCTGCTATACCAGCCTGTAGTAGCGAAATCCTGAAGACCCCTACACCTGTATCAGTGAGCTATTGCTGCATAATAAAACAACTCAGAACTCAGTCACTTAAAGCCTACATTTGTGTCATTGCTGTCACTGGGGGCAGTTGTGAAGTCTTCATGCTTTGGAATAATCATGTAACTGTTGAAATGAATGAACCTGAGCTACAAATGACGTAGATAAATCTCAAAAAAATATAGCATTGAGCCAGAGAGGCAAGGTACATAAAGTGTACTCAGAGTTGACACACATGTATAAAATGCACCAACAGTTACACAGTACTGTTGATAGTCTGGATTTATGTCTACAGAGCAAAGGGGAAAACAAGGACTGAATCTTGAAATTGTGTTCATCAAAAAGGGGGAGAGTAGATCTGGAGGGGTCTCTGGAGACTCACCAGAGACCGTGCGCTCACCTGCCTGGCCGCTTGCCTCCCAGCCTCTCCTTTCCATCGTCTCCCTCAGCCTGTGGGTGCCTCTCAAGTCCCCAAGTCCTGGCTGCAGCAGTGACTAGCCCAGCTCAGATCTCTGCCCATCTGGGGTTGCCCTTGGGCAGGGAGTGGGGAAGCTGGTGCCCTTGACTTCCGTGGTGGGAGATGGGAATCCCTTTTTGCCAGGGAGCTCCCAGAAGTAGGAGCTGGGAGGGGGAGGGTCTGGAGGACATCTGGGGATGTTAGGAGAGAGTCTCGATGCTACAGGCCAAAAATGACAGCCTTCCTCTTACACCCAGACCCCCGCCCTCAGGACATGGCTTTGAGGTCCACTCCCCAGAGCCTTCCCAGACTTGCAGCCTGACTCAATACCTCCCTCTTCTGGGATTTTACAGGGCTCTTTGCCCTCTATTCCTCTCTTAGGGTTCCTAGAATGTCTAGTTGTTCTGTTGAATCTATTGTACACAGGATCTCAGCTGCAGAGGCTGAGAGGGAATCTAGAAAGAAAGGGCAGACAGAAGGAAGGAGAGAAGGAAGGAAAACAAAGCAGGTGAGGCTGAAGGAGCTGTGCTTTCCCTAGTCTGTGTGTGTCTGCCCTTCTCACACCCCAGAGCGGGCCCTTGGTTAGTTTGCTGACTGGCTGGCTCTGCTCTTAGGTGAGATGGTGAAGATGACTGCTTCCCCCCCCCCTCCGCCCCATTTTTGTCCAAGTTGACACTGAATGCCATTTGGTGCCTTTCGACACTTAGCATGGGGAGTGAAGGACATAGCTCCCTCAGGGACCCCTCTCCCTGGCACCTTCCCTCTCTGTCCATCCCAGTCTCCTTCCTCTTGCCTTCAGATGTGTTCAGACCTCTGTGGTCTGTGGCCAAAGGGTCCCTTTTCCTTGTCTCCACCCAGTCTTCCTCCTGCCACCCTCACTATTTAGGCTGCTTCCTCAAGGCAGAGCCTGAGGCAGGGGTTCAGTGCCCTGAACCACAGGTTTATTGAGGAAACTTCCAGGGGAAATCCAAAAGGGAGGGAGGGAAGCAGGATCAGACAGGGGAAGAAACCAAGCAAAGATGCTGTTTTAGAAGTCTGGTCTCCACCTCAACCCCACGGGGAGCACTGGAGAGTAAAGGGCACTGCAGAGCTGCCCTCCTTGGGATAAGGCAGCCAGGCCTTATCATGGTCAATCATAGGTAAGTGACCAGCCTTGAGGGTACATTTGAGATGGAGTATACACCTTCCCAGCATTCCAGACTTTTTCAGTGTAGGCCTGGTGGTGAGCTATTAGTAGGTACCCTCGAAGTCAGTGCCCCATCCACTGGGGGGGGGTGGGCTGGGTGTCACCAGCATCACTACCCTCACCAAGCCGGCCCTACCTATGCTCCCCAGGACCCGGACTGTGCGGGCAGGTGGAAAGCTCCCTGGATTTCTGCCCTAGTGCTGTGCAGAGCTGGGCCCCTGTTCTCTGCAGCCTCCAATTTGTTTCTAGTAGAAAGAGGTCCTTGCACTAAATGGGTGGCTACTGATGTGAGCCCACTGACCACATTTTAAAAACTGGGAAATGTCAAACCCTGCTCTGGATTTCTGGCCTCTCTGGCCAACAGAAAGATCTGGTACCCTGGGCCCATTCTCCAGCAGGGTCATAGGTCACTTGGCACCAGGCAGTGAGGGTCCTGCGTCTGGGGCATGAGCTCTCCTGCTCCCCACTGCACCCCCACCTCTGGGCCTTATCCCCTCATTTATGGCAGCTGCCGGGCCCCTGTGGGCATCTGAGTTCTGTACTTCTGGCCAAAGTGACCCCCCGCTGGCCTTTGAGCTCAGATGTTGTGTGCCTCCGCGTTTTGAGTGATATTCTCCTTACCGAACACCTTCTGTGCGCACCGTGGTCAGCTACTTTATATCCAAAGGTGGCAAGTAACTCTCAGCTTCTTACATATTAAACACACCCCCCCCAGAGTTTTCAGTCTCCTGGGAGCCGCACAGTGAGAGGGATATACCGATTTGGGTAGCCATGCCAAGGCGCTCTTTCCAGGAGACCCCACACCCTGGGGGCCCTTGGAGCTCTGCCTCCTGCCCAGACTTCTCTCCTGAACTCCAGACACCCATGTCCTCGGCTCTCCATCACCGTCACGGGGCGGTGTCCTACGGGCTTCAGACCCACACACTGAGGCTGAACCCACTCGGTGGGGAGGGAGGACAGGGCCCGTGTGGCCCTCAGTGCGCACTGTCCCTTCTAACGGCTCTTGTGCTCCAGAGGCTGCAGCCACAAAGCATAATGCCCGACCCCGGCTTGGGGCTGGCTGGGGACAGATACAGAAACCTGGCCTGAGCAAGGCCAGAGGGTGTGAGTGTGACTTGTAGAAGGCCTGGGGGGAAGGCACACCCAGGTGCCTATTGGAGTGTGTCAGTGAGGGCAAGAAGGGGGGGCCGGGGGAGGCCACTGGTGTGGACCCTAGTGGTTGCCGGGGTGGCAGAGAGCGGAGCTGGATCCTGGCGGCCGAAGAGAGAGGTGCGGGCGCTCCGGTGCTCAGAGACCGGCAGAGAAGGTGGGCAGGCCGCACTGCTCCCGGGGTCCACTGCAGCCCGGCTGACTCGCCCCAAGGGTCCCAGAGGGAGAGGGCCTCACACCCACTGCCCCTGAGACTGGTCGGCCTGGTTGAGGCCCTGTGGGGACAGAGTGCTTGCCGAGCCCCCTGCAGCTGTGGAAGATCCCCCGGGTTCAAAGGTGGGGGCACCGTTGCCCTGGCCCAGGCAGTCTGCCTGAGGCTGAGCCCTGCGGTCCTGGGGGGTCAGGAGCCAGGCCCTGTCCCTCTGCCCTCAGGCCCTGGTGGCCTCTGGGCAGAGACGCGCTCTGAAGAGGCGGCACCTCCACCCCTGCTGCCGGGACTTGGCTTCTCCTGAGCGACCTTCTCCTCAGTCCACATCCAGGAGATGAGCTCAAGTGCTATTCCTGCCCAGTGATGTCACTCTGCCCAGGGCTGGCCCCCCATGCGCCCCCAGCCTCCGTCTGCCGCACACTCGTAGTGCCCAAGCCCCCAGACGTGCTCGCTCACTCACATAGTCACCTTGGCTCACAGGCACAGCCTCACACACTCGTGCTCACACAGACACGCTCACACCCTTCACACGTTATCTGACACACTCACAAACACACTCGTACTCTGACAACACTGACATGCCCAGTCTCTCACACACATTCTCTCACACCCTGTCTCACAAACACACTCACACACTCACACTGACACACGCATACTCTCACACACTGCCTCGCACTCCCACGGACATGCTCACATTCTCTCACACACTCAGACTCACACTGACATGCTCACACACACCCTGGAAGCCCACAGCCTCCCACACTTGTGCTCCATTCCCCTGACACAGGCAGTACGTCACCTCTGGCCCCTCTGGCCCTAGTGCACCCCTACCCAGTGACAACTCACAGGCACCCACCCTCTGACCCAGGCCCATGCACATGCACACGCACTGCTGGACAGACACGCCCTCAGGTCCATGGTCTTGGGCACTAATGGCCGCCCCAGGATCACACATGGCACACTCCCCTATCCCCGACCCACTTGTCTACCCACAAGCCCACAGCCTCGAATACAAGTCACCACCATGCACCCTCGTCCCTGAGGACAAACCCAGAGGTCCCTTGTGACCATCCTGGGTAGCTCTAAGAAAGTGAGAGTCACCAGAGGAAGCTGTGTGGCCCTGTCTATCTCTGCAGGGCTGTCTGGGGTTGGGGAAGAAGAGGCCTGCGACCCAGAGTGTCGGCCAGCCTGCAGGGGGGATGGTAGGAGAGACACTGGGAAGCCAGACCTATATCCTGTGGGAAGGAGAGCTTTGTCTTCATCAAAGCTGGCTAGGCACAGAGTGAGCTTCCCATCATAGGAGGCGTGCAAGCATGGGCTAATCCACTCTTTAATGGAGAAGGCGTAGAGAGACGTCAAGCCACAGATTCTGGTTTCTGGGGGCTCAGGAATGGAGGCGCAGGGCTAGGTGATGGGCTTGGGGGTAATGAGGGGGCTGGCTGGGCAGGTAAGGGGCTGGAGGGGGGCCAGAGAAGCAGGAATGCTTGGGCCCCCGGTCCCAGAGGGTGAGGGCTGTCTCGCTGTGGCCACCATAACTCAGCCCAGGTGGGCACTTTCCTTTCTCTTACCTGATTTATTGCCTGCTTGGAAGGGGCGAGGCCCATTCTTTGAACTTCAAAGGGAGCAGTGAGTGAAGCCGGGGCAGTAGTGACAGCTCTCTGAGCCCGGGGGCCTGTCCCAGAGGCTCCAGGTCTCTAGTCTGCCAGCCACTCGCCAGGCCTTGCAGGCCGTGGCCTCCTGGTCTGTACAATGTGGTCCCGGCCACTGGGCCTCATAGATGGAGTCCCGCCCTTGTCTTAGATGCTGGGGGGCTGTGGCCCCCAGGCTCTGTTCCAGCTTTTCGGCCCTGCAAAGCTCTGTTCGGGACAGAGAGGGGACAGATCACTTCTTGAATATTCAACCCATCACTCCTTTTACCATCTTCACAAAGACAGAAGCAGGAACAGGCATTATTAGTTTATCCCCATTTTGCAGGTTGGTGAATTGAGGCCCAGAGACACTAGCCTGCCTGCTAAGCCCGCAGGGAGTCTTGCTGCCCAACCCCTGGGCTCTCTCCAGACTTGCCCTGCGCACCTGCAGTTGGTCAGGCAGCATTTGTTGAGGTTTTAAACTTCTTTGGCGGAGGGGCTGGCTGGCGCCGGCTTTGCCATTTCTGGGCGTCAGTGTCCTCATCTGTGAAAGGGCTGCATGCTGGTGCGCTGACACTCTTGTGTGAAAAGGATCTCAGTTCCCACAGCTGCAGCCTTTGTGCTTGGGGCAGACTTGGGAGGCGTTTCCCTTGGTCGTGCCCGGAGTTTCAGAAAGCACTCCCAGCCGGTGTCAGTCCAGGTATAAAACCATGTTTCCTGGGGCACCTGGGGGGCTCAGTCGGTTGGGTGTCCAGCTCTTGATTTCGGCTCAGGTCATGATCCCACGGTTTGTGGGATCGAGCTCCGCGTCAGGCTCTGCACTGACAGTGCTGAACCTGCTTGGGACCTTCTCTCTCTCTCCCTCTCTGCCCCTCCCGCTCTGTGCACACTCTGACTCTCTCTCTCTCTCTCTCTCTCTCTCACGTTCTCCAGCCCCCACACCCCCTTACTGCCAGCGCCCTTATTGATGGGCTCTGCCTGGTCCCCAGAAGCCCTGGAGTTTGAGACCCTTAACGTGCCTGAACTGATCTGCTTTGGAATTCCTGCCCCATTTCCTAACTGCTGTGTGACCTTGGGCAAGTCACTTCACCACTCTGAGTCACAGAGTGGGCTAAAGCCTGTGGTACCTGGAGAAGGGCTCAGCTCAGGCCTTGCCAGCATCTCCTCGGTGCCTAGTGAATGTCACAGCTGACTGGAGCTGAGCTTGGTGGGGACAGGAGAACTCCAGGGCGTCACCCTCTACGTACATGTAAGGACAGGAGCGAAAACGCGGGAAACTGCTGTAGGGAGGCAGTGGGCTCTGGGGGACAGCTTCAGCTATGGTCTGTGGAGCCAGAGAGGCCTGGGGCCAAGCCCCTGTTCTGGCACTTTCCAGGCAACGGTGTGAGCTTGAAAGAGTTCTTTCACATCTCGGGGCAGCACATCTGCGGACTGCTCGTCCCTCGAAGCCTCAAAACAGAGAGGTGGTGGGCTTGTGGGGTGTTCGTGCGCAGAAGGGCCTTGTACACATGCTCGGCGACTACCAGGGGGATTAGGGGCCCAAGAGAGAGAGGGCCTGGCCCCGAGGGGCCTCCTGGGAGGTCAGGAAGTTGAGGAGGGTCTGGACCAGAGTTTCTAAAGCTGAGGGGAACAGGGAGGAAGTATGGGGATGAGAGCGGTGCCTGGTCGACCGTAGCTTGTCAGGGAGGGCCTGGTCGTGATCGTGATCGGGGAGGAGCTGGCAGGGGCCAAGGATGTGGCCTGAGGTGCCCAAGCCACGCCATAGAGATGGGGGCCATGGGTGTTCTCGAGCAGGGGACCTCTGTCTTTCTTTGAAGTCAGTTGTGGGGCCCGAGCATGCACTTTCCCAATGCCCCAGCTCTTTGGGGTGGATGACAGAGTTCTTCTCAAAGATACTACCGGGGTGCCCATGGAGAGAGCCGTGCATTGCATGTTGGGTCCGGGTCTGTTAACTCACATTCCACCCCCCACCCCACCCCCCGCCACCAACTTGCTCTACCCTGGATGTCAAGCACTTCCTAAGATCCACTGGGGAGAAATGAGCCAGGCCTTTGGGTTCAAAGAGACCAGGGATCCAGATCCCAGCTGCACTCCTGTGTAGCCCTGGCAGAATTTTCTAGGCCTTTCTTTGAGCCTTGGTGTCCTCATCCATAAACCTCACAGGTGCACCATCACTGAGAAGTTTAGAAGTTTCCTTTTGGTGCAGGCATGTTCTAGCTTCTCACTTTGTGGAGGAGGAGGGGTGTGGGGGCGTTGACTCACCCCCTACTGGGTGAGCACATGCTTAGAACTGGGACCCTGTTGGTGGGGCTGGTTGGGGAGGCGGGACGAGGGGACCTTCCCCAGCTGCCTTTGGTGCCAAAACTAGGTAGGCAGAGATGCACAGAGACTGAGCGTTTGTTGAGTGTGTACTCACTAGGCCCCCCAGAGCAGACACTTGGGCAGAAGTGCTGGACGTGCACCCTGACGCAGCCACGTGGAGAGAGGAGCTGTTTGTGCCAGTGGGAAGCCCTCAGTTGGGAGTGCTCACTGTCTTTTAGGAATGATTTGGGGGCCATAAATTTTCGGTAGCAAAGCGATCCTCCAAGTTTTCATAACGCTGAAAAGTTTGGACTTGTCTCGAGGGGTAACAATTTCACCCAAGTGATGCACCGGCCCCGACTATTTGTTATTGCAGAGGGTGGACTTTTTTTTCCCTTAAGGTGGAATCCTCCTCGGATTTCATGCTCTGCTTTAACTTGTTTTATTTTACCCGGAACACGAATAAAAATAGCCATGAGCCCTACAGACGGCCGAGGAAGGAGGGAAGGCAGAGTGTTTGCTGAGCGTTTACTTTGCCTGCTGGGTCTGGTTCTGGGCCCACAGAGCAGGCCCCCCAGGCCAGGCCCCCTGGCCTCAGCCGCATCTAGCCAGCGCCTAGCCAGCGCTGGGTTGGGTGGTACCGACCCCCCTGCATGGTGGATTCTCAGGCCAGACTCCCCCCACCCCTGCATGCGGCCATTTCATAGATGAGGAAATGAAATCTCTGGGGCATTTGGGACTCAAGATTCAAACTCAGAGCTGTGTAACTCGAAAGTGTGTTTTGGGGGAGTAGGAATCCGTTGAACGGCAAACCTCCCAAATCCCCGCAATCCCAAGCTTATCTCCAGTGGCCATGATAATGCTCTCTCCAGCTGCAGTGTCAACTTCAAGTGTGAACGGGACATGGGGAGGGCTTGTTTGACCTAGTTGATTCCAGGGCCCTTTGAAGGCCCCTCAAGGACCCTAGAAGGCTTGTTTCCATGCCAACCATTGCTGTGCCCCTCACGGGCATTTTTATCGACTCACTGAGGCAGGCCCTGTAAGGGTGCCAAAGGGGACACTCTCTGCTTTGAAGCAGGGCATTTGCATGCCATCTGCATATTCAGTAATTTTTCTCGGTTCTCCCTAAACAGGGGCTGACACAGCGAATGCGTTGTCTCCAGAACCCTACTTGACAGGATCAGAGCGTCAACATTGTGCTGTGTGTTGACAGAGGGGCTGAGGCAGCAGGACAGGAGTGGGCAGGCTTGGGGCCCCCATGGCCAAGTGTGTGTCCTGGTCAGGCTTTCCCAGGCCAGGAGCAGCAGGTGGGTGTGAGGCCTAGACGCAGGGCTGTGTTGAATGGGGAGCGGGGAGCCTGGGGAAGGAAGAGTCATGCTCAGAGTTTGCTAGAACATTATCTGAGCAGAGCTGCTGGGACAGACTCTTTGTGTCTAAAACCACTCCGCCTGATCTATCTTGTCTCACGTTCTCTGCTGCTGGGGGTTATGCGAGTCTGCAGGAAAGGGGGTGGGGTCACTTGGTCCACACCAGGTAAGAGGTCCAGTAACTAGAGGTGGTGGGGCGTGAGCGGCAGAAGGGTAGGATCCGGCGACTTCGGGAGGCACGCAGAGGGCCTTCGAGGACGGGGATGAGGCTGTGGAGGTGGGTGTGTGGGCCAGGGCTGCTGTAGCAAAGTCCCTCAGGCCCGGCCTCCTTGACAACAGAGATTTATTGTCTCTCAGTGCCAGAGGCTAGAAGTCTGGGCTCAGGATGATCCCAGGGTTGGTTTTCTCTGAGGCCTCTCTCCTTGGCATGTAGGCAACCATCTCTACCGGAGTCTCCACCTGGTCTCACTTCTGTCTGTGTCTATGTCCTAATCTCTTCTGATAAGGACACGGTCAGATTGTGGAACCCCTCTCCCCACATGACCTCCTTTTAACTTAATTACCTCTTTGAAAACTGTATCTCCAAAGACAGTCACATTCTGAGGCACTGGGAGTTAGGACGTCAACATATGAATTTTGGAAGAATGGAACTCACCCCAAACAGCAGAGACTGTCAGCAGAGACAATGAGGAGGGAATGATGAAGTAAGAGGGGAGGTGGATCAGAGCCTGACCCTGGGAGCCTTGAATGCCAAGCTGATGGTCTGGTGCTTCCCTATCATGTGATGGTCACATGTCTCAACCCCCAAAGCAGGGAGATGAGCCTGCAGAAGACATTTGGAGCCATCTAAGCTGGTGCCAGCCAAATTAGACTGGGTCAGGGGTGCCTAGGGCATGATCACCCCTTCCATTAGCAGCACACGACTCAAGTGTGGGGTTCTCCTTGTGCTGGCCAATTTCTAGGGGTCGATTTCCAGTTCAGACAAAGTCATTCGACCTCTTAGGCTGGGTTCTCTCCAGAAGCAGAGCCTGAGGCAAGGGTTTGGAACCTGGTGGTTGATTTTGGGGTGTGATCCCAGGGACTAGGAATGGAAGGCTGGGGTGAGAGGCAGAGAAGAGGGAAGCCAGTCCCAGGGGGCATTATTGAGCCGAGAGCTGCTGTTGGCAACTGGGGCTGATTTTCCTGGGGCCCCACTGAGGATCCTGTAGAGCACCTCAGGATCGTCCTTGGAGGAGCAGAAGAGGGGCTGCCATGGCTCATTGGATAAGCCTCCCACAGCGTGGAGGGCACTCCCTGCACTTCCTGGCTTGCTTGAGTTTCTGCGTGGCTCCGGGGTTCGTCAAGTCACACATGGTAGCTTCAGGAAAGTCCAGGAGAGATCACTGGGGCAGCATGTGAGGGGCTAGGCATTCTGCCCATGCGGAACCGGTTGTCCTAGCCACAACTGCAGTAAAGATGTGGCCCAGGGCATGCCAGGTGGGAGATGAGGGGCGTCAGATACACCTTCAGAACAGGCAAGAAGCATAACCAATGGAGGCGCCTGCTTCAGGGACCTAGAATCCCTGCTGGTGTTCGTTTCTCCGACAGATGCTGATGGGCCCATGTCCCATGCCAGGCTCCATGCTGTACCTTCATGTGCTTCAACACATGGGCACATGGAGGTGATGAGAGCTCTGGAAAACAGCTCTGGGAACAACAGGCCTCCTTAGTGAGGAAGGTCAGGCAGAGGTCTGTATAGACTAGAGGACGGCACAGGCAGGGATTTGCCGTTTCTGCTTGGGGGAGGGACGGGTCACAGTGGTGGCATGGGTCAGAACCTTGGAGGATGGGTGGGTGTGTCCCAGGGAGAATATAGGCATCCAGGCTGAGGGGACGCAGATGCAGGTGCCTATGGGCACCTCTACCCTCCAGATCTGAAGTCCAGCATGGTCCCGTTCTTTTGTGCACACCAGCAAACCCATCTTTTAGTCTGGCTTGCAGTTAGCAACTATGTTCCAGCCCTCAGCTGTGGGCAGAAGGGATGTATGCCACGAGGTCTGTCCTCCTCCTCTGCACAGTCTGTCTCTGCTCGCTGGCTGGATGATGCCGAGGAAGTCCCCAGGCAGCACAGAGGCTGGTGCATAAGGCGAAGGAACCTGGGTCCCTGAGTGACTATGTGGAGCTGAGCTCCTTGGCCAGGCCTTCTCGAACGATTGCAAGAGTGAGAAATAGACCTATATGGTGATGAACCACAGAGACCGTGGGGCTGTTTGTTACTGCTCTCAGCTTTCCCTTGCTGATACAGACATTGGTCATTTGACATGCAGTTACCATAAGATTGTGATGTGGCATTGGCTTAGCTGTTGAGAGACTGTGTGGAAACTAAGAGTCTGAAATGTGGTGGTCCACACTATAAAGGGGCAAAATACTTGGGAGGGCTGCTGCCTGGGCTCGCTTGGAAGGTGGAGCATGTAGGTGCTGAGCCATAGCTCTAGGGGAAGTGGTTGCAAAGAAGCAACGGGTTTGGATTTGTGTGTCTTGGCCGCTACTGACTGCATGGTGAGGTATCATAGGAGAGAGATGAGCCCAGGGGAGGAGCAGGTGGGTTGAAGCAGAAACAATAGGAAGAGAGAAGGACTTTTTTTCAGGGTTGGAAAAACAACCAAGTCTGGATCTGAACTGGTAGGAGATAAGATTGAAAACAATCCTAGGCTACTGTGAAGACCAGGTGAAGGATGTGACATTCCTACTGAGTTACAGTAGCCTCAAGGTTGTCATGCTTCAGTGGGGAGGAAGAGGCAGGGAAGCAAGTAGTGGGGGAAAAATGAAGGTGTTCGGGCTGGACAATGAAGTCTTAGGAAAGAGCTCTGGGTGTGATGATTTGCCCTTAGAATTGGTTGAAAGCCATAGATCAGAAACCTAGGTTTGGAGGGAATTGATTTCCCAAAAGAACAATGATTCTGGACTAAAAAGAGTCTTTGAAGCTTAAAATATCCTTTGGGCTCCAGTTTTCACAAACCGGAAACAGCCTCTAGAAACTTCTCAATGGCCAACGGAGCACCCTACTTTACCCCCTAAAGGGTGGAGCCGGGGGACATGGAGGAAGATGGACGAGGAGTTTTCTCAGAAAGCATAGCCAGCCAGCATCGAGTTAGGGGACATCCTTAGCAGTCTTTGACTTACACGAGGCAGTGGACCACTTGCTTCAGTGTCTTCCATTTTTCTATCTTCTGAATGGAAGTTTTCACAGGGGTTACCGTACCTCTGTTCATCACACACTGTGTGCATGTCAGGGAACAAAAAACATGTTTTCTATCTAGTTTATGGGCCATCAGACCCTGCAGTGACCGTTTGGGACCTTGGGGTGTCTTCTTGGGGAAAATGTAGTTTCTACATGTAGAATGGAGGATTTTCATAGATATGTGTTGGCCAAAGGGACAGACTATGGCAGGGGCCCCTAGGTGTACATCCGTGCCCCTTCCTGTCTTCCCTGGCACTCCACAAGTCTGCATTCCCTTGCAGTTAGCTGGTCAAGTAACTGGCTTGTGGCCAAAAGAACGTGGGTGGAGGCATGCACACACCTCCAGGCTGGGCCCCCCAAAGGCTGCATTATCTTCCACACATCCTCTGTTTTCATGAGTGATGCCAAGGTGACCTCAGTGGCCACGTTGGAAGTGGAGGCGCACAGAATGGATGGGACCTGGGTCCCTGGACAATTGCATGGGGCCGAGCCCTGAGCACCATGCATTGGAAGCTGGCATGAGTAAGAAATAACCCTCAGGGGGCGCCTGGATGGCTCAGTTGGTTAAGCATTCGACTTCAGCTCAGGTCACGATCTCATGATTCGTGGGTTCAAGCCCTGCATCAGGCTCTGTGCTGACAGCTAGCTCAAGCTGTCTCTCCCTGTCTCTCAAAAACAAATGTAAAAAAACATTTAAAAATTTTTGGAAAAAAAAGAAATAAACCTCAGTAGTTGAATCCGCTGTGACTGGGGGCTGTTTGTTACAGGATTAACTTATTCTGACTAATACACACAACTTTCTTGGCCCCCTTCCAGCTGGCTGCTCTGTAGAAGCCACGTTACTCTCTTGCAGAAAATTCTGGAATTGTGCTGTTGCACTGGGCGGTCACAGAGCCTTACACAGCCCTCAGACCTACATGCAACCCTCTCCAGTCATCCTGGCCCGTTCACCCCTCCCCTGCCCCTTTCCCTCTATTCTCAGGTCACACTTTTCTTTTCCTCAAATCTACCCTTCTGACTTCTCCCTCAGGAACTTTCTCCTATTCCTTCTGCCTGAAGGTCTCCCACCCTGTTTTGTTGAGTTCACCCATTGTCCATCAGGCCTTAGCTCAAGCATCACTTCCCTGGGGAAGATTCCTGGCATCCTTGGATTGGATTCCATCCCCCATACATCAATTGTGGGCCTTCATTACTAATTGCCCAGAGGCCACCCTGGCTTGGGCAGAAGAGAAATGTTTTGGAGGTTGTGTTAATTAGGTGCCTTTAAACGTCTGCCTCATATCTTTCCTCTCCTCCCTTCCGGCTAACAGACCCCAAGTTGGGTTCAGAGGGACCATGTGCCCTCTGGGCTCTTTTTCCAGACCCACTTCCTGCCGCAGGTGACTATGGGGCCCAGTGCTGCTCAATGGGATATTAATGGGAGTCCACTTGGGTTCTTAAAGGGCCTTTCCCCTCACCCTCCCGTCTTCTTCCTTCCTGCGTGAGGATGGACACTACATGCTAAGGACGGTGGGCCAGGAGCCGGAAGGAACCTGCGTCCTCCATGACTCCCTCTAGCTGCTGCCCAGCCCTGGCCTGCCACCCCCCGAGAAAACCAAAATCCTGCTTGGTCAAGCTTGGAAGTGGGGCTAATTACATGTAGCTGAATACAGTCCTAATGAGTGCGGAAGGCTTTCTGGGGCTTCACAGAGTGGACAGGAGGCCCGGAAAACCGAGCCGGCATGGAGAATGCAGCCCCCATCAGGGCCCTGGGGACTGTGTCACGGAACAAATCTATACATCTTTGCTGCCCAATATGAGCTTCAGGTCCAACATCCTGGGCAGGACCAACTGATCCCATGCCTGGATTGCCAGGGTAGGGGGAGGGAACGCCTGCGACCCCAGAATCCTACAGTGCGGGGGCACGTCCTGACCATCACCTGCTGTGTCCTCTCAAAGCTCTCTGTGACGCTAAACCAAAGGCCACCATGGGCTGGGGGATGGGCCCAGAGCCCGAGAGAGCAGAGAGAAGGGGACAGGGCTGGGGAAGGCTCCTGGGAGGAGGGAGTACTGGGTGCCACACTTTTTTATTTTTTTGAGATGTAATTGACATATTACATTAGATTCATTAGTACAAAATGATTCGATATATGTATCTATGTGATACGATCACCACCACCAAGTCTAGTTGAAACCCATCACCACACGATTTTTTTACAATGTTTTTCTCGTGGTGACAACTTTTAAGATTTACTCTCCTAGCAACTTTCAAGTATGCAATACAGTATTATTCACTAGAGTCTCCATGCTATACATTATATCCCCAGGACTTACTTATTTAACAATAGCTTTTGACCCTCTTCACCCATTTTGCACCCCCCACCTTCCCACTTCTGACAACCAGCACTCTGTTCTCTATGAATTCAGTTTTAATTTTTCTTAGATTCCATAAATAAGAGAGACTGTATATTTATCTTTCTCTGACTTATTTCACGGAGCACATTGCCCTCAGGGTCCATCCATGTTGTACAAAAGGCAGGATCGCCTTCTTTTTTATGGCTGAGTCATATTCCATTGTATATATTTACGCGACAGCCTCTTCATCCATCTGTTTGTCGATGGACACGTAGGTTGTTTCCAAGTCTCTACTTTTGTAAGTACTGGTGCGGTGAACAAGGGGGTGCAGATGTCTTTTTGAATTGATGTTTTCATTTCCTTTGGATAAGTACCCAGAAGCAGAATTGCTGGATCATATGGTAGTTTTATTTTTAGTGTTTTTTAAAGTGTTTATTTTTGAGAGAGAGTGAGCAAACGAGCATCAGTGGGGGAGGGGCCAGAGAGACAGAGACACAGAATCTGAAGCAGGCTCCAGGCTCCAAGCTGTCAGCACAGAGCCCGACATGGGACTCAGACTCACAGACCAAGAGATGATGACCAGAGCCGAAGTCAGAGGCTTAACCCACTGAGCCGCCCAGGTGCCCCTATTTTTAGTTTTTTTGAGAACTTCCACAACTGTTTTCCACTGTGGCCACACCAATTTCCATTCCCATCCACAGTGCATAAGGGAGCCCCTTTCTCCGCACCCTCACCAACACTTACTATCTCTTGTTGTTTTAATACTAGCCAATCTAACACGTGGGAGGTGGTATTTCATGGTTGTGATTTGCATTTCTCTGATGCTGAGTGATGTTGAGCATCTTTTCATGTAATTGTTGGCCATCTGGATCTCTTCTTTGGGAAAATGCCCATTCAGATCCTCTGTCCATTTTTCAATTGGATTGGTTTTTGGTTTGGGTTTTTTGTTTTTCTGGGGTTTTTTTCTGTTGGATTATAGGGCTTCTTTATGTATTTTGGTTATTAGTTCCTTATCAGATATGTGATTTGCAAATATTTCCTTCCATCCATGGTTTGCCTTTCCTTTTGTTGATGGCTTCCTGTGCTGTGTGAGGCTCTTTATGTTTGGTGTGGGTGAGTGTGTTTGAATGCCCCCCTGCTGCTTGTGTGACTGCCGAGACTGCCCCCCCAGGACACCTCCTCCCCAGGGCTGGCTTTCCTCACTTATCTGCCCACCTCTGGACCCCACCAGTGCCATAGCCCTGACCACCCTCCACACTGAGGACTGCAGGGGACACTAGATTTGGGGACAGATTTGGGAACTGCTCTATATAAGGCAGCGCCCAGCCTGAGGGCCAGCCTGCCTCATCTGCCTTGCTCTGGGACAGGGCCAGCTCCCCTGGGTCCCTCCACCATGCCTGCTTCAAGTGATTCACCAGAGGGCAGCTTATCTTCTATCATTTATCACCAAGCATTGTGGGCTGCCCCTGTGAGCCAGGTTCTGTGGACATGTTGGAAAGGCCCTCCAGACCTGAGAGTCCCCAAGGGGAACAGATGTCTCACACACACACACACACACACACACACACACACACACACACACACACAGAGGCACAGCCTGCGGGGAGGTGTGGAGGGCGTGGAGATAGTGAGGTGGTGTGATGAGAGACATCTGCCCCACCTCCGGGGGAAGGAGGAGGGAGAGTCACATGGGCAAGGAGTGGATGGAGACCAGAGCCTTCCTGGGACAGAGCCTGGCCGAGCTAAGACCCTGAGTCTGGGGAGCAAGCTGTACCTGCAGTGGAGGAACCGAGTGTGGGCCAGTGTGGCAGGAGCACATACAGTGAGGAGACACGGGGCCAGGGGGTAACATGGCAGGAGCAGGTGGGCTCTCCTGTGAGCGGGACGGGAGCCAGCGCAGGTCTGGGGCTTGGGCCTGTTGCAGCAATGGACCTGGTGGGAAATGTGGGAAGTAAAATCAGGAGGACTTGGTGATAATTGCGGGAGGGTGAGAAGAGACGAAGGAGTCACAGGAGACCCCCCCTAGGATCCTGGCCTGGACCTCTAGATGGCTAGAGGTGCCATTTCCTGGGATGGGGGAAGAAGGATGTACGAACAGATTCGTAGTTCATTCTGGAACCTGAAAGATTAGAGTTGCCTCCAGCGGGGAGGACACTAGGCTTTCGAATACACAGGTCTGGGGCTGTGAAGAGATCTCCATCCCTCCTTCCTTTATTTTTTCTATAAACACCTTTTGGAAGCTTTTTGTGTCCATTCTTGAGCTGAAGATGGTGGCAAGAGAGCTCCCTCCGGGACTTCTAAAGCTTTTGGTCCACTCGGGACCTTGTATACCTCCTCAGTACCCTGTGATACAGACTTAGCTGCTGTGGAAATGAGATTCCCAAACCTGGCGGTGAACAAGTCAAAGTGAGTGAGATGGGAGACACGGGAAGGTCTGGGAGTGGCGTTGTTTTCTTCTCTTGCTTTGTGGTCCACTCAGGCATTCCAGGACTGGGAGGGGACTCTGGAACCCTCAAGACCTCCATTTCTGAGTTCAAGGGGACTGCTCCAATGCTCACCTCCCCTGAGCAAGCCAGGAAGAAAAAGGGCTAGGGGAAGAATGTCCATTTATTTCCTGGGGGCCACTACAACGGGCACCCATGGCTGACCTCCCATTGGCCAGGACCTAATCTAATGTCCTCAGATCTATGCTGTGATTGAATGCTGCAAGGGAAGCTGGGAGAGGCAGTTTCCAGGATGACAGGGCATCTCCGTCCTCAGATAGCCCTTAGAGGTTCTTACTACTGGGAAGAAGCGGGTGTGGAGACTTTGGGACAGCCACAGTCTCCGCCTTGAAAGCCGTGCAGTGCAGTGGCAAAGGGAGGTGTTCCACATGGCATCATCCCAAGACAATGTGAGCAGAGTGTTTTGAAGTAATGAGGTCCCTCTGGGGTCCAAAGTGGGTGCTTCATTTCAGCACATGGTTGGCTTCCTGTTCAGTCCAGGTGACCTGATTATGGAAATGTGTTGGAATTTCTGCCACCTGCCTTTTCCAGGCGGTATCCCCAAATCCCCTTGCCAGCTGCCCATTGGGTATCGCTCCAACCTGACTTGTACGCCCCCCTGATGGGAAGCTCACTCCCTTACAAGTACCCTCTCCATTTCTCTGAACTTCCTGACTGGGAGCTCTGACTTCCTCCTGTGGCCATGCACCCAGTCTCTTTGCTCTCTGGCTGTCAGTCTTGGCTCTGCCCTCTGCTCTCTGCTGGCCCCAGGACAATCCTGAAGAAGTCTGAGTCAATGACAGAAGTCTTCCAAAGCTGCTTTTCCACCAGGAAAAGAGAAATGTATGGCTATCCGAGACTCCAGGGGCATTTGAGTCCTCATGGCCAGCGTCTCTGACCCCAGATACCCATGAGCTGTGACAACAAGGAGAGAGACATTATGGGTGTTGCAGTGTCCAGCCAAGTGATCCTGGGCAAGTTGCTTCACTTCAAGGAGCCTCAGCTCCTCTGTTTGGAAAATGGGAACTAGCAGTTCAAGGGCTGGGTCTGATTCCCAACACCGGCATCACTAGCTCTGGACCTGAGCCTGTCTGGGCTGCAGTCAGGCGGCCCATCTTTAAAGTGGGGGCAACGAGGGCTGGTACCGACCTCATCGAGGGCTCAGGGTGCTGGAAGAAGCTCGCGCTTGGGGAGAACACAGCAAGGGCTGGCCGCAGCAGTTGACTCCAGAGGGATGCTACCTGGGACTATTAACCAGAAGCTCTCAGATAGCTCTCACTACCCCTTGGCACCTTCCTGCCTTGTCCTTCTTGCCCTCAATTCAATGAGCCAGTTACTTCCTGTCTTTGCCTCTCAAGAGCCTAGACCCACTAGAAATGGAAGATTTCGTGGGAGGCTTTCGAAAAGATAATGAAGAGTTTACTGTGCCACGGGGCTGAGCGCTCTGCACTCTGTCCTGGAACCTTAATGCCCACCTGTGAGGCACAAGCTCTGATATTCCATTTCACAGACGAGAGAACTGAGGCACAGAGAGGTTACACGTGCTGCACAGCTACTGGTGATAGAAGCGGGCATAACTTTGGACTTTCGGGGGCCTGGATTCTCCTACCCCACCCCCACTCTCCTGCTGGGGAATGTGGTAGGAGCCTGAGTCTCCAGCAGTGGGTCACTCACAGTGAGGTTTTCCCAGGCTCAGGGTGGAATGGGGAGGAGGGGGACTCCGCAGGGAGCAGGGCCCCAGCTCTAGGCACATGGGTGAGCTGGTGAGCCCTGAGAACAGATGAGGCTTGGCTTGCTACCCGCTGGGAGCAGTGGCTGGGTGGGGGGTCCCCCCCTGTCAGGTGGAGAGCCAGAGGGGCAGAGCACCAGGAGAATGCAGGAGGGGGTGTGCAGGGGAATGGAGAGAGGCTGGCCTTGGAGGGGGGAGGCTGGAGATTGGGCTGCAGGGGTTCTGCCAAGGCGAAAGATGGAAGAACCCAATAGCGATTCCATTTCTGTCAGGGTAGGACTCAAAAACTGAATTTATGAGATGTATAAAAAAATCTTTACGACCATTTCTTGAATATCCGAGGTTGTAGTTGGAATATCATCCAGGTTCCATTCTCAATGTGTCCACGATCATGGTCTTCTTGCCATTGCTGTCCGATGGGGGAGGAGACAAAATAGACTTGCCTGTGTGTGTATGCGTGTGGCATGCCCGTCTTTGGGCACCATTGTGTGTCTGTGTTTGTGTGTATTTGCAGGTGTGCACATCTGTGTGTGTATATGTCTTTGTCTGTGTGCCTCTCTATGTAGGCGTGCGTGTGTGTGTTTGGTATGCACGTGCACGTGCGTGTGCGCCTCCCCCCTGCACAAATGGCCCACACCGGCCTGACAGTGCACCCAGGCCCTGTCCCTCCATCCCAGCCCCCAGAAAGCTGTTTTGTTTCTCCCCCTTTCATATTCAAATGTCAGCCTGGCTCCCGGCATGCCCTGGGGATTTATGGCCTGATTGTGTATTGTTGGAGCCTGGTAAGTGGGTGAGCTCACCACTTGGCTTGTGATGGTAATTCCTGCCTGGGGAGGGGGGACTGATGGGGGGGCCATCTGCTTCAGAGGGGCTTGCTTGGGTCTTGCCCCAGCGCACCCCATGCCCCTTGTTGCTAGGTGCTCAAGCCACCCATTCAATCCAGAAATGTGGATATAATGCAGATAACAACAGCTAACATTTATTTATCCGGGGTTGACTCTGCCAGATGCAGTCCTAGGCCCTTTTCCTATTCTACCTCATTTTAAGGGATGAGGAAACAGACTGAGGGATACCCCAGGGCAGAGGGCTGCTGCCTTGCTCTCCACCCTCAGGCAGCTGGCTGGCAGTGGGTGGGAAGGGTGGAGCCCTCTGGGGGGCTGTGCGCTCTCCTTCCCAGTCCATGTCAGCCCCATTTTCCACCCCAGCTTCCTCTTCCTCACCTGTGCCTTTTTGCTCCCTCTGTGGCTGGCCTTAGCGCCGGCCTCCTCCCCTGTGTCCTGGGCTCGGTCCTCACGAAGGTCTGGCCTCCCTGCTTCCTGGAGGCTCCCCTGTCCTCAGCACAGCTGCTGGGATGCCCTTCCTGGAACTTCTACTTTTCACTTAGGCCTCCCACACTTCCCCTTTGTGCTTGAGCCAAGACTCAATTTTGTCCTGGCTTTTAGAGCCCCTTTGGATTCTGATCTTGGCCCAGCCTCTGCAGGGCTGTCCTGGGACAGGTCGAATAGGCAGAGGGCCGAGCTGGGACCAGAACTGAGCTCCCCAGTGGGAGAGGCAAGCAAGTGGGGGCTGCTGGGTACTTTGACTGAACTTGGAACTGACCCAATTATCCATGGTAGGAGGTGGCCACGGAGGCAGGAGCACTTGGGGACAGCCCTGCCAGAGGCCGCTCAGGCACAGCCTGTACACCCTGGGCCTCTCTGACCTCAGAAGCCCTTGCTCTACCCTTGCCTTAGGGCTCTCCATAAGTCCAGGCTGTGGGCCACACAGGAGAAGCCAGAGATTCCCTCCCCCAAGGGACTAGTGGCATTGTGCTACGGTAGCCATGGGATGGATGGAAAACTGGGGTAGGGCGGACCTTTGTAGTCAAATACTCCTGGTTCCTCTCTGTTCCCTGCCAGCTGCTGGCACCTCAGTTTCCTCATCAGAGAAATGGGACAATACCACTACCTCACAGCTACTACTAATGCCAAGAGGTTCCGAGAAGGGCCTGCATTTGAGAAGGGCTAATTTTTCTTTTAAAACAAAAATGGTATTTCTACAAAAGGCGGATTGATTTCCTCTCTATTTGGGACCACATTTGTCTAAGGGGGGGTCCCGGGACACTGTCTCCTTTAGCCTCTGTGATCTCTCTGAGCCTGTCTCCCCAGCCACATACAGGGCAGCGTGATAGACCCGGCTTTCTTACAGGGCTCTAGGGAGTAAGCAGGGTCAGGCTGCTCATCCTCCCTGAGGATGCGTCTTCCCACCAGCCAGCCTGCCCCCTGCAGAGAGGTGTCTTTGCTGATCCACTGGTGGAAGGGGAAGTGGGGCTGGGGATCTTGTTACTGTCGGGTGGGCCCAGCTCCCAGAGAGGACAACGGGAATCACATTAACCTTAACTGGGGAGATCACCGTCTGGCCAAACACGGGGGGCTGCTGCCCACCGCCTGGGTATCCCTCGAGACATGCCATATCACAGGATCCCTCACACGCCGGCCCAGCAGACTGGCCTGGCAAGTCCCGCCCTCTCTGGTTTCAGTCTTCCCACCTGTACAAGGGCCTCAGCTTATCTGCTCCGGTCCCAAAGCTCTGGATTTTGAGCTAAGGCCTAGGCATTGCAAGGACTGTCCACACCCCAGCAACCCTGCTCACTTTGGGTATGGGGAAACTGAGGCTTGACGAGGGATGGTGAGCCATCCAAGGTCAGCCAGGACTAGAACTCAGGTGTTCGAGCTTGGGGAAGAATCCAGATGCCATTAATGGCAGCAGAGTAGGTTAGAGCAACTGCACCTGAGAACAGGGGCTGTGGAGGGGGCACCCACCTGGGTGAGGAGGCATCTCCGGCATGGCTCTTGAAGCCAGAGGCTCTTGAAGAGGGTGGTCCAGCTGAGTGGGGGGCCTCAGCACGCCCTTGCTCAGGCACCACCCTCGGAGCCCTGCCTGCAGGACCAGCCGAGCTCCAAGGCTGTTGACAGCTCCGGTCCCGCTGAGCTAAGCGAGCACGCTCTGCACTTCCCCATCTCCAGGCCTCTGCCATGCTCATGCTGTTCCCAGGCCTGAAAAGCCCCTCCCCTCCGGCAACACATCTTATTCTGCCTCAGGGCCTTTGCATTTGTCAGTCCTTCTCCTTGGAGTGCTTTCCCTCAGCTGTCCTCACGGCTTGCTCCTTCACGGCACACAGACCTCCACTCAAAAGTCCCTGTGGCGAGGATGCCTTTGCTACAACAGCCCCACAGTCACTCTCCGTTCCCAGCCCTGCATTCTTTTCCTCTGAGATTCTTTATATCTTAATATGTATTTATATTTATGTATTCCCCTGTCTTCTGTGCATGAGCATGAGGTACAGGAGGGCAGAGATCACATCTTATTCACTGCTGTGTCGGCAGCAAGGATGATTATGATGATAGTAAGGAAATATAATAGTAATAATTTATGCTAATTGTGTTCCAGGCACATTTCTAAGCAGTTTACATGGACTATTTCATATCATTTTCAAATCAGCCCCAGGAAGGAAGTCTTGCTATTTTTATTCCCATTTTACAGATGAGGAAACTGAGGCACAAAGACACTAAGAAACTTTCCTTGGATTAAGCAGTGGATCTCAGAGCAATGAGGGAATTTAGAGAAGGGAATGATTATCCCTGCTATGGAGGGGGTACAGAAAGGCTTTTCTGAGGAGGGTCCATTTGACCTGGCCTTTGAAGGATGCGTAGGAGTCCCCCAGGCAGAGAAGCAGTGGGAATGCCATATGCAGGGCTGAAGCAAGATGAAGAAACCAGCCCAGGGCATTGCATTGGGAATCACGGCCTTCAACCTTGTCCTCTGGCACAGGGGCAGGCCAAGGAGGCAGCCACAGCCTGAGAGACGGAAGCAGGGAGGTGGCAGGACCCAGGTGGGCTCTGTGTGGGCCAAAAGCATCTCAGCAAGTGAACCCTCCTCTAGAGGGACATTGTGGTGAGCTGCTCAGACACACTCCTTCCCCAGACACCCCAGGGTCCGGAGGGGCGGCCACACCCCAGAGACACACAGAGACCAGGGAGAGAAGAGTTGGGAGGCTGGGCCCCGGCTGAAGAGCAGCACGGAGGGGTGCAGAGGCCTCCGTGGGAGACCACGGTCTGGTACGTGTTGGCTACTTATTGAGCACTCCAGTCGAGGGCATAGTTCTTCCTCCAAACCAGGCCTCCTGGAGAACAAATGGGGCACTACTAATAGTTGCCCCAGGACAGGAGGTGTAAATGAGGACATTTGGTCACACAGCATTCGTGGGATCCGCCACGAGGTTTACAATGATTAATTCATTTAATCCTCTCGAGAAACCTTCTAAAGGGCTTTGCCATCCCCTCCCAGCATCCCGTCACTTACCAGATGAGGAAGCAGAGGCACAGAGAAAAGAAATACACATACATTGGCACTTACTGTATGTTAGGCACTGAGCCGGGCCATTTGACCAAAATCTGTCTAACCCTGACCACAGATCTGTAAAGGACGTTTTGGGAACTCCAATTACAGATAAAGAAACTGAGGATCTGAGACCCCACCCAAGTCCAAAGGATCCCCAGTCTCAGCCTTTCTCTGCCTGACTGGGTTTGCTTGGAACATACACACCAACCCCAATCTCCCTCCTGCCTGCTTTTTTCTTTTCTTTTCTTTTTTCACCCTTCCCACCCCACACCCACCCGGCCAGGGGGACTGTGGCCCAGAGAGGGGTGTGTCTCCAGCAGAAGAATGCGTGTGTTCTTTTAGATGAGACGAGAACAGGAGAAGGAGGGGGCCTGGCTACTGGGCAGGGGCTGTGGGTGGGATGGGGGAGTGGACAGGTGGGGGCAGACTAAGTTGGATGTTAGGCTCAGGGGCTCTGTCTCTGTCTCCCTCTCTTTCTCTCTCAAGGAAGCAGGTGCACCAAGCATGCCTCTGTGGACAGGGCAGGCTCTTCGAAGGGATTCCACTCCCCAGGGCTGGGCTCTGGCCTTCCATCTCTTCTGCCAGTCCCTGACTCACCATGTGACTTTGTGCAGGGCCCTTCCCAAGCTGGGCTTCACTCGGTGTCCCATCTGGAACTCCAGGAACTGAGACTCAAGACCCTCTTAGAGACTTCGGTTCTGTAGCTGGCTGTGTGGTGGTTAGGGACTCTGGATTTGGGCCTGGCTTCAAATCTGGGATCTGTGTTTTCAGATGTGTGAACTTGGGGCAAGTTATTTAACCAGACTCTGTGTGCTCACTTGGAAAATGGAATGATGGCGAGGAGGAGGATGATGATGATGCTTCCTTAGGCTGCTGTGCAGGTTGAATCAGTGAATCCATGAAATGTGCTTAGGACAGTGCCTGGCACAAAGGAGGGGCTGTGTTGTGTTTGTTACTATTACCTTCTGGGGTGAACATAAGAAGAGACTCAAAGGGAGGGTCCAGGATGAGCACAGGAGGGAGCGTCTGGCTGTGGGCAGACCCAGCGGGCAGCGGGAACAGATAGGACATTGTGCACTGGCGGGAGCCTGGAGGGCCGAGGGAGCCATGCCCGGGCACCTGCCGGGAACCAGGTGACCATGGAGGGTGGGGAGTGGGCACTGTGCCCAGGAATCTGGTCCCACTTGCTGTGGCTGGAGCTGGAGCGACCACAGCTCCTGGCCAGCCTGGCGACTCCCAACCTCAGCCCATTTGAGCACCACCCTAGAGATTTTTGCCTTACAAGTGAACATTACTATAATTCATTTCATGCTTGTCTTAATTTTAAATTTATTTTTTAATGTAATTTTTTTCAGGTTCTGAGTTATGCTCACACGGTTCAAAAATCAAAAAGTTTAATAAGCACTTGGGGGAGAGTCTGCCTCTGACTGACCCTGTCTCCTACCACCCGGCCCTCCCCCTCAGACCACGCCATTAATCTACATCAATATATAACATACACATTTGATATATTTCCCCCACTTTAAAGACAATGGAAAGCATGTAATGCACATTGTCCTACAACATGCTTCCCCCCCCCCCCCACTTAATATCATTTTTTAAAGCAACTTTTCTACCTCGGTGAATAAGTAGCCATGGCAAGAAACACATGGGAACAGAGCCAGGCTGGTGCACCCCAGCAGAGTCCTATTGTCGGCGGGGACCCTGAGTTCAAAGTCGGCCTTCTCTCTGTCCCAGATGGATTAGCAAATGTTAGAAGCTGAGTCACCGAGCTTACACTTGTTCTGTGAGATCGTCAGAAGGACGAAAAAGATTTGAATGGGAAATTTCTTTCTCACCTTGGAATTCAGTGCATTTAATACAGCATGGTCTTTTTATATTTTTTCTTTGTCAATTTAGCAGTTTGTCCATTTTGTTGAACTTTTTGAAAGAATCACCTTTTGGTTTCATTGTTTTTCTCTATTGTCTTTATATTTTCTATTTTATTAATTTCCTTTCTAACCTGTATTATTTCCTTCCTTCCACCTGGTTCAAGTTGAATTTGCTCTTATTTTTCCAGGTTATTTGTAAGAACCTGGATAAATTAGGTTTTTGATGTAAGATTTGTCTGCTTCTTGAATCTAGGCATTTACAACTATGAATTTTCTTCTAAGCACTGCTTTAGCTGCATCCCGTATGTTTAGGAGTGTTGTGCCTTCATTTTCATTCATTTGAAGTAATTTTTATTTGATTTGAAGTATTTTCTAATTTCCTCTGTGATTTCTTCTTGACCCATCGATAGCAAAGACTTTGTTGTTTCATCCCCACATGGTTGTGGAAATTAACATCCACATATTTTAATTTCCACAAGTCTCCTTCTGTTATTGATATCTAATTTCAACCCATTGTGATTAAGGAACATTGTTTTTACAATTTCTGTTCTTTCAAATCTTTTGAGGTTTGTTTCATGGCCTGATGTACTGTGTGTCCTGGACAATGATCTGTGTGCACTTGAGAGGAATATACATATCCTGCTATTGTTGGGTGGAGTGTTCTGGAGATGTCTGTTAGGTCCGTTTGGTTTGTAGTGACGGTCACACATTTACTTCTTTTCTGATTTTCTGCCATGTCATCTCCACTGTTGAAAATAGGATATTATATTTTCCAATGATTATTGTTGGATTTTCTATTTTTCTTATCAATTCTGTCACTTTTTTCTTTATGTATTTTGGACATCAGTTATTAGGTGCACATATGCTTATAATTGCTATGCCTCCCCGGTGGCTTGGCCTTTCTTCTCCTTCTTTATCTCTAATGACAGGTTTTTGCTGTTGTTGTTGTTGTTTCAAAGTCTATTTTGTCTGATACTAGTACACCCATCCCAGCTTTCTTATGGTTGCTATTTACATGATTTCTCTCTCACCATCCTTTCACTTTCAATCTCATGCCTTTAAATCTGAAGTGTTTTTCTTACAGTAGTATAGAGTAAGAGCTCATTCTTTAAGTCTAATCTGACAATCTCTGTCTTTTGATTGGATTGCCTAACAACCATCACAATTAATAGTGTTACTAATTTCATTGGATTTACATCTACCACTTTACTTTTTGTTTTCTATATATCTTTAAAAAACTTTTTTTTACATTTATTTATTTTTGAGAGACAGAGAGAGACAGAGCATGAATGGGGAAGGGGCATAGAGAGAAAGACACAGAATCTGAAGCAGCCTCCAGGCTCTGAGCTAGATAGACAGCACAGAGCCTGATGCGGGGCTTGAACCCACAAACTGTGAGATCATCATCATGAGTGTCATGAAGTGGGACACTCAACCGCCTGAGCCACCCAGGTGCCCCAAGTTTTCTACATATCTTTTCTATTCCTCTATTCAATCTTTACTGCTTTCTTTTGCATTTAGTGAATATTTTCTAATGTACCACTTAAATTTCTTTAATAATTTTTTACTATGTATTTTTAAATTATTTGCTATCTGTTTGCTTTAGGACTTACTGTATACATCTTAACTTTACAGAATCAGCCTTAGATTTATACTAGCTTAATTCCAGGGAGAAATAGAAATGCTACATCTATGTATCTCTATTCTCCTTTTCTCTCCTTTTTGGTGAAATTACTGTTATGCATATTATATCTATAAATTTTACAAACCCAATAGCATATTGTTATAACAATTATTTTTTAATTTAATTAATTAATTAATTAATTAATTAATTAATTTTAAAATTTATATCCAAGTTAGTTAACATATCATGTGATACTGATCTCAGGAGAAGATTCCAGTGATTCATCCCTGGTGTATAACATCCAATTCTCATCCCAACAAATGTCTTCCTTAATGCACCTTATCCATTTAGCCCATCCCTTTACCCACAATCCCTCCGGCAACCCTCAGTTTGTTCTCGTGTGTTTAAGAGTCTCTTATGTTTTGTCCCCCTCCTTGTTTTTATATTATTTTTGCTTCCCTTCCCATATGCTCATCTGTTTTGTATCTTAAATTCCACATAAGAGTGAAATTATATGATATTTGTCTTTTTCTGACTAATTTTGCTTAGCATATTACCCTCTAGTTCCATCCATGCAGTTGCAAATGGCAAGATTTCATTTTTGATTGCCAAGCAATACTCCATTGTGTGTGTGTGTGTGTGTGTGTGTGTGTGTATATCACATCTTCTTTACCCATTCATCCATTGACAGACATTTACACTCTTTCCATACTTGAGCTATTGTTGATAGTGCTGCTATAGATTTTGGGATGCATGTGCCCCTTCAAAACAGCACATCTATATCCCTTGGGTAAATACCTAGTAGTGCAATATATGTGTAGGGTAGTTCTACTTTTAATTTTTTGAGGAAACTCCATACTGTTTTCCAGAGTGGCTGCACTAGTTTGCATTCCCACCAGCAGTGCAAAAGTAATCCTCTTTCCCTGCATTCTCACCATCTGTTGCCTGAGCTGTTAATGTTAGCCATTCTGATGTGTGTGAGGTGATATCTCATGAGGTTTTAATTTGCATTTCCCTGAGGATGAGTGATGTTGAGCATTTTTTCATGTGTCTGTTATCCATCTGGATGTCTTCTTTGGAAAGTATCTATTCATGTCTTTTGCCCATTTCTTCACTGGATTTTTTGTTTTTTGGGTGTTGAGATTGATAAGTTCTTTATAGATTTCGGATACTAACCCTTCATCTGATATGTCAGTTGCAAATATCTTCTCCCATTCTGTCAGCTGCCTTTTAGTTTTGCTGATTGTTTCCTTCACTGTGCAGAAGATTTTTTATCTTGATGAGGTCCCGATAGTTCATCTCTGCTTTCGTTTCCCTTGCCTCTGGAGATGTGTTGAGTAATAAGTTACTGCATTGAAGTCAGGGAAGGTTTTGTCTGCTTTCTCCTCTAGGATTTTGATGGCTTCTTATCTTATGTTTAGGTCTTTCATCCATTTTGAGTTTATTTTTGTGTATGGTGTAAAACAGTGGTCCAGGTTCATTCTTCTGCATGTCGCTGTCTGGTTTTCCCAGCACCACTTGCTGAAGAGACTGTCTTTATTCCATTAGACACTCTTTCCTGCTTTGTGAAAATTAGTTGGCCATACATTTGTGGGTCCATTTTTGGGTTCTCTATTCTGTTCCGTTGATCTATGTGTCTGTTTGTGTGTGAGCACCATACTGTTTTGATGATTACAGCTTTTTAATACAACTTGAAGTCCACGATTGTGATGGCTCCAGCTTTGGTTTTCTCTTTCAAGATTGCTTTGGCTACTCAGGGTCTTTTCTGGTTCCATACAAGTTTTAGGATAGTTTGTTCAGGCTCTGTGAAGAATGCTGGTGTTATTTTGATAGGGGTTGCATTGAATATGTAGATTGCTTTGGGAAGTATCAGTATTTTAACAATATTTGTTTTTCCAATCCATGAGCATGGAATATTTTTCCATTTTTTGGTGTCGTCTTCAGTTTCTTTCATGAGCTTTCTATCATTTTCAGTGTATAGATTTTTTTTACCCCTTTTGTTAGGTTTATTCCTAGGTACTTTCCAGTTTTTGGTGTAATTGTAAATGGGATCAATTTCTTGATTTCACTTTCTGTTGCTTCATTATTCATGTATAGAAATGTAACCGATTTATTGTGGAAACAAATCAGCCCCCAACAAGTACAAAAAGATCGAGATCATACCATGCATATTTTTAGACCACAATGCTATAAAACTCAAAATCAACCACAAGAAAAAATGCGGAAAGACAACAAATACTTGGAGACTAAAGAGCATCCTACTAAGGAATGAATGGGCTAACCAAGAAGTTAAAGAGGAAATTAAAAAGTACATGGAAGCCAATGAAAATGATAACACCATGGCCCTAAACCTCTGTTATAATTATTAACTTACATAATTGTATGTCTTTAAAGAAATTAAGAGACAAAAAGAGAGCAAGTATAAGCTCATATCTTTTGTTATGTTAACCTTATTATTTTTCACTCTTGTCTCTTCATTTATTCCTGTTGGATCTGATTTACCATCTTTATCTTTGGTACCTCTTGTTCTGTTATTAGCAAATATATTTCTATATGTTATGGACCTAGCAATGCATTATATAAGATTACTTTATATAATCACATTTATAATCAGTTAATAGAACAAAAGAGAAGAAATATGCTTTTTATGATTATGTATTACTTATACAAACGCTGCTTTTTTTTTCATGTGGATTCAAACTCTTGTCTGAGGTCATTTGCTTTCAGCCTGAAGAACATCCTTTAGTATTTCTTATATAGAAGTTCTGCTAACAACAAATTTTCTGTTTTTTTTTTTAAATCTTATAATGCCTTTAATTCACCTTCATTTTCAAAAGACAGCTCTGCTGGATATAAGATTCTTGGTTGGCAGCTTTTTTTTCTTTGAGTACTTAGAATGTGTTACCCCATTGCCATATGGCCTCCATTATTTCTGATGAGAAATCAGGTGTTTATCTTATTGGAATTCCCTTATAAATGAGCTATTTTTTCTCTTGCTTCTTTCAAGATTTTCTCTTTGTCTTTGGATTTTAGCATTTTTACTACGATGTATTTGTTAGTTTCTTTGTATTTATGCCACCAAATTCGTAGAGCTTCCTGGATATGTAGTTTCATGATTTTCAATAGATTTGGGCAGTTAGCAGTTATTTCCTTGAATATTACACATGTGTTATTGTGCTTAATGATGCCCCACATTTATCAAGGGCCCTGTTTGTTTTTATCAGTTTTCCTCCTCAGATCTTCAAATTTCACAATCTATATCAATTTATCTTCAAGTTTATGGATACTTCCTTATGCCAGTTATACTGTTGAGCCCTTTAAGTGAATTTTTCATTTCAATTATTGTATTGTTCAACTCCAGAATTTCCACTTGTTTCCTTTTTATATTTCCTATCTCATTATTGGTATTCTCAATTTGATGTGGCATTGTCATTATAGCTTCCTTTACTTCTTTAGTTATGGTTTAATTTAGTGCTCTGCTGAAGCAATTGCTGTTTTGAAGTCTTTCTTTAAGTCCAACATCTGGTCACTGTCACCAGCAGTTATTAATACCGCCCCCTCCTGCACCTCCCAGTGTATGAGTCATAACTTTCTGGGATTTGTGATATGTCTCATAATTTTTTGTTAAAAGCTAGTCATCTTAAATAATGTAGAAAATCTGGATACTAGTCCTCCTTTTAGAGGCTTATTATTATTTCTTTTTTCTTTTTTACCTGTTTTATGACTTGCCTGATTATCTTATTGAAGTCCGTTTCTCCCAACCCCTGCAGTGTGTAGCCTCTGATGTCACTACTGAGGGAGCATAGTCTTGGGTACTCACAGAGTTATCCTGGGATGACTTTTTTTTAGGGGGTTCTTTTTTGGCTGTCTCTTTCCCAGGCCACACCAGCTATTAAGCTCCATTAACTGCTAGCTGATTGGCCTATTGTTTTCAACAACGCCTTGGGGCATACATTTTTTTTTTCACAGACTATCCAATCAAAACCAAGCTCCTTTGGATAGATAAATCCTGAGGTTGATGTTGGAGATTTTCTGTAACCATCCCCAGAGGGTTCTAAGAGTGTTCTATTTCTCTGGTTCTCTCCAGTTTAGCCAATATCTTCAATGAGTCTATCACTCTCCTCCCAACTCCTTTTAGCACACACCTCCAGTGCTTTTTCATGTGCTTGCTCACTTGAACTTCTCCATACTTGGTTGCAAATGAAATAAGTTCCTTTGGAGAGAGATTTATAGCTTTCTTTTCTATGGTCTGTTTCTCCCTCAAGAAAAAAACTCTCTGATGTATAGTCCTGGTGCTGGGAGTGGGGCAATGGCAAACTTCTCTCTGAATGACACCCCACATTTGGGACTCAAGTGCTCACTGTATGGGGGGAAGCAGCCCTGAGTCCTGGCTAGCCTCTCTTGGTGTGAAACCTTTGCTCCATGAGCTGGGGCAAGGGTAGCTGGAGTTCCAGTATCTCTGTAAGTCTGTGCCTATGTATAGGCTTTGTACAATGGGCCGGGGTTGAGTGAAAGAAGAAGAAGGACCCCACCCCAATCTCTTGGCTGCACTTGCCTGGAACTTAGACTCAGCAACAGGAAGCTGGGACAGAATGAGAAATGCTGGCACTCTTCCCCTCTTGGGAAGACAGGCTTGGAATGGAGCTGGGGAGAGAGGACATCCTGTGTTCTTGGATGTAGCAGTCTGTCTCACTGAGCTGGGAGTGGGAAGGGATGGAGTGGATCTTGGGTTTAAATGCAGAGACTCTTGACGTTCTTACTGAATTTTAGTATATTTTCTTGAGTAGTATATTCATTTGCTGTATACCCTTATTTCCAGATACTTTGGTTGTTATAATTTTTTTCCCCACTGATTTCTCTGGAGAGTGTCCCAGGGAGCTCCTAATTCTGTTATGCTGGAAATGGGACTCACAAAGATAGTGTCTTTTAGTAGTTTCCTGAAGCTCTATGGCTTTGTCTTTCACATTTAGGTCTATGATTCACCTGAATTCAATTTTTTGTGTATGATGTGCAGTAGGGGTTAAGTTTCCTCTTATTCCTGTTTTGAAGAAATTGTCTTTTCCTCATTGCTCAGATGAGTCTCTTTTGGCATAATTTCAATGTCCAAATATGGCTGGATTTATTTTCTAGGCTATTCTACTTATCTAGTCATCTATTTTTGTGCCAATATGATCCCATTTTTGTGTTAATTACTGAAGTTTTGTGGTAAGTTTTTGTATCTATCTTAGCTATTCTTAGCCTTTTGCATATCCATACAAATTTTAGAATTCTCTTGTCAGTTTCCACACACAAAAAAAGCCTTCTTATAATTTGATTAAGATTGCACTGATTTATTCTTTAGGACCTAAGAGTGAACTCTTGAACATGGTTATTTAGATTGAGTTGACAGGCTATGACCAGGAGAACAAATCTTGTCTCCAGCCTGTTTTTCTGTGACCCTTGAATTAAGAATGATTTTTTGCATCTTTAAATTGCTGCTAAAAATAACATGTGAAAGAGACCATACTGTTCAGTTTTGATCGCTAAGATTGTTTTGATTATGTTTAAGATTTTTGTTTTAGATTATGGCAACTATGGTCATGAATACAAATGGCCTGTAATTTTCTTATGATGCCTTTGTTGCATCCAGGCTTTTGGTATCAAGGTTGTATTGGCCTCTAAAACTAACTAAAGAGTTTTTCTTTTTTTCCTATTTTCTGAAAAAGAGAAAGTCTGGAAAATTGACTCTGTTTCTTCCTTATGTATTTGGTAGAATTCACTGGAGTATTCATTTTCTGGGTGGAAAGCATTTAAATACTGATGACATTTCTAGAATAGTTACAGGATTACTCACACTTCTATTTTCTCTTGTATCAGTTTGATACCTTAGAGTTTTCTAGGAATTTGTCTATTTTACCAAAATGTTTAGATTTATAGGTATAAAATTGTTCTTAAGGTCATCCTTCATTATTTAAGTGCCTGCAGGATCTGTACAGATGCCCTATTTTTAATTAATAATTTGTCTTGACTCTCTCATATCCTTGGTCAGTCTTATAAGGGGTTTATTGATTTTATTATCAGCCTTTTGAAAATGATAAATTTTTGGCATTTGTTGATTCTCTTTGTTTTATATTTCTTGTTATATTAGTTTCTGATATTTTCTTTATTATTTTCTTCCCGCTTCCTTTTTTGGGGTTTATTTTGTTGTTCTTTACTAACTTCTTGTGATGACCCACAGATTTCTTTTCATCCTTTCTTCTTTTTGAATACTAAAAATTTAACTCACTTTTAAGTATTATGTCAGTTTTAGTCAAGAGTTCTGACCTGTAACATTTTCAGTATCTTTCAGATATATTTTCTAATTTTCACTGTGATTTCTTCTTTGACTCATTGATGATTTGGAACTGCATATTTTGATTTCTAAAATATTGAGAATTTTCTGGTTATTGATTTCTACCTGAGTTGTGTTGTGGTTAGAGTGTCCCCTGGGTGATATCATGTATTTGCTTTACAACCTAGAATATGGTCAATTTTTTGGCTGCACAGGAAAAAAATAAACATTTTGTATTTGTGTGTGCAGTGTTCTATACATATTAATTAGGTGATATCTGCTTGCTATGTTGTTCAAATCTTATGTATCTTTACTGATTTTTTTGCATTTATGTTTTGTCAATTACTGACAGAGGTGCTTTATAATTTGCTTAGATGATCATGGACTTGCCTATTGCTTCTCATAGTTCTGAAATTTTTTCCTTTATATATTTTCACGCCAGGTGTGTTCAAATTTAGAATTGCTAAATAGTCCTAGTAAGTTGATTTTTTAATAGTGTGACATGCCCCACTTTATATCTCTACTAATGCTTTTTTGTTTTATTCTGCTTCACCTGGTTTTAACACAGCTACACCTGCTGGCTTTTGGCCCTATTATTTGCCTGCATATGTCCCATCTTTGACTTTCAATCAATTCTCTTTACTTTAAGTGTATCTTTTGGAAACAACTTATGGTTATGGCGTTTAAAAATCCAATCTATCTTTTTTTTATAACTTAAGGATTTTAGACAATTCACATTTTATGTTAATTGTTGCTACACTTAGGTTTAAATCTAGCATCTTACCAAATGCTTTTTACTTATACAACTTGGGCCGTTTTCCTTATTCTCTACTTTGATGACTACTTTTGTATTCATTTAAATGTTTTTTGAAATCATTTAATTTTTCTTTGTTAGTTTGGAAACTATACACATTTACTATTCTTTCACTTCTTACCCTAAAGATTAAAATCTACATCCTTCATTTGTCAAAGCCCCATATTAATTGATACTTTTCCCTTTCTTAGATAATGCAAGGACTTTGGCATATTATATTTCAAATTATTCTCCTGATTTTTATGTTGTTGCTGTAATTTACTTTAATTCCCTATATATTTTTAAAACTTTAGATATTGCTAACTATAGTAATGTTAGTATTGTCAGTATTCTTTTAGACCTGTTTGCATACATTTAAAGTTTTGTTTTGAAACATCTTTAGACTTAGATAGTATTTGCAAGAATCATTCAGAGAGCTCTCTTGTACCTTTTACTCAGGTACCCTCTATGATAATATCTTATATAACCATAACACATAAATCAATACCAGACAATTAATAGTAATGCAACAGCAAACTAAACTGTAGACCCTATTCAGTTTTTTCATGTACCCATGTGTGTGTGTTGGTCTGTGTGTGTGTGTGTGTGTGTGTGTGCACGCACATGCTTTCAGTTATGTAAAATTTTATCACATGGTGTAGATTCATGTAACCATCACACAATCAGAAGACAAAAAGTTCCATTATCTTGAAGAAACTCTCATGCTTCCCTTTTATACTTATACATTTCTCTCACTACTTCCCTCTGGAAACCACTGATCTGTTCCTAATTATAATTTGGTCATTTTGAGAATGTTGTATACATGGAATCATACAGTATGTGACCTTCTGACACTGGCATTTTTTTTTTTTTCACTCAGTATAACCTCTTTGAGATCTGGCTCGTGTATATATCAATAGTTCATTTCTTTTCATCGCTGAGTAGTATTCTGTGGTGTGAGTGTATTAAATTTTGTTTAAATATTCACCTATTGAGGAACATTCTGGTTTTTTCTGGGTTTTATCTATTACAAATAAGGCTGCTATGAACATTTGTGTGCAGGTTTTTGTGTTTGCATAAATTCTCATTTCTCTGAGATAGACACCCAAGAGTTTGATTGCTGGGTTTTTTTGTAGTTTTTAAATTGAAATATCTTTTATATATAACACTGTGTAAGCTTAAGATGTACACCTGACTTGATAGATTCATATATGGTAATAAGATTATCATTATAGTGATAATTAATGCCTCTATCACAACACATAATTATCATTTCTTTTTTTAATGGAGATGCAATTGGTATGTCATATCTCAATGAAAATGTACTATATCCAGTTTTAAAAGAAATTGCCAGACTCTTTTCTAGAGTAACTATGGCATTGTCCATTCCCATGAGCAATGTTTGAGAGATCTTAGCTTAAAGTCTATTTTATTTGATTTTAATACAGCCACTCTGGCTTTTTATGGTTGCTGTTTATATAGTATATATTTTTCAGTCCTTTTGCTTTCAACTTATTTGTCTTTGCATCAAAGGTATTTCTCTTGTCAACAGTTCATAACTGGGTCTCATCTTTTCATCAGTCTGACAATCTCTGTTTTTAGAGATGTTTAAACCATTCATATTTAATGTAGTCATTAATATGGCTAGATTTACTTTTGCCATTTTGCTATTTGTTTTCTGTGTCTCTTTTTTGTTTGCTTTTCTGTTTTTCCTTGACTGCTTGCCTTTATGTAAAGTAAATATTTTTTAGGGTACCATTTTAATTTTTCTATAGATTTTCCCTACATTTTTAAGTTATTTTCTCAATGCTTGCTCTAGGAATTTCAATATACACCTTAACTTACAACAATTACTTCAAATTAATACTAACTTACACTAGTAGAATATGAAAAGTTTGCTTAATGTAGCTTTATTCCTTTCCCCCTTTGTGCTGATATTTTCATGATATTACACCTATTTATAACATATGTAATAAGCCCAACAGTACAGTGTTATAATTTTTGCCTTATTAAACATTTGCATTTTTCATTTTATTATTTTTAAAAATTTACTTATTTGTTTTGAAAGAGAAGGGGAAAGAGAGAGAGGGGTGGAAAGAGAAAATCCCAAGCGGGTTCCACTCTGTCAGTACAAAGCTCAATGCAGGGCTTGATCTCACAGACCGTGAGGTCATGACCTGAGCTGAAATCAAGAGTTGGACACTTCACCTACTGAGCCACCCAGATGCCCCTATTTTTTGAACATTAAAAGAAGATATGAGAAGTATGTATTAGTAGAATCTTTTATATTACATCATATATTTACCATCTTTGGTGGGTTTTTTTTTTCTTCCTAATGATAGGATTTTCTCCCTGGAATCATTTCTTTTTAGAAGAAATTTTCCTTTTCGAAAATTTAATTTTGCTTTCATTTTTTTGAAGGATAGTTTTGCTGGGTATAATTTTGGTTGACAGCATTTTCCTTTCATCACTTGGAATATGGCATGCCACTGCCTTATGGTTTCCATTGTTCTTGATGAGAAGTCAGCCATTATTCTTACCATTGCTTGTCTGTATGTGAGCCTTTGTTTTTCTTGCTGCTTTCTAGGTTTTGTGCTCTCTTGGCTTTCAGAAGTTTTACTGTCATGTATCTATGTATGGATCTCTTTCTATTTCCATCTTGGGATTTGTTGAACTCCTTGGATGTGTAGTTTAGTGTTTTACATCAAATTTGGGAAGTTTGGGTCATTATTTCTTGGAAAAATTGTCCTGCCTCTTTCTTTTTCTGCTCCGTTTGGCACTCCTATTACACATTTGTTGGTATGTTGGATGTTGTCTTATGGGTCTCTGAGGCTCTCTTGATTTCTCGTAAATCTTGTTTATTCTTGATTCTTCAGACTGGCTAACTTCCACTGACATATCTTCAAGCTCACAGATTCTTTCTTCTGCCATCTTGAATCTGCTGTTGAACCCTTCCAAGGATTCCTTTCATATCAGTTATTGAGTTTTTCAACTCCACAGTTTCATTTTGATTTTTTTCTATGATTTGTCTCCTAGTCAATAATCTTTTTGTTGCTTTGCTGTTGTCATACTTTCTTTCAGCTAATTAAATATTATTTTTTAGTTATTTGGATGTTTTTGTACAAGTTTCTTTGAAGAATTTTCCTCCTAAGTCAAACATCCATAGACACTCAGCAACAGTTTCTTTGCAGTGCTCTTTTTCCTGAACAAGGGTCACACTTAACTGTTTCTTTTCAAATCTCATAATTTTTGTTGAAACTTGTACATTTTAGATAATGTAGTAGCATGGCTTCTGATATGATATTTCCACCCTGGAAGTAATTGATATTCTTTGCTCGGTAATTTTTGTGTGTTGTGTAACATGCCTGGCCAGAGCTGAACTCTGACAACCCCGAGTGTGGCTGATGCTGTTTGTGTTTCAGTTTTTATTCTTGCTTTAACTTTTAAGTCTAACTTCCTATAGGTCATTCCTATTTCCAGATAGCTTAATAGTAATGCAGTGATTGGACAGAGGTCATGTTCAAACTTTCTGAACCAGTAAAACTTCTGTTCTCTCCTGATGTGTGTTTGTGTAGGTGTGTATGAGACAGTCCATTCAAAGTTCAGGATGTTTTCAAGCCTGCCTTTGCCTTCACTTTCTTCTGGGAATCTCCATGTTCCTTAAATAACTGCACAACTCAGGGTTACCCAAGAGCATGTGAAGAGCTTGGGCTTTCTTTGTCCTTTACTTGACATGTGCAGGTCCTCAATGTCTGATGCACCCTGGAAGAACCCTTGTACCAGCTGAGCTTGGGAGACTGGGAGCCACTGAAGCCACTGAAAGGCTACAGCCTTCCCCTTTTCTTCTCTGAATCTCAGCAGTTTTCAAACACGAAAATATTCTAGGAATTTGGGCCTTGAATGAGGGTGTGAAAGGCAGGGAACTAAATTCCCCTTAAAGGCCTATGCAATTCTGCTCTCCTGGCAGAAAGAATTCCATATGAGTTGGCCAAAGGCTCCCTCGGTCTGTGCCTCTGGACTGTAAATGACATAGCCTTGGGACTGAAGCCACTGCTGTGGAAACTGAGGCCCAGCCTGGCAAAGGGGATGTTGGAGTAGAAGGCACTGAACTGGGATCCTGGCTGTTGCTCTCACAGGTCAGTAACTGCTTCAATGTCCACTTCTCTGACCCTTGAAGTCTCTAGTTCATGAGGAGAGATGATGCGTCTCCCACCCGGCATCCCCCTGCAGTGAGGTGCTGCGCAGCCCCCCCTGAGCTCTGGCCAGGCCAGCCCTCTTGGACCCCTGCATGTGTGGGGCTTGTCCAGTGTGAGGGTCTTTGCATCTGCTTTTCTTGTCCTGGGATGCTCTTGCCTAGTTTTCCATGTTCTTTTCCAGGGTTGCCTGTTAGAATGCTCCCCTGACCACCCAGTGTAAAGGCATCTCCCTTGTTCTCCATCACTGCTGTTGTTTCCCTTTAATGTTTAAAATTTTTATTTTTGAGAGAGAGAGAGAGAGAGTATGAGTGGGATAAAATGATAAGGGGGGACAGAAGATCTGAAGCAGGCTCTGCACTGACAGCAGAGAGCCTGATGTGGGGCTCAAACTCATGAACCGTGAGATTACACCCTGAGCCGAAGCTGGACGTCAACCAACTGAGCCACCTGGGTGCCCCTGTTGTTTCTCTTTTATTAAGTTTCTAATCCCCACCTGCAATTAATTGAATTATTCAAGCATTTGTTTCTGGTTTGCTTCTCCCTTTTTAAAAGGAAGGTCTCCAAGCTGAGGGACTTTACGAGTCCCCAGTACTGAGGCTGGTGACCAGATGGCAGACACTTTAGTGGATGTGCCGTGGAAGGCTAAAGAGAGGACGGAATGAGTGAATGCCCATGACCCCTGAGAACCTTTGCACAAAATGCCTCTGTTTGAGGTCAGGGCCCACGTGGCATGAGGACAAGGGTGCTGAGAACGAGGGAGCTATGAATGTGTGTGTATAAACACAGGCTTCGTTTCATCATCCAGCAGGGTTTGGCTGGGGGCCTTCCATGCTGGGAGTGACCCTGCCATTCTGGATACACGGGATAATTAACTCCATTAAATAGTACCAGTTAATATCTGATATGCTAACAGCTGTTAGAACCAGAACAGGGAGGGGAAGGAAGTGCTGGGGGGGACCAGCTGCAATTTAAAGCCGTGTATATACAACGGAATATCATTCAGCCGTGAGAAAGAGTGCAATCCTGCCATTTGCAACAACGTGGATGGGCCTTGAGGCTATGATGCCAAGAGTGATAAGCCAGACAGAGAAAGACAAAGACGTCTGATCTCAGTTATATGTGGGCTCTAAGAAAACCTGGACTTGTCAAAACAGAGAATAGAATGGTGGTTAGCAGCAGCTGGGAACTGAGGGAATTGGGGAGATGCAGTTCAAGGGTACCAACTTGCAGCCAGTAGGTAAATAAGTTCTGGAGATTTAATGCACAGCACAGTGATTACAGTCAACAGTACTGCCTGAGCAACTTCAGAGCTGCTAAGAGACTAGATCCTAATTGTTCTTGACACAAAAAACAAATTATAATTATGTGACTTGATGGGGGTGTTAGCTAATGCTGCTGTTGTAATCATACTGCAGTATGAACATGTATCAAATTATCAGATCGACACGCTTGACACCTTAAACTGGCACACTGTTTATGTTAATTATATCTCAACTAAAAAACCATAAAACAATGTATATATGTCCCGGAGATTATTACATACAAATACAGTAATTTACAACACACTGTGCATCTTGTTCTATCTAACATTGTATACAATATATTATATATGTTATTATATAATATATAGTATATAATAGATAATATATGATACCATGTGCATATATAATTATAAAATAGAATAAATTTTATGATAATGGTATATATATATGGTGATTATTTACAATAATATATGGTATTATGGTAATACATCTAATACACAAGATGTTCTGACCCACAGAAAGTTCAGGGCCAACTTCCATGGGAATATGGGAGGTGCCTTTGGGACTCTTCAAGATCAAGACACTGCATAGCCCTGGCCTCAGTCCCACTGCTAACACTTTAACAGTGACTGCATGTCTCTGAGCCTCAGCTCCTCTCCTGCACAGAGGAGGTAAAGGCACCTCCTTTGGGGGGGCACCTGGGTGACTCAGTCGATTAAGCATCCAACTTTGTCTCAGGTCATGATCTCACCATTTGTGAGTTCAGGCCCCACATCAGGCTCTGTGCTGATGGCTCAGAGCCTGGTGCCCATTTGGGATTTTGTGTTTCTCCCTCTCTCTGCCCCTCCATAGCTTGTACTCTGTCTCTCTCTGTCTCAGTCTCAGTCTCTGTCTCTCAAAAATAAATGAAACATCAAAAAAAAAGTTACCTCCCTTGGGGAGTCTGGGGGTGATTGCACAAAATGGGATGAGAGAGTAGTAAGTGCTTACTGTATGCCATTTAGCTCTCCCAGCCAGTAGCATGAGGCTCAGATAATAGTCTACATCGTAGTAGGCACCATTCCTTTTAACTTAAAAAAATAAATAGTGGACATTAAAATATACCTGTATTTGAGAGCATGACATAATCGTTACACAGTAGGACGCCCCCCGCGCCTCTCACCCGGAGTCAGCTGCCACCAGACTCTGGTGTTTGTGTTTCATCCCAAAGTTTTATATGTGGCGGCGGGGCTGAGAAGCTGACGGCTTGCCTAGAACAATTTCAAGGAAATCCCAGACTTCACAGATGCCACAAAACCACCACTGCGTCTTAAAAAAAAAGGACAGTAATTCCTTAATATTTTCTAACTGGCAATATATTCAGTTGTTCCTGTTCATTTCAAGAGTGTTTCTTCCCCACAGTGGATTTAATCAAACCAGGATCCAAACAAGAACCACAAACTGCATTTTGTTTCTTAGTCTCTTAAGCGTCTTTGAATCTATAAACTATCTTCCCTTTTTATTTTCATGCTTTTTATTTCTTGAACAAACCTGGGCATTTGCCCTGTAGACCAATATATGCTTTGGAATGAATGAATGAACAAGTTGGTGAATGAATGACAGCACATATGCAACCTCTTGGTATTTTTGCAGGAAAAGTGGAAGAGGGTACTGAATTCAGCTTTAGTCTTTGGAGCATGTGCACCCCACATGGAATTTGAATTTAGTTATTGATTGCTTTTCCTTGTAAATCCTTGTTTTCCAAAACGCCTCTCCACAACTGACCTCCGGCAGGAAACGCGGAAGTGGCAGTGTCTCGTGGGCGCATCAGCCTTGCTCAGTCCTGAGCGAGAATGCTCGGGAGGCTGGGCATTATTTATGGAGATGTCCAAGTGACAGGGAAACTTCTGGCCAGGAACTGCTTGTGGTGTCACATCCTTAACCTGGCTGACATCGGAACGCCCTGGGGGGAGCATTTCTCCGGGAAAAGGTGGTGGGTCAGGAGCCCCCATGGCGTCTTTTCAAAGCAATAATAAAGATATCAGAAGGGCGATCTGTCAGGCACCGACAGTGGTGGGGAGCACCGAGGCCAGGCAGATGGGGCGGAGGAGAAGGACGGGGCTGAGAACCAGATGTTACATTTCCTGAAAATAGACATGTCAGGTCTCTGGGCCTGTCAGATGCCCCCTTATTAGCCCATCAGGCTAAACGGAGCCACTGAGCAATGACATCTCACTCAGCCGTGGCACCTGGCAGAGGACCGTGGTCCAGGCGGGGACCCAGACCTGGAGTTTGAAGAGATTTGAAGATGCTTCCCCTTGAGGGGAAAATGAGGCTCAGAGACTGCTGCTGAAGGCACTGCAAAGGGTGTCAGTGGTTCAGGGGCAGAGACTACCTGGGCCAGGTTTCAGCTCAGGGACCACAGAAGGATGGTTCTCAAGTGTCTCTATGGAAACTTGACAGTGTTAAAAACAAACAGGCCCAGAATTACAAACTACATTAAAGAAATGGTAGAAATAAGTTCTGTGACTCCTAAGTAGGGGCGGTGAGTGTGAACAAGCAGGTCCATCTCGGGGTGGCCAGCCTGCATGCTGGTGTCTCGGTGAACAAAGGCAGAGGGTAAGGACAGGCAGGCACCCGACCTTCCCCATGTCACCATTGGGGGAAGAAACAACCTGGACACCAGCCCAGCATGAAACACCAACATTGCCTATACTTATGTCCCATCCAGTGTCATCTTATGGATGGAAAACTTTGAGATCAGCCAGGAGACCAGGCCCACAGAGGAGGAGGGATCCATCAAGGCCACACAGCAGGATGCTGCTTCCAAAAGCATTTCTGGGATGGTCACTCAGTGTCCTTGCAACCTGCTTGACTCATGAGCACATGTGCCTGCCACTGTGTGGCCATGACCCTGGAAGAACTGCCTGACCTCTCTGGGCCTTGGTTTTCTCTTCTTTGCAGTAGGAGCAATGATGCTCCCTTTTCCAGGTCGGTCGTGAGATGTTGCTAAGAGGAGGCCATACATTCAGTGGATGCTCACTGAACATTGTATGTCTGGCACATAGTAGGTGCTCAACACACAGAATCCCCTTCCCCCCTAAAAAGCGACTCTGTGGCATAATAAGCACCAGGTACTAACATCCACTCCACACCAGCACCTGCCTGGGAGCATCTACCCAACGCTTTGTAAGATAGGCGTTATATCACCATTTAATGGATGAGGAAACTGACACTCTGAGACGTGAAGTCATTCATTCAAACATCGAGAGATGCTCTGGACGGTGCATAAGCCGGAGACTCCAGCTGACGCAGGGCCGTCAGTGCTGGGACTCGGACCTGGGAAGCAGAGGCTCAGGGAGACAAGACGCGCTTAGCGCCTCGATCCAGCGGCCAAGCTGCCTGCTGGCAATTTCAGATTCAGGTTGTTGAATTTGCAGCCTGGGAGAGAGCAAAGCCTGTCTCCGAGCCTCTTGGGGGAGTAGATGTGTAATTATTTCGGGCAGATTGAATGCTTCTGACAAAAAGAAGGAGGGAGGAGGGAACAATTAGGCCTGCTTTGCAGGCTGCTGGTATTTCTCTCGCAGGGAGCACTGCAGCCCGAGACGCTGTAATTAGGCCTTTTTAATAACAGGCTCGGTATCTCCCGCACCCTGTCAGGGAGAAGAATCCATCTTATCAGTAATTGTAGGGTTGGCGGTTTCTGAACGTCTCTTTCCGCTAGCCCGGGCCCTTCCTGGCGGGGGGTGGGGGGAGCTGGCGGGGCTTTCTGAGTGAACGCTGCCTGGGCTGGGGTGCAGGGCGGCTGGGGGACCAAGTCCGGAGGAGCCTCCCTCAGAGCTGTGGGGGGAGGCCTGAAGCCTCTGCCTGGATCCACCATCCCAGCCTCTCAGTCTGTTGCCCCTGCTCCCCACCCTCCTGCAATCCGTTCTCCACAAGCAGCCAGAAGGCGTGCAGCTGAACTGCAATCCATACTGTATCCCTCCTCCACTTCACACACTCCATGGCTCCCATCTTCCTCTGAGGCAGAGACAAAAGTCTGCAGGCCTGCCTCTTCCAAGTCATCCCTTTCTACCTTCTGTCTTCCCCTGGCTCGCTCTGCTCCAGGCCCAGTAGCCTGATCCCTGAGCACATGCCTGCACAGTCCCACCTCTGGGCCTTTGCACTTGCTGGTACCTGTTCCTGGACTGCTTTTCCTTCACATGCTCACTCCCTCGCCTCCTTCAGGTCCTTGCTCAGGAACAGCTCCTCCAGGGCCTTCAGCACTTGCAATTCACTGCCCTACTTTATTTTTCTTCTTACCTTATTGCCTTCTAACTCACGATATATATACTACACATTATTCTCTGTTGTTCCCACAAGGCTGTCAGTTCTGTGAGGCCAGAGGGTCTTTCTGGCTGGTTGGCTATACCCTGAATGGCTAAAACAGTGCATGTCACACAGTAGGTGCTCAATTAATGACACACAGTTGACTTGACTTCGAGCCTGCATGTTCTCTGCTTCACAGGACGTTCTGGTCATCACTGAGGCTCTACCCAGAGGCCCTCTCATCCAGGAAGGCTTCCAGGAATCTCCCTGGGCCACACCCTCCCATCAAGACCTATTGAAGACACGTAACCTCCCTCCACTCAGTCACCATCTGTTCTTCCATTGGTTGCCATGAACTCCTTCAGGGCTGCGAACCCAGTATGCTCTGGGTCCCAAGGGACTGGCCATGGCCCTGGATCCTAGCAGGCGCTGAATAGATGTTTCTGAAGAAATGCAGGCAGGCAGGGGGCAAACATCTGAGGAGGTGGGTGAATAAGGAGAGCAAACAGTATAACAACCGCTAAAATTAACGGCGAGCCTCCTCCCGCCGGGCATTGTGTTGTGCGCTGGGCCTGTGCCTGCACAGGCCCCTCAAAACAACCCTGTGAGGCAGCTTTTTCTAGCATCAGGCCCTCTTTACCAAAAAGAGCGGTTAAAAAAATATTGGTTAAAAATACTCCTTATTGGTTATGCTCATTGGTTAAAGCAAATGAGTATAGATCTCCATTTTCTGCTATCATTCATTTATAAATTATACACACATACACACTAATATTTATATACACACGCATGTTCCCAATGGAAATATTAAAAGGATAGATGAACACGCGGGCACCTGGGTGGCTCAGTCGGTTACGTGTCTGACTCTGATTTTGGCTCAGGTCATGGTCTTGCAGTCGTGAGACTAAGCCCCACATCGGAATCTGTGCGGGGTGTGGAGCCAGCTTAGGATTCTCTCTCTCTGACCCTTCCCTGCTCGCTTTTTCTCTCAAAACAAATAAACATTTTAAAAAAGGAATGAACGAACATAAAGACAGATATTTATGTGCTTTTCCTTTCCACCACGGATCTCACACAATGTCTGGGACTGCACCTCCTATTTTGAAACCCAGTACACTGTGGGTATGCAAATCATTGAAGGAGAGAATGAGTGAATTCTCGTGATTCATGGTATTCAAGAACAGAGGCTCATTTTGTTGGCTTGTTCGGTTGCTTTCTTCACTTCCATGCTGTGTGTCCTAGGGTGAGTTTCTTAACCTCTCTGAGCTATAGTTATCTCCTCTGTAAAGTGGAGATGGAAACAGTCTTGCCTCTATAGGGTTGCGATGAGGAGTAAATGTATATAAAGTGCTTAGAACAGGGCCTGGTACGTTCCTAGCTGTTACAATTGGGAAAATATTTCTTTTCCTAGAAATAAGGCTGAAAAATTGGCCAGAGTCAAAAAAATCAAAGACTAAGAACTCAAGAAAGAATGTTTGTCATCAGTTTCCCTCTGCTCCGTATCACCGCTGAAACCCCTTTTGCAGTCAGCATAGGACAAGAAGGGGTGGCCATGGAGGAGGACGGGGTGCCACCTGTGACGTGTGGGACCAGATAAGGTTCCCTGGCTCACAGTGGGGTAACAGTAGACAGCAGTTGGGATCAGAGACCTGGAGGACTTAATGGGGGTGAATGTGCTTTGTCAGTCAGAGGAGGAGGCACCAGGCTCCGGGAGGCAGGGCTGCAAACCCCAGTGCCTTTTGGCTAAGGACTTAACTTGTAAGGGTCATATCTCACTCATCTTATGCCCCAATGGGCAGCCCCAATTCATGGCTTACAAGGATAAATCCCCCCAACTGATCTGCGACAGACTGCGTCAGAATTCCTGGTCCTCACCCAGCCTGGTCCCATTGGAACCACGGGGGGAGGGACCTTGACTCCATAACAAATCCGCCCAGGACTCTACCGCATGGCTGACTTGGAGATGGTTGTATTGCATAATCCATATTGTCCGCTTTATAATTTTTAAGGGACTCAGAATCTGTCTCTGGGAGGGGTTAGAGGCCAGTGGGCAGGGTCAGAGGGGGCAAGGGTTTAAATTTGCTAGCAGCATCACTTTGGATGATTCAATTCATGACTGGGCCTCAAGTTTCGCATCTGTAAACAGGGATAGTAAGTAAGAGCACCTGCTTTCCTCAAAAATGAGGTCTAAATCTTCGAGTAGAGACCTGGCTGCTATGTGCTCAATAAGTAGGAAGTGTGAATATTGCAATAATAATAATAATAATAACAACAACAGTAATAATAATAATGGCAGCTGTCCATTGCCTTAACTGGCCACCTCATTGGGTGTAGGCATGAATATAATAATAGTAATATCTATTGTTAGTGGTTATTATTGTTGTATTACATGCAAAAATATTTCTTCTGGGAATTTAAATTCATTTAAAAAGGAGGGAAGCTTGAATGTCACAGAAAAGAAAGTCCTGGTCCAGTAGATTAGAGCAAAACAGTATGCAAGTCTTTGCTAATTATGTTCAAAGGGGCCTCAAAGCAAAATCGAACCCCTCCTGTCTTTACTGACTCTGAAAGTGAAGTGTTCTGTGTGTAGATGCCAAACCCCACTAATCATTCCGTCTTTCTTTTTAATAAAAGGTTGACTGTAAAAATTAGAAGCTGAGAAATAATGCCCAATATGATAAACCACACATACATGCAATGCAAATGTAATTAAAATTTTTCACATTGGGACACCTGTGTGGCTCAGTTGGTTAAGCATCTGACTTCAGCTCCAGTCATGATTTCACAGTTTGTGGGTTTGAGCCCTGCCTCGGGCTCTGTGCTGACAGTTCAGAACCTGGAGCCTGCCTCGGATTCTGTGTCTCCTTCTCTCTGCCCCTCCTCCACTCATGCTCTGTCTCTCTGCCTCTCTCTCAAAAATAAACATTAATTTTTTTAATTTTTCACATTAAAATGCTTTAAATCACTTTAATATAAAAGATATCAATGTTCCATATTTCATGTACTATTAAAACAAGTTTTCAAACCCTGTAATAAGTGTTTAATGAAAATAAATTTCTTGAAGAGGGGCAATGACTATAAAATCAATACCACCAAATCATCAGTGATGCCTTTGGCATTAACAGTATTTGGAGGGTAGGTGGAGAAAATACCAAACAAGGATTTAGACATTTGAAAATGATATTTTATCCAGCCTTTGTCTTTTTACTAAATCTTGTACACAGAAGAAGACGTGTTTGAGATGGTTGTAAAGATACTCAGCTAAAGTCTTTGGGCACCATCAGGTCTCAGCAAAGTCACCGATGGACACATATAGGACCCCTTAGGTTTTTAACTGCCTAGAGCCTCTTAGGTGAAGAGTCTCACCTTGTAAACCTCTTCTTGGTCTTCATTAGTGTGTTCTAAATACTTTTTAATTAGGGGAAGGGCATCCTGTTGTAGGTACCATGATGGGAACTGTCAATAACAAAATAAGAACACATTTAAGAGAAATTGGAACATACAACTTAGTATCATAAGAATGTTCTAAAACGACTTGAAGGTGGTTTGAAATTTCCCCATGTGATTTTAAAGAAGTATGTTTTATGCAAGGCAGTCATTGCGTCTGTAATGATCCTGACAGCTCATTGGAAAATCTTCTCGTGCTTTCAAACCTAATATGATTGGAGAAAAATTGCAAAAGAACACTTAGCTCTTGAAATCTTGCTCTCATTAGTGTCTTTACAAAATCAAACACTTGATCTTTGAAAAACCAGCCTAAGACTAGAGGTTGGCTTCCTGTCTTTCCCTGGGGTTCATGGGCAGAATTCGATGATGCCAGAAATTTCTGTGACATCATCAGAGCCCATCAATGTTTGTTGGTAAGGGAACTTGGGATGTGGGGAATGCAAATTTAAAAAGTTATTTTTCATGTATTTCTTTGAAAGGCAATGCTATTTTTTTCTCAGTATCAACTCATGATTTCATAAAGTCCTCTGTCCTTTTAACCAAATGTCCCGTCTAATGGCTGTCAATGTCTATGAATCAGTTTGTCTTCCCCAATATTTAAAAAGGGTTCTAAATCTGTTAGGCCTTCAACATGCTAAAGAAATATACATCCCAACTCTTTACATCTTAAAAAACAATCCAAGTAAACAACTCTTTTCTAGAATGATCCAGAGGGATTCAAACTCTGGATTAAGTAGAGTGAACTTAACCAGTGTAGTATCCATCCTCAAAACCTTCACACCATGGTCCTTAAACCTCATCCAGCGAGAGAGTCACATAGTGAGGCCATGACACTTCCGATAGAGGAGGTATGGAGCAGGGTCCAGGAATCTGTCACTGTCCCCAGCACTCCGGTGGCTCAAGTGCAGGAGGCCCGTGGACCACACTTTGAGAAACAGATATTTGCAGCTCCTGACTGTTTTCCCTTCAATGCTAGGTGCACCAGTGACAGGATGATTTATTACTTTGTGGGTCACTGGAATGACAAGTACATAGACATTTGTGGAATGTCATCAATGGTATTTTCATGGAGGCCAATCATGAAATGAAAATATGCACGCTAGTGTGTAATGCTAGCACCAGATTTTAATGAACCCCCAGGCAACCCTGTCTTTTTTTTTTATGTTTTCATTTTTGAGAGAGAGAGAGAAACAAAGAGAGAGCGAAGTAGGGGCAGAGAGAAAGGAAGACACAGCATCTGAAGACAGGCTCCAGGCTCCAATCTGTCAGCACAGAGCCTGACGTGGGGCTTGAACTCACAGACCATGAGATTATGACCTGAGCCAAAGTCAAATGCTTAACAGACTGAGCCACCCAAGTGCCCCAGGCAACCCTGTCTTGATTACTGGAGTTTTATAACACATCCTGGTATCTGATAAAGCAAGCCCTTGACCCTCTTCTTCAGGCATGTCCGGGCTCTTCCTGAGTTCCATATTTTGTGTGTTATTTATGCTTTTAAAAATTACTATATAATTCACATTCAATACAATTCACTCTAAAGTGTACAAGGTAGGGTTTTTTAGTACATTCACAGGGTTCTGCAACAACCACAATCTACTTCCAGAATGTCATCATCCCCCAAATAAACCCTGTATCTTTTAAGCGGTCACTTCCCATTGTCCTTTCCTCCCGGAAACCTACCTGGTCTCTGTGTTCACCTATTCTGGGAAGTTCATAGAAATGGAGTCGTGGAATACGTGGCCTCTGTGTCTCGCGTTTTTCCTTTAGCGCGCTGCTCCCGGGTCCATCCGGGCCGGGGGCCCCTCAGCCCTGCACTCCTTGTCACGGGTGAAGAGTCCATTGTAACCATGCACCACATTTTGTTTATCCACTCATCATTTGATGAAAAATTGGGTTGTTTCCACCTTTTGGCTGCTTTGGGTGATACTGTTATGTACATTCGTGTAGAGCCTTTTGTGTGAACCTGTATTTTCAATTCTCTTGGGTCTATGCCTAGGGATAGAATTGCTGGGTCGTGTAAGGACTTATGTTTACTTTGGTGAGGACCCTCTAAACAGTTTACCAAAGCAGGTGCACCATTTTACACCCCCCACGGGCAAGGCTTGAGGTTTTCCACACCCTCGCCCACACTTCTTGTTATCTTCCTTTAAAAAAGCTGTCCCACTGAGTGTGAAGTGGAATCTTACTGCGGTTTTGATTGAATTTACCTGATACTGGGCTTATTGACCACTTTAACACCTTCTCTGGAGGAATGTCTATTCAAATCCTTTGCACATTTTTAATTGGGTGGCTTGTCTTTTTATCGTAAGACTTCTTGATTCTGAATATTAGACCCTTTTATTCCATTCTGTGGGTTGTTTTATCACTTCCTTTGATGGTATCCTTTGATGTTTATTTTGATGAAATCCAATTTATCTATTTTTTCCCTCTGGTTGTTTATGCGTTAGGTGTCATTAAGAAACTGTTGCCTAATCTAAAGTCATGAAGATTCACGCCTGGGTTTTCTTTGAAAGGCCTTACAGTTTCGAATCTCACACTTAGGTCTTTAATCCATTTGAAATTTTTTTTTTGTATGTGGTGGGAGGTAAGGGTCTGAATTCATTCCATTTGCTGTGGTTTTCCAGTTGCCTAGTACAGTGTGTTGAAAAGACTATTATTTCCCCACTGAACTGTCTTGGCACCTTGTCAAATTCAACTGGTCAAGACGCATGGGTTTACTTCTGGACTCTCGATTCATCTGTATGTCAACCCTTACACCAGTGTTACATTTGTTGATAACTGTGGCTTTGTGGTACGTCTTAAATAGGGAAATGTGAATCCTCCACATTTTTTTTTTAAAGATTGTTTTGGCTATCCCAGGTCCCTTGCATTTCCATATAGATTTTAGGATCGGCTTATCAATTTCTGAAAAAACAGCATTTGAGGGGCACCTGGGCAGCCAGATTGGTTGAGTGTCTGACTTCAGCTCAGGTCATGACCTCATGGTTTGCGAGTTCAAGCCCTGCATCGAGCTCTCTGCTGTCAGCACAGGGCCCACCTCCCATCCACTGGCTCCCTCTCTTTGTCCCTCCCCCACTCATGTGCTCATTCTCTCCCTCTCTCTCTCTCTCTCTTTCTGTCTCTGTCTTTGAAAAATACATAAACATTTTTAAAAAATAGCAGTTGAAATTTTGATTGGGATTATACTGAATCTGTAAATCAATTTGGGGAGTCTTATAATCTTAGCATTATTAAGTCTTCCCATCTATAAACATGACATCAGTTTTCATTTATTGAGATCTTTCTTTCAATGATGTTTTCTAGTTTTCAGTTATTAGCTTGCAGTTTTTTAGTTAAATTTATTCCTAAGTATTTTATTCTTTTGATGGATGCTATTATAAATGGAATTGTTTTCTTTATTTCCTCTTTGGATTGCTTATTTCTAGTGTATAGAATCTCTTACTCATTTGTTGGTCCTAATGAGTTTTTTGTGTATATACCAGGTAAAATCCATACTTGGCTTATTAAGGTCCCCAAAGAATCCGGTTGAGATTTTGATAAGGATTGTATTAAATAGTTAGACCATTTTGTGGTTGAATTGACATCTTTACAGTATTTAAATTTTTGTATCCATTTTCTTTCCATTTATTTAGATCATCTTTAACACTTCTTTGTTCAATTTAAATTTTCAGTGTACAAGTCCTGCACATCTGTTCTTGGATTTATTCCTAGGTAGTGTGTGTATTTTTTCCTTGATATTACACATGTAATATTCAGAGAGTAATGCTTTCAATAATAATAATTTAGAAAAACAATGCTTTAAATGTTTTTGTTGTTGGTGCACACAGTCAGTCAGCTTGCTAACCTTTCCCCTTGTGCTCAATAATGTTTCCATAGGCTCTTTCAGTTCCTATTCGTCAAGGATTAAAAGTAGTCCAATTCTAGGCATTTGAGGACAGAAAGGAGGGAAAGGGCCAAAGCTGATATCAATTTAAGTAAAATACTGATTGTTTGCTGATGGTATCACACTGACCTTTCAACACAGTCAGCCACACACCATCATGGACTATACTATGAAACCTCATCTTCACTGATTCCCTTACTGATCATGTTCCTTTACTGATCATGGGCTTAGATAGAATTCAGTAGGTACAAAGACTTATCTTCACCATGGGTGGAGATGAAGCTCACACATAGCGTGCTGGACTTGACTCTTTTTACTTACCAACCCTTCCAGTAAGTCACTTTAAATTATATTACTTACTTACTTATCTATTTATTTATTTATTATGGTTTTTGCCTAGGATCTCTCAAAGGGAATTGTATGGCCTTGGTCAAGATACTACATATGTAGGGGCACCTGGGCGGCTCAGTCACTTAAGCATCCAACTTTTGATCTCAGCTCAAGTCTTGAACTCAGGGTCATGTGTTCAAGTCCCATGATGGGTTCTGAATTGGGTTCCATGCTGGGCATGAAGCCTACTTAGAAAAAAAAAAAGATATTACATATGGAAGCTTAAGGTCAGGAGTGGAATTATTCCTTTGGATATTCCTTGGCATATGGTTGGCGCTGAGAGTATTGGAAGAATGAATGGCCAGTTTTCACAAGGAGTCTACTGAGAGAAAACCAGCCCACTTTTTTTTGTTTTTAAGTTTACTACGTGTCAGGGATCTCTAGTATTGAAAGTGCCATAAGCCATTTAATCTTCAAACAACCCAGTGATACACTATGGGGACATTATGATTTACACCGTACAGATGGGGAGACTGAGACCAGAGAGGTTGGCTGTGCCTAGGGCGTCAGCCGCAATAAGTGGGGGCTGAGCCAGAATCAAACGTAGGCAGTCACATCCAAAGCCTGGCCTCCTAACCTCCACATGTGGGCACATACTGTATGACTTGTGTTGCCTAAACCTGCTTTGTCACCTTCAACAGGGTCAACCAGCCCCTGCTTGGATGTCTCCAGTGACAGGGGCATAGTCCAGTGCCAGCCCTGCCTCACTGGTCCCACCCTGGTCGTGCTGACCCCAGCCCCTTTGTTGCACTGAACTGTGTGGAGTTCCTCAAGGTAGAACCTTTCTGAGCCTTTTCGCTGTCCGTCCCTCTTCCTGGAGCTACCTCCTCTGTCCAAAATGTCCAGTCACACTTCTCTGGCTAGAAATCCCACTTCAAAATCTGATGTATTCCACGGAACCTAAAACACCACCAATTGTAAGATGCACCTTTATTCTGCCAGCTAACCTTAGACTTACAACACTTTCTTATCACTTGGAATTTTTATTTTATTGTCATTGAAAGAAGCTATTTTTTTTTAATGTTTATTTATGTTTGAGACACAGAGAGAGGCAGAGCATGAGCAGGAGAGGGGCAGAGAGAGAGGGAGACACAGAATCTGAAGCAGGCTCCAGGCTCTGAGTTGTCAGCACAGATCCCCACGCGGGACTCCAACCCACGAGCCTTGAGAGAATGACCTGAGCTGTAGTTGGACCTTTAACTGCCTGAACCACCCATGTGCCCCAAAAGAAGATAGACATAGAATCTATCATTTATTACTCTTGTGCCTAAAAGAACGTAAGAGAAAGAAACTGGGTAAATTGGTCAGAGTTGCACTGTTTTGAATAATTTCTGAGTTGTTGTTCTTGGTTGTTGATGTCTGTGGTTTTCCACATCATTCTGTCCTCTGTGGCATCAAGACCGCACGGCGTTGCAGCATTTTTTGGAAAGGTTGCTCCACTGTAATCCCTGACGCTCTCTTCTAATCCTCTGACACCCTTCCCCCAAGCATGGACTCTGGCCTTTCTTGCTTGGCTTGTGATGGTCAACCATCCCACCTGTGTCGTGAGCAGAAAGAGACAAGCTGCTTCTATCTGCGTGGACCTTCTCTTTTCGGGGACCCGAGAGCATTGGGTGATTGCTTTGCAAGAAAAATTGCTCATTTCTCCTCTGCTAAACATTTGCTCTACTAATGTCACCTTTATCCATTGTTCCCGTCGTTTTGCACACACAATAACTTTTCACTTCACCGCCGTCATAGTGTAATCTTGTCGAAGACATTTAAGTGGCAATTAAATGGAACGCCCATCACTCCAACAGCGTGCAGACCCCATCAGAGGGTGACAAATGAACAGCCGTGGACCGAGCTCCCACAAACGCGGGTGGTAACAGCCCCGCCCCACTGCTGCCTGGCGACCGGGATGGTGAGCTGCTGTCCCTTCTCAGAGAATGTTACGGGAAGAAAAACAAGTGTGTGAGCTCCCTGAGGGCAGGATGCCTCATTCCTCTGTGGAACTCCAGGGCCTGGCCAGAGGAGATGTTTTTGTGAGTCAACAGATGAATTGAGTATGAGACCCAAAGTACCAGTGTAGAAGGAGTCAGGAAAACATTGAAACGCAGAGGGAAAGGCAGAAGGCTGGGGCCGAGCAGTTTGGGGGCAAAGTGCCCACTCTGACAGAATTAGACCCTGAAAGTATCCCAGCTTCCTGGCACAGGAAATGGCTGGCCGTGGATGATAGAACAGCAGACCTGAAGGGGTCTTAAGAGATCTTGTTCAGCCCCCTTATAGAGGAGCCAAGGTTCAAAGCTGAAGGGGTGTAACCCCAGCCAAGATGCCGCCCCACCCGGCCCCCCTCCCTCCTCCAGAGTGGATTGCCTCAGGCTGCATGGAGCTCCCTGGCATCCAGACAGAAGCGTGGAACGTGGAGACTGACCCTGCTCCGCCTTTGGCGGTAGGAAACCTAGGCTATGAGATGACCGGCATTTGGAAGTTTTGTCAAATCACATTAATCCCACCCGAATGATTTACAGACGAGGAAATGCAGGCTCACCTCTCTCCTTTAGGACTCCCAGCCTTCTTTCTCCAAACACTTCTCTCTCTCTCTTTCTCTGCCGCAAGCCACTTGCCACTTTGTTAGTGGTTTGCCTGTTCTTTTTGCCTGCATGAATCAGTTATCTGCGTCTGACCACAAAAGCAGCTTAGGAAAAATGCCACCTCCTCAGAGTGGCCACATGATCCGGTGGAGGGAGGCTTGCCTTTGAATCGCTTATATACCTATGGGATATTAGGAAAGTGGGTTAAAATATCTGTGCCTCAGTTTCCCCTGTCTGTAAAATGGAGACACGATGCTAGCACCTACCTCCATCTGTGGTCAAGAGGATTAAAGGAGATACACAATGCACCACAGTCCGTGACACGTGCTGAATTCTTAGTAAATGTTAGTTTTCTGTTGTCATCAGCATTTCTCGGCTCTAATTAAATGAATCTGGGTCTGTATAGTGGGCCTCCCACTATTCCTCCTCTGGTAAATGCCATGGTCTTGGTGGGCTGAACCATAGCTCCATGACCCTGGTCCATCCAATTTGCATAACTTCCCCAGCCACAGTGATTGGCTCCAGGGCTATCACATGACCGAGGTCTGGCCAATCAAAAATAGGAAGATTCAATACCAGGTCTTTGTGCTCTTTGGACTCCAGGGACCTGAAGCTGCACAAGTGGACCCCCTCTGCATCCCTCCCTTCACTCTGACAAGGGACCCTGCCTGAGAGAAGAGCCAGTGCAGAGGGGGTAGGTGGATTTCACGGGAGAAGAGAGAAATCGGTGCTGGTGACGTAGTTTGACCCCTGTATTAAGCTATACCTGAAAACAGATCTACTCTTGGCTTTTTTTGGTCAGTGAGGAAAAAAAAATTCCTTTTATGCTAAAGCCAGCTTGGGTCCCAGCTTAGTTATCCCAAGACTGTGTGACATGGAACTTCACATATACAGTAAAACCTTGGTTTGTGAGCATAATTCTTTCTGGAAACATGCTTATAATCCAAAGCACTTGTATCGATGAATTTCAAGAGCCATTGGCTCAGCTGTGATCATGTGACGTTTGGGGTCATTTATGACTCGTATTGCAAGACATCACTCATTTATCAAGTTAAAATTTATTAAAAATGTTTGCTCATCTTGCGAAACACACATAGAACAAGTTACTCACGATCCAAGCCTTCACCGTATATATATATTTTTTAAGTTTATTTATTTATTTAGCCAGGGAAGCAGAAAGAGAATCCCAAGCAGGCCCCTTGCTGTCAGGGCCAGAACCCCGCACGGGACTCGAATCCACAAACCGTGAGATCATGACCTGAGCCGATCAAGAGTCCGTCGTTTAACCAACTGAGCCACCAGGCGCCCCTACATATATTCCTGATCGCATTTTAAAAAAGAACTTTGTTCCACAAATGTAGAAAGATAGTGTAGTCCATGCTGAGATCAGGACCCTTGGTGTTTGACTGGCTTATACCTGTAAATGCCTGGCTCCGCGAGAAGGTTCTGAACACCACTGGGTGGCCGGCTTCGCTCCACACCCTCCACAGGTCAGAGCTGCAGCCGAGCGGCCCAGCGCCCGCACTGCCACCTGTGGCTGAGTGTGTCTGAGTTCGCACTTTCCCACACCTTTCTACTGTATCCCAGCAGGGAATTCGTACCGCCGCTCCCCTCAGATCTCTGTTTATTTATAAGCACCTCCGCTCGGTTCAGGCAATTCCCTTAGACCTACACGCGTGGCCGTTCCCGTGCCTGACGCCTTCCAGTAATCGTGCCCTCTAAACCCATGCTCTGTCCCCTCTGTGGCTCTCCCCGTTTATGTATCTCTCGCCCCAAAGAAGCCATGCTCTTGTCATTAAGACTGCAGAGCTTAAAAATGCTAGTGATGTTGGCACATTTGTGATTTTGGGGGGAGAGCTCACGCTGCCTCCCCCAAACCCTAGCTCTGCCCCTCCCTGTTCCATAGACATTGACATTCTGAAGACTGAGTAACCGTCTCTGTCTCCCCGGACCTTGCTGACAGAAGGCCTGACCTGAAGGCCTAAAACTGTTTGTTAGGGAACATACCCCAAGAGCTCGGCTTGTGGGTGGACTGGTCCACAGGCGATAAGACTTCTGGGCTAAGGCCCCATGGCTTGGAGCTCAGATTCGCTGCTTCCTCTTTCACCAAGTGTCCTGCGGTGGTTCCTTTCCTCTCCTGAAGTCAGATTCATAGATACTATTGCCTACTTGCAACCCATGATTTCAATAAATCAATACAATGTTCCAGTTATAATATTAAAGAGAAATAAATGGAAATAATGTGTAACAAATAATATATATTTCATTACATGAAGGCTTGGGCTGGGATGACACCAGGAGAAGACAGGATAAAGTTGTCAGATGGTTACGCCTGTTTATCACGTACGCGTTTAGACCTAAGAGAAACGAGACCCTCTGTAATGGAATAACGTAATACATTGAAATAGGGATAAAACATGTATTTATACACGTGTGTAGAATGCACCTCGCATAGAGCAGCTGCAGGTGCAGACTGACGCAGGTGGGGGCTGCAGGCGAAGTTAGGAGAGGGTGGGCAACTCCTCACTCTTGGGAAAGTCCTGTGAAATATAGAAAACATAGCCTTCCCTCGATTTACACAGTGGCTCCCTCTCTGGCAAGTTCACAAGTATGCAAACGTCTTGCGAAAAATCATCAAACCACTTTGTGTTTCAATGCAAAATAGAGTGGGGTTCTAGACTGTTAGTCACATAGAGGGGTGCCAACAGGTGTTCCTGGGCGGGACGGTCCTGCACATGGAGGTGTCCAGCTTCCCAGGAATCCTGTCTGTGGATGGGAACAGCTCCACCCCCAACTACTGGGATGAAAATAGACAGCCCATAAAAAGTGCGCATGCCCCTGGGCTGATAAAAATCCCTTTGAGAAACTCTAGTTTAGAAAAGAGTCTGTAAGGATGAGGCTTGACTCTCTAGTCATGGGTAAACTGCTTCCGAGCCTCAGTTTTCTTCTCTGTTAAATGGGGGCTTTTTGATGTTAGATAAGATAGTGCCTTGACACAAGGCAGGTGCTCAGGGAACAGGAGCTCTCTCCTTCTACCCTCTGTAGTCCTCCATCAGGCCTCAAAGACCCTACCCTTCCTCTCACTCCAGGAGAGAGGTTTCATATCAGCCTAGCCGTGGGTGCTTCCAGAAGCTTCTGTGGGTTGGACTTGCATTGCATCTGCACAACCTTGACCTTCTAAAGCCTGTGCCATCCAGAAGCCTGAAACTCTATTGGTCTGTAATTCCTGCACTCAAACACTGCTTGAGTGCCTGCTGTGTGCACCAAAAGGAAGCCCTGTCCTCTCCTGGGTTTTGCTTGAGCTGCCATCGTGAGGGGAGGTGGTGTTGGTGGCTGCAGCATCTATCTTCTGACCACGAGAGGAGAGAGAGTGGCATGCCCAGAGTGGCAGAGTGGGGAATTGTGTCCTCAATGACATTAGTGAACCCCTGAATAAGCACAGCATCCTTACCTTAGAACATCTTGTTCAGTCAACACTAATATTTAAGATAAAATTTCGGGGTGCCTGGGTGGCTCAGCCAGTGACTTTGGCTCAGGCCATGATCTCGAGGTTTGTGAGTCTGAGCCCCAATTGGGCTTTCCGCTGTCAGTGCGGAGCCTGCTTCAGATCCTCTGTCTCCCTCTCTCTCTGTCCCTCCCCTGCTTGCTCACATGCACGCTCTCTCTCATAAAAAGTAAATAAATTTAAAAAAAAAAAAACCTTCCTATTGGTTGGTGTTGCTGGTTCTGGGTGTGCTGAGCTATGGCGTCCCCGGTCTTCAAGCAGCCAGAGCAAACTGAAGGCTGGAGCTCCCAGGCTGACAGCCTCTGACCTCACACAGTGCCTTCCTTTCCCCACAGTAGCTGGCCAGGGCCATTGTCGTCTCCCTGTGTGCCACGGAGGGATGGGGTGGGAAGTGGCAAGCACTGCTCGGGGCCCTGAGAACTGCATGTCTCACTACCAGCAACTGTCCCCCTCTTCTGCTCCTATCATTTGAGATTCTTCACTGTTCCCCAGACTCCCAGACTCTAGCAGGCTCCATGCTTTGGCACTTGCTGTTCTCTCTGTCCAAATGCTCATCTTTTTCTGGCAAACTCCTACTCACCCCTCAAAGCCCAGTTAGAGGTCAAATGTTAAATGAAAGCTCTCCAAGTCCCCAAGCCTCTGCTGCAATGTCTCTTGTGCACCTCCTTCTGCTCTGCCACCCACTCCCGTTGGCTGACGGTCTCTCCTGCTATGAACAGGGTCCTCCACAAGTCTGGGAAATGGGTTTTAATATATATGTGTGGTCCCCATTTCTAATGCAAGGACCTGGAGTGCTCAGACCAGGGTCTGATGATCTTCATTGGCTAGAAGAGTAAGGCAAATGAGTGAGTGAGTGAGTGAATTTTCTCAGCTGCCAGGCTCGGGCTCTCCTCTGGGCAGGGCGCAGTGCAGAAGTGGTGCGGGCGCAGCAGTGTTTGGTGGTTTGGAGGTGACGCTCCTGGAAGGTAGACCAGGTGGCCCTGCTCCTCACGGGGCAGGTGGAGGCCTGCCTGCTCCCGGCCTTCCTGCTTCCCCTAATCTCTGCCTCTCTTCCTCCATCTCGGGCAGGCAGCCTCCCAGGGGCCAGTCCCACCCTCTTTCTCCCCCAGGCCTCTGCCAGCCGAGTTATCCTCTCTGCCATCTCCGGGACTCCCCAGATCAGCACCCCCTCTTCCTTCAGGTGCGCTTGGGGGCTGGGGTGGGACACTGGAAAGTGAGACAGGTGACAGTCCTTGCTGCTCTGGGGAAAATTAATTAGACTGGGTTTGCGAATCACTTTGAAGATTTAAAAAAAAAAAGAAAGAGAAAGAAGAGGCATGCGCTAGTCCCTTATCGAGACGATTCTTACCTTGGGGCTTCCCTCTCCCCTTTGCTCGGCAGGGCATAGCCCCATTCCACTCCATACCTGTTTTTCGAGAAAATCCAACTTCTGAAACCCAGGCGGTTGGGTGCACGGTGCAAGGCAAGGAGCATTTTGGCCCTTCCTGGGCAGGGCCCCCACTGCTGAAGAAAAGCAGTTCCCACTTGTTGCTGGGATCTGGGGCATCAAATGTGGGTCAGGATTCTGATGCCGGTGACCCCCCCGGCTGGGACTTAACCTCTCGGGGCCTCCGTGCTTCAGCAGAATGAGGATAGCGATGCTTCAGTCAGGGGCCGGCCTGCGCCAGCTACTTGATAAACAGAGCTCCTGTCTTGGGACAGAGCAGACAGAGTTCACACAGCCGCCGGGGAAAGGCAGGGCTTGCTGTCTGGGCTTGGCTTCCCAGGACCACCCAGCCAGCCTGCCCGCTACGGGGCAGACTCTAGCTCAGAACCGCAGAGATGACTGGCACTGCCAAGATGCCAGCCTCCTCCCCACAGTCAGAAGGGCCTCATGAGGCCACACGGGGCCAGCGGCTGGCAGTGCGGTGGCCCTCTGGTGTCACACCCACAGACTGGAGTCGTCTCCCTGAGACACCATGCCTTGCCCTTTCCTGAAGTGGAAACTGAGGCTCAGAGAGGTCAGCGTCTGGTTAGCGGACACTGCCCTGGCTTCCTGGCTTGGCACCCCAGCTGGGCTGGGGGAGGGGGGCTGACAGGCAAGCAGGTGAGGTTTGGCGGAAGGAAGGTCTGTGAGCTTTCATGGGGCTTCAAAAGGTTGGCATGGTTCAGCTTGAGGTGGGCGATGCTTCCTTGTCAGGGACCCCGCCCCATCCCAGGTCCTGGCACACCTGCCAGGCAGCAGGTGGGCCTCAGGACTGGCTCATCTAGGGCTCCAGGTGAGTGAGGGTGGGGCCCCCCACTGAGGAGCTGGGGGAGGGGTCCTTGGGCTCCAGATGAAAGGCCAGAGGTGCCTCCCTCATCTCTGTCCCTCCCCTCCTGGGGCCCCCACTGCCGACCAGCTCCATCACCTGGAGCTCAGACACCCGAGGGCATCCTGGGAAGCCAAAGTGCTTCTCTTTCATTCCACCCCCAATTCAGGCCCCTCTCCTCCCCAGCTGGGTCCCCTCTGCCTTGGAAGATGTACTACAAGCACCAGGAGGTGCCAGATCGGCAAAGAGCCCCCCCACCCAGGGACTCCTGGAGAGAGTGGTGGTGTTGCCGGGCTTGGTCTAGAGCTGGTGCCTCACCTCCAAGCCTTTTTCCTCTTCTATAAAATGGAGATAAGAATGCCCCCCTTAGCACATTTGCTGAGGGGAGTGAATAAGATAGAGAAATAGCTGATGCAGAGGACTCGCAGGCACAGGGGTTCCAGGGAGGCAGTGAGCTTGGGGATGCTGTCTCCTGAGGGCAACAGGAGGTGTCTACCTGCTGACAGACTCCTAGCCAGTCTTTGCCCTTGAGGAACTTTCAAAGTAAGATGGGAGTTTAAAACAGTGATGGGGATGATGATGGGGATGACAATGATGACGATGATGATGATGATGATGATGATGGAGATGATGATGATGGGGATGCTGATGGGGATGATGGGGATGATGATGATGATATGATGATGATGTGGGTGATGGGGATGATGGGGATGATGATGGGGATGATAGGGATGATGATGTGGGTGATGGGGATGATGGGGATGATGATGTGATGATGGGGATGATGGTGATGATGATGGGGATGTGGGGATGATGATGGGGATGTGGGGATGATGATGATGATATGATGATGATGGGGATGATGGGGATGATGATGGGGATGATAGGGATGATGATGTGGGTGATGGGGATGATGATGATGATATGATGATGATGGGGATGATGGTGATGATGATGGGGATGATGATGTGGGTGATGGGGATGATGATGGGGATGATGGGGATGAAGATGGGGATGATGGTGATGATGATGGGGATGTGGGGATGATGATGGGGATGATGATGGGGATGATGATGATGGGGATGACAGCAATGACTAGCATTTATTGAGCACTTATTGTGTGCCAGCCCTGGTCCTAAATGCTCTACACACATTTTATCTCATCGAATGCCCTCCACCACACCATCCCTGGAGGTTGGCGTTTTGTAGCCATTCTCAATTTTGGGAAGAGGAGCTAAAGCACAGAGGGTCAGGGTGTGACAGAAGACACAACACACAGCCAGAAAGGGGCTGGCCAGTGATCTGAATGCAGGCTGTCAGGCTGTAAAGCCAATACTTTTGACCATAGAATGATGCTGACCTCCCAGGAATGCTGAGGATCTTTATACTGTAAAGAAGTCTAAAATCGATGTCAGAAAGGAAAAGGAAAGAGGAATCTGGAAGATGCCCCATTGGTCTTCTGAAGCTGCAGTTGTCTTCTGCTCACACACCCTCTGTGGCTCCCCAGTACCTATGGGACCAATGAAGGCCCTGAGTCCCCTAACCCCTGTGTCCTCCTCACCCTCCACCACCCATATCACCTGCTGGCCACTCCTTGGCCTTTCTCCACACCGCCCCCCCCCCACGCCCTATCCTTTCTCCGTCTCCTCAAGGCCGGATCCAGGCCTCCAGCTCCCATGCTGCCCTGGCCCTGGATTGGAGGGAACCCCAGGCTGGAGAGTTCCTGGGCCTGCCAGCCAGACACCGTGACTGCAGGTGGTTCTAAGAAATGCTGGGCTATCCTACCGTGATTATTGTCACATTTTTGTTTTTTCCTTTTTAAACCCCAAGTGCACACAGTAGACACGTATGTATTGTAGTAAGTCTGAAGACAGAAAAGCAGAAGGCAAACAAAGGGTCTTAGAATCCCACATGGGTCTGTCCCCAAGAGACAGCTGCTATTAATGTGATGGGTCCTGTGGCAGGCTTTTCTCTTCATGCATTATTTCAAAGCATTTATTTAAACTTCTGCAGACAAGGGAAGATGTCATGTTTTCCTTTCCTATTTCAGGCTCTGTTCCCTGAGGGGGAGGGGGGGAGAGTGGTCAGTAAGTCCCCCTGCCTGTAGCCTGAACCCCTCTCATGGGATTCGCCGCAGGTCAGGCCCTGAAGCACTGGACCGCTAAGAGGCTGTTGTCCTGGGTCACAGGTGGGTGAGAAATGGGGTATTAACTGGAATCTGGCCAGAGGGGCGAGAGGTTCTGGGCACCTATTAAACAAGGACTGGGCGGGGGAGTCGCTGATCAGCCCCAGTAACCCAGAAGTCCAGCGCCGTGGTGGGGGGGGGGGGCAGGTGCATCTGTCTTGTATCTCCATGACCACAGCAGTGCCTGGCCCAGAGCTGGTGCTCACGTTCAGGGGGTGAATGCGGGAGAAAGTGCAGTGTGCGCAGGTGGGGACAGAGCGAGGAAGGCCTTGCACAGTCTCAAGGCTTGATCATCAGAGGCTGGGCTGTCCCCAAGGGGTCAGGGTGAGGGAGGAGTCCTGGGGCCAGGACAGGGTGGGGGGCTTCCTGGCAGGGTCAGGAGGCCCTGCCCCGCCACCCGCCCACCACTGGGGGCACAGGAAGTGGCGGCTGCCTTGTCAGAACCCTGAGGGCAGCCTTGCTTTAGAGCCATTTATCACCTGTAGCAATTCTAGGAATGTGGAGACAGAGGGGGCCAAAGCCAGCGGGACCTGGAGGGAGGTCCCTTGGGGGTGGTGGGGCCTTCTCCCTGCCTTTCTCCAGGAAACAGAGAACCCAGACCCTTTCTGGGAAGGTGTGAGTGCTCCTGAAAACCCACACTCATAGAGCACCCAATCACATTGGCTTTTAGGGAGCACCCAGTACCTGCCAGGAACTGTCCTACTGTCCCCAGGTCACTCTGCTGGGGATACACAGGGCCGGGATTCACACCCTGCAGCCTGGAGCTAGAGCTTGCGCACTGATGTAGAAATGCTCCTGTCGGCACCCGCACCAGGCAGGGCCCTGCTGTCTGCGCAGCACCCTGCATGGCTCCTACCTTCTGGGAGGAAAAGCCCAAGTTCTCACAGTGGCCATAGGGTCGATTGAGCCTCTCTTGCTTTGTCTCCTTCCACCCTCTCCTCCTGCTCACTCTGCTCCAGCAGGCTCATGTTTGCCTCAGGGCCTTTGCACTTGCCATCCCCACTGCCTGGGAGGCTCTCCCCCTATTTAGACTCTTGGCTCACCCCTGGCCTCCAGGTCCCTGCTCAGAAATCAGCTCCTCCGAGAAGCACTGTGCAGAGGTGCAGAGGGATTTGGGGTAGGCAGGGAGGTGGTGAAGCTGGAGCAACGGAGCTGGGCCTGAGGACTGTCAGAGCCCATCTACCCTGGGGGCTCTGGAGCCACTGCTCCAGGTCTGCTCAGCATAGGGCCAGAGGATGCTGAGATGTCAGTGAGCAGCCGGACCACCCCCCACACGAGGTCCCCACTCCTCCCTGGCAGCTCATGACTCTTCGGGCAGAGCTGACTTTGCCCCTCCTGTAACCACCGCCCCCACCCCCAGGTTTGGGCTCCATCCTCAGGGATATGAATTCTCCTGCTCTGACTGTCCTGCAGCACCCTGCAGAACCTGGGGATGGTGACAGGGGACGGTGACAGGCCCGGGACAGAGGTGGCTCCTCTGCACACAGGACCACCTGAATTCTTTGTGGCTCCTCACAACCCTGTCTCCAGCCTAACTCTGTGCTGGGAGAGGCACAGGGAGGGTGAAAGCTTGACTTGTCTATGGCCTTGAGCATGTGACCCCACTTGCGGCCTCAGTTTCCTCCTCTGGAAAGTGAGAAGGGATTGCAGAGCTGGCCTGGCAGGGTAATGGTGACACCTGGCCCTGACGGGGACTCGCTGGGTCCCCCTCTTTCCTCTTTCCCAGGGAGCCGGGTTCTGAGGCTGAGCTACCAGCTATGTAGCCAGGTGGGACGGCCTGGCCCCATGGACGAGGGGAAGGGATGCAGGGGGTTGCAGGGGGCCAGCAGTTAGCGGTGGCTGGCTCTGGAATTATCACATCCTCACATCCTCTGCTGTGTGGAGTGGGGGCTGGGAGGTAGAACGGGGGCAGCTAGGAGTGATTTAACACCTGCACATAATTATCAAATGATCCACCTTCTGGGAATTATTTTTATCTTAATCTTTTATTTGGTTCCAAATCAAATGAGAGAGGGATCCACAAAGCCCAGGAAAGGGGCAGCAGGGAGCTGCCAGGGTACAGGGGGTTACCGCCCCCCACTGTTGTCCCGTCAGGGCACCTGGCTCGGGGGCCGTCGCGAGAGGATGTCCAGCTGCTCTGGGGAAGGTGGGAACCCGGCTGAGGGCCGGCGAGGCCCTGTGCTGCTTCTGGGAGTGTGTGCGCGTGCATGTGTGTGGGTGTGTGTATGTGTGTGTAAGAGAGCGAGACACACACAGTAGGGGTGACACAGACGGGAGGGATCAGGTATGTGAGTGAATCTAGACTGGGGGTTTATCTGAGCAAGTGGGTATGCGCCTGTGTGTCTCTGAGCGTGTGTGCACAGGTATGCGTGTGTCTGCATGTGTCTCGGAGGAACACGGGGGTCCTGGGGGTCCTGGGATGCTGATGGCAGAATCACGGGGGGATGGGGGTATTCACAATGCAGATTCCTGGGCCCCATCCCTGACAGACCCAATCCAGAGCCCCAGGGGGACAAAGTTCACGAATCTTTGTTTAGCAATCCTAATTTTTAACTTCCTAATAGAAGTGACCCAACAACTCATATATCTCCTAAATTTTGAACTGCCTCATTTCAGCCCTGCAGACTCTGGTAGTTTGGGAACTTTACAGTGGCACATTCTTTGGGCTGTTTAATATCTGTAGAAGTGTGGACTGTTCTTAGGGGGAAGGGAGAATGTTTAGAATCATTAAGAACTTGTAGGTGTTTTCATTTTTAAAGAACCAAAGTGTAGAATGTTCAAATGCCTCAGGGCTTTACAAATGTCAGATACTCCTACATCTCTGCAAAAATTCTGACCTCCCCACATCAAGCCTATTATATTTTTTATTCAGTCAGGTACCATTTTTCTTTTTTTTTTTAACTTACTTGGAATAACTTTAGACTTATAAGGAGAGTACAATGATTTCTTATGTAGGAGACTGACATATTTGGAGCCTTGAGTGTAAAGTATTAAAACCAGGAAACGAACACGGATGAAGATGCCGTTAACCATTCTGAGGACCTTACATGAATTTTGCTCTTTTCACACCAGTGTCCGTTTTCTGATCCCGAATCTGACCGAGAATTGGATAGGGCCTCCAGATGTCATGTCCTTTCCCCTCCACCAACTTGGGAAAGCTCCAGTCTTGTCTCCCTGTGCTTTGTCTCATGCTCTGACACAACACTGACCAGCTAGTCTGTCCAGTGGCCTTCAGTTTGGATCTGTCCGGTGTTCCCGCTCTCATGATTACAAGGAGGTTGTGCGTGTGGGGCCAGAATGCCACAGAAGTGGCATCGTATCAGGGGCCCATGAGGTGTCTCCTTACTGTCCGCCTCCACTATCGCTTGTGGGGTTTTTAATGTTTATTTATTCTTTTTTTTTTAACAAAAACGCACTTTTATTACATTTTATATTGCTTATATGTTGAAGTGGTATTTTTGGATGTATTGGGTTAAATAAACTGTATAAAAATCAATGTAACTTGTTTATTTTTATTTTGTAAATGTGGCAACTAGCAAATTTTTAAATTACCTATGGGCCACGCATTGCCAACAAACAGCCAGCCTAAGTCCTGTCCCCACACCTCACTCTGCAGTCCCACAAATCCCAAGTGTCACATGTCAGTGGGATCTGGGAGGTGCCTGCTCTTGAGCCAAGGCACTTTAGCAAAGACAGCTGGAGAGGCAGTTCTGTTCTGAGGCTCAGAACAGGTGAGCGGGGCTGGTCTTCATCTTCAAGATGCAGCCTCAGTACCAAGGTGATCACTGGTGGTAGTAATTGACAGCTGCCAAAAGCCACATGTTAGATCCAAAAGAGTTCGGTTTCCCACTTAGCACAATTAAAAATAAATCTTAAAAGAATTTGGTTTTCCTTAAAAAAATCCATTAAAATAAAATGAAATGGAATTATAAGTGGGTAAAAAGGAACTGAGCTAATCCTCTAGTACTTCCCTGTCTGAGCCTCAGGAAGGGAGGACGCTGGAGGCGTACCCCCCCGCCCCCGGGCTACGTGCCCGCCCCTGCCCTCCCCCCGCGCCCCGGCCTGGCTGTGTGCAGTGTCCGGCTCCAGCTCCGGACAGGCTGTGAGCCCAGGGACCCAGGGCTCCGGCCGCGTGGCCCCACGAAGGCAGGCCAGGCACCGGCCACGCTGGTTGCAAACAACCAGCGGGATCAGCATGGATTTTGCATTTACGTGTCTGAAGAGATTAAAGATTTCATGACGCCTGAAGACTATGTAGGATCCCGGGGTCCACGGAGACGGGGCCAGCCATCGTGACAGACCGAGAGGACCGCACGGCCTAACATACCTACTCCTTGGCCCCTGGCACCATGTCTGCCGCGGGGCGCACCTGGCAGGAGGCCCACCACACGGCGCGGGTTTCGGGGCACCCCTCCCCGCGGAGGTCCGCGAGGAGCTCCGGGCCCAGGACCGCCTCCCACCACCGGATCGAGGGTGGCCGGAAGCGCCGGACTCGAGGCACTTCCAGGCGCCTGCCCGCAGGCTCCCTGGGAGCTCCGGGCCTCGTGGCGCCTGCGCCAACCAATGTTTGTTTATTCTTAAGAGAGAGGGAGAGACAGAGTGTAAGTGGGGTAGGGTCAGAGAGATGTCTGTGACTTGCACGTGATGCCCGTGATGTTACCACCATTGTGCACCTTACGTCTTGACGGGGTGGAGCTGGGAGAGGAGGAAGAGGAAAATAATGGGTTCATAGATACAAGTATATTTGAATGGAAGCGAGGGAAAATATGCATAAATTCTATAGTCTTCATTTCTGCCACGAGTCAAGTGGCCGTAGCTGCATTTATGATTCCTTTTTCCCCTCCCGATCCCCATTTCCCCTGGGCCCTCCCCTGAGCTTCACTCCTGGCCTGGTGGCTGCAACACCCCAGGGAGCCCTCAGAAACCTCTGCCTTAGGCATCCCAAGCTGCTGTCCCACCGGCGCAAGGGCAGGGACCTGGAAGGGTCGTGGGGGGAGCAGCCCAGCAGAGTCCGCCTGTACAAGGTTGGAGCCCAGCTGCTCCAGGGGCTCGAGGAGGTGGGCTGGGGTCTCCGGGGACTTGCCTGGGCCTCATCCTACCTCTGCACACTGCCCGTGTGCCGCCCGGGAAGGGGCGTGTGGCTGCTGTGTCTTGGGGGTGAAGCAGGCGTGCACCATGGGGCCGGGAAGGAGCCAGGACGCGAGTACAGGCTGTAGGCAGCGCTGGGCCAGGCGTGCAGCAACAGGCCGCAGTGGAGACACAAAGCGCCCATTCACCGTCTCCCGGGGCAGTGGTGACTCGCAGGGGAATCCCTCAGCGGCCTGGGGTGTGGGGAAGCCAGTTCCCAGGAGACAGCTTCGTGCCCAGGCGGCATGACACCCCAGGTGGGGTGAGGCTCTTAAACCTCCTGTCCAGGACTGGCACACACAGAGCCTGCAGCCCAAGCCCCCTCCCCAAACTACAGTCTTGGGCACCTCGTTCAACACTTTGCCAGTATTCAGTCACAATCTTCATAGCGACCTTGTGAGCTGGGAACTCTTAGACATGAGGAAGCTGAGACCCAGAGAAGCCAGGATTCAAATCCATGAAGTCAGGCTCTGCAATCCACAAGTCTGACCTCCACAAATCTGGCTCTCATGGGGAAGCGAATACTCGTGGATCAAGGCCTACACTCTGAGGATCCTGGGTTGGAATTCGCTCTTCAGTAGCCCGTGTAGGCTTCCCTCTACTCCAGCTTACCTTCCCCTCCACCACCAGCACACATCCCTTAGGCAGCCCATTCAGTGCCTACATAGTTCTAACACTGAGGATGTGCTTTCTTGCTGGGAGCTGGAGTCTGACTCCCTGCAACTTCCCTTATAATCCTGGCTCCTCCCAGGCCGGGTTACCAGCCCATATCCTCCTCCTTCCTGAACATACTCTGGATGTTCCTGCTCCACCTTCAGGGTAGGACTCCGTTCCTTCCAGGGAGACCCTGCATAGGACAGAACAGAATAATCACCTCCCTTATGTTGGGTATAGATCTTAGTTAATTTGACCTCAAGTAGGCACTTCCTTCTTTACAGGCACTGTCCCATTGATGATTTCAACTAGTTCTCAAGGAGACCTTAAAATACCTTTCATTTGATATAACTATGACTTCTTCTGAGTTTTGAGAATTTTACTTTTGCCTCTTGTAAGCTCCATCATGTTCAAGAGCATCAGGAGAGCAGCTCTGGGGGCCTGACTCGAACGTCCTCACCACCACAATAACCAACACCAACACCTGCTTTTCTGACCAGTATCTCATTAACACCCTGCATTGGAAAACAATAAGGCTCAGAAACATGGAGGGATTCCCCAAGGTCACAAGGAAGGAGAGGAGCAGAGCTAGTGGTAAATATAACTCACACTTTTAAAAAAATTTAAATGTTTAGGGGCACCTGGGTGGCCCGGTTGGTTAAGCGTCTGACTTCAGCTCAGGTCTGATCTCACTGTTCATGAGTTTGAGCCCCGCAATGGACTCTGGGCTGACAGCTCAGAGCTTGGAGCCTGCTTCCAATTCTGTTTCTCCCTCTTTCTCTGATCCTCTCTCACTCGCCCTCTGTCTCTCTCAAAAATAAATAAAGTTTTAAAAAAATTAAATGTTTATTTATTTTTGAGAGAGAGAGGGGGAGACAGAATCTGAGGCAGCTGAGCTGTCAGCCCAGAGCCCAATGTGAGACTCAAACTCATGAACTGCGAGATCATGACCTGAGCCAAAGTCATATGCTTAACCGACTGCGATGTCCAGGTGCCCCAAACTCACACTAAGTAACTATTTGCTATGTGCCAGGTATTGGGCCGAGTCTCTTTAGAAGCAACCCTCCAAGGGAGGTGCTATTTCACCCCTTTTCCATAGGACAGGAAACCAGGCAGAGTTCCCTAGTAATTTGCCTGAGCTGCAAGCCAGTGTGTGGTAAAGCTGGGGATTGAACCCGAGCAGGCTGTTTGGGTTCATGCTCTTCACCCCAAAACTGCTCTGCCTGCTAAGGCCATAACACACATGATTTGGCTCCATTAATGATGCTGGGCCAAGCCGGTCACCCCTAAGACTTGCTTTTCTCATTGTGATTCCCCCGTGGGGCCTGGGACAGCACTCACAGAGCACTGGGCTGACCTCTCCGCACAGCGCTGAGCACTCAGGGAACGAGAGTGTACAATGAAAGAAAAAGAAAACAAATGTTTAAAAAGCCTTCTTGGATTTAGATGGCCTCTCCTTCCGGTTTATCCATGAATTCCTTCAACCAGAGCTTTTTCAAAAGCATGCCAAAGGCTCCCGGGGCCTAGCAGTCCCTGTGGGCTGGAAACTGTGACGTCCCCCACCTCATGCCCTGCGCTTAGGCCACACAGTCGGCCTGGCCGCTTCTGGGCCTTACCTGGCACACCTGTGCCCCAGGGTATTTGCACCAGCTGTCTATCCTGGAAAGCACTTCCCCAGCTGTCCCCTTGGCTCACAGCCTCCCTTCCAAAGACTCATTTCCCAGGGAGACCCTCTCTGTCTACCATGTTTAAAATGTCAACACCCTCTTCCGTGCAACGCGTTGCGCCTGCCGTCCTTAGCCTCATTATTCCTCTTTAACCTTTATTGCGCTCTAAGACATCACATACTTTACTTACATTCATGGTTATTGTTGTATGACCATTGGCTCCGCCAGAATGGGGGTTTTGTCCGAAACATTCAGTATCTAGTGAGTGCCTTGCACGTAGAAGGTTCTCAATAACATGCATGGACTGGAGGCATGCACTGTGCTTGGAAAAGATATGTCTCTGTGCTCAAGGACCTTGTAGGTGACTGCAGACACCCACACTGGTGACTACCGTCCCTGAAGTGGCAAACCCTCTGGCTGGAGCCAGCCCAGGGCCTCGGAAAAGCCCGAGTGGGCGTTGGGCCCCAGGCTGGCAGGGAAGAGGCCACGGAGTTGGGGGAGGGGCCGAACTTAGAAATTCGACATTAATACCTCAGGACCTAATTCATAAAAACATCTAATTACAGGGTGCCACTGTTTAATTGTCATTTAGGTAATGACCTGCAACTGCATACAAATTATAGGGTGATCAACTCAACCGTGCTTACAGCTGCTGTAAATGCCATTTAATCTAACATGGAGCCCCCCAGCCAGAGTCTCCGCGACTCAGACAAGGGCAGGGTGCTCCGTTGGCTTGATGTGCCACAGTGAGGTGAGTCGCATGAAGCTGGGCTGCAAACGCTGGCTGGCTGGCATGAATGTCCACCCCCCCACCACCACCCAGGAACCTTGGCTTCCCCACGATCCCCAGTTTAAACTGCAGCAAGAGGAATTTAGGTTATTGACTCCAAGAAGCTTTGCGGGGGGTGGACGGGGAAGGTCGGCCTCCTGGGTGACAGGGGGCACGTGGGGGGTCCAGAGACAGGGCCATGGCTGGTTTGGCTTCCTCTCTCCTGGTAGGGGCTGGGCCAAATTAGAGGTCAGAAACTGGTGTTCCTTGCTGTGTTTTCTCCGGGCTGCACAGTGCTCTGGAAGAATGCATCTGAGAACCTCAGACGGGGAGTAACCACACTCCCTGCCGCTCCCTATTGCCTCCCCTGAAGCGCACTTTCTTTCACGTTCCCTTGTACCTTTACCGCCCGGGCACTGTTGGCCCAGAAGTGGTGCCATGGTGAGAGTGACGCGGACTTTGGAGCCAGACACCCAATGATTGAAATCTGCACTCTGTCCCTTGCCAGCTGAGTGGCCTTGGGCAGAGGAAAGGATCTCTCTGAGCCTCTTGGTGTGGCTGACACGTTCTCCAGCTGCAGGAGGCAGCAGAGTGTAGGGTGAAGACAGTGGACTCTGGTGCCAACCGCCCAGGTTCCCAGCCCAGGCCCAATACCTGTGCTCTTCCTGAACTTGCATACATTACTTTACCACTCAAAGTCTGCATTTCTCCTCCTGTTAAATGGGGACAATCACGCAGAGTGCCACCTACCTCAGAGAGTTCATGCAATGAATTCACAGACCTGCTGCGAATAGCGCCTGGCACACCGTGAGCAGTAGGCGCTCGAGAAATGTTAGCCACGGGTGTGTGCCACGGCGCCGAGGACCCGTGGACAGAGCGGAGGACAGCACAGCTCGAGTTCCTGTACTCGCACACACGTGCACACACACGCACGCATGTATTGTGTGTGCGTGTGCAGGAATTTGGGCTATGTCGTCCTCTACTCTGTGCTCACATACGTGCCCTACTCTTTCTCCTCTCTCTCTCCTTGGAAACCCTCCTGTGCAGATCTGTCTGGAGAACTCTTATTCATCCTTCAAAACCCAGCTGGGATTATCTGTTGGATGGCTAGCTGTTCTTAAGGCATCCAGCCTAGGAGGCCACTGGTTTGTCTTTGTCTCTGAGTGGGAGTGTTTGGGGGTGTTTTGGTGGCTGGCATCCTAACCATATGGCATTCAGAACAAATTGGTAAGTGTTGGTTGAACTGATCCTATGGAATTAGCAAGCAAGGAGGACCTCAGAGGACTTCTGTGCCGGGGCAGATGCCTTTTAACGAACTTGTTTGAAAAGGAAATACATGTCATAAGGAAAAAAATATATATACCAGTAAAAAAGTACACAGGGTAAAAGTAAACTTTACCTTCTCAACGTCTTGGGTATTCTAGAGGTGGCCGACGTTAATAGTTTCTTGTACTGGACTTCGGACCCATGGTCTGCCTCGGCAGCGGCCTCTTCAAGTGGACCCCGTTGTCTGCGTCTCTTTTTTTTCACTTGCTGATACTTCTTGAACATCCTTCTATTTCAAATTTCACGGACCTCCCCCATTCACTATACTGATGCGTGATGTCCCGAGGGGTGGATGCCTCGTGGTCTGGTGCACGGTGCACACGGACTTCCTGACGTTGTACTAGCCCATGCGGGCCACAGGCGTCTTTGTCCACACAACTTGGCATGTGCGTTCTGCGAGTGGTGACACGTCCCACAATGGTGGGCCCCCCTGCACTGCCTGGGCCAGACCCCCACCCCTGGGCCTTTCCTCACCTTTCGGGCGCTGAGTGCTCATTCTAGAAGGCCTGAGGAATAGCCTTATCCCCATGGCGTCGGCCACGGCTCAGGAGTTCCACGGTTTGCGGGGGAAACAGCCTCGAGAGTGAGCACAGACGGGCAGGTGTGTCGCTCTGGCCACTCCTCGCTGCTCATCGCCACCAACCAACTGTGGCCACTCGGCTTTGCCCAGTTTTATATGGATTTTTTGTGGTGAGTGTGGAGTTTCTCAACTGCAAAACCATGTCCAAAGGCATTTATTTAGTCAGGGTCCCCCTTCCCCCCACCATGTTTTAGATCTAAGGAAACTGAGGCCCAGGGCAAGGTGCTTTGTGGGCGTGAGGCCCTGCTTTGGCCGGGGCGGGTGGCAGCCAGCACCCGCCTTCCCCAGGGCCCCATCAGGGGCCTTCAGCCCCGTCCCTTGGCCTAATCCCGTTTTCTGCCCAGCTGAACAGTGGAGGAAGCTTATTTCTCATCCCATTTTCATGCAAAGGAGGCTGCCAGGGCTGGCTTGCTCTGAGTGTGGTGACAGTGGCCGTGAATGGGGACCCCAGTAACGGGGACAAAAATGTGACAGGGCCCTCCATCATGGCATTGTCTGACAATCGGGACATTATGGTTGCTTCTGGAACCCTCTCCGGGAAGGGGCAGGGGCCCCCGCCTCATATGCTAAGCAGACAGAGGCCAGGCCTGCCTTGGGCCACCCGGCCTTGGCCTGGTCAGTAATTCCATTGTGTCTGGCGCTTGGACCTGAGCAATTGAAAGCATCTCCAGCGGCCTTCCTCCCTCTGCCTCCTGCCACCAAGGCCTGGACGTCTGGGGTGTGGGTGGAGGGGCTCCTAGACCCCACCTTGGGGAGGCAGCTGGTCCCGCAGCCCTGCTGTGTGACCCCAGGACAGGTGTTTCCGCCTCTGGGCCTCAGTGGGTAACAACAGCAGTGACCACGACCACAGCCACACAGCCGCAGACATTGCTGAGGGTTCGCCGGGAGCACTTGCACGCATTCTCTGCAGGAAATCTCACGGTCACCTTGGGGTAGAGGTTTTCGCTCCCCCACCCCCCAGGGTGCAGCGGAGCATCACAAGAGAGGTAGCATGGCCTGAAAGGGCGTGGCCAGCGTGGCACTGTAGAAATACATCTCAAGCCACGTGTGTTACAATCTCAGACTTTCTAGTGGCCACGTAAAAAATATAAAAAGAGGGGCGCCTGGATGGTTCCATCGGTTGGGTGCTTCACATTGGGCTCTATGCTAACGGCTTGGAGCCTGGAGCCTGCTTCAGATTCTGTGTCTCCCTCTCTGCCTCTTCCCTGCTCATTCTGTCTCTTTCTCTCTCAAAAATAAATAAGCATTGAAAATTTTTTTAATTAAAAAATGTAAAAACAAGTAAAATGAATTTTAATAATATAGTTTATATAACACTACCCAAAATACTATCGTTTCAGCATGTAAACTACATTTAAAATACTGTTAATAAGACATTTGATATTACTTTCCTTCGAGCTAAGCCTTTGAACTTGGGTGAATAGTGGACACTCACAGCATACCTCAGCCCGGACTTGTCCCATTTCAAGTCCTCAGAGGCCACATGTGGCTGGTGGCTGTCGTGGAGAGGGCAGGCAAATGGAAGGGAGCTGGTGGCACAGCTCTAAAGGGGACGAGCTGATGCACCCCTAGGCAGCCTGGGCTGAGACCACAGGCATAGGGATCCGTTTCCCCCACTGAGCTCCCGTCACAGCCCAGATGATGGGGAGAAACAAAGTGATCCCAGAGCCCTGGCTCAGGGCCACAGGTGTGGTCACTCTGGCAAGGCCTCTCTGGGGCCTGGGGCATTTGGCAGCTCTCCCCGAGGGTCTTTCTCCCAGACCCTGGCTGGGGCTGCCCCTCCTCTCTTAGCCACAGCAGAGCCCACAGAGCTTCTGTACATCACCTCTCTGGAGTGCTGAGGTGGGGGTGGGGGTATGTCAGGTGGGAGGTGGACTGAGTCAGGGGGAGTCCTAAGCCTCATTTCCTTTGCTAAACCTCCGCATGCCGAACCCATTTTGCAGGAGTGGAGACAAAGGCCCCCCCCATGCTGAACCCATTTTGCAGATGTGAAGACAAAGGCCCAGTTAAACAAAAAACACAGGGAAGCAGGGACTGAGCTGCGTGCTCACCTGTCTCTTGCAGGAGTTTAGCTAGGAGAGTCCTCCCCTCGCCAATTTCTTCAAAGGTCTGAGACTCCTTCACTTACAAAGGAGAATGTCACTCCCCAGGGTGAAAGCCACAGACGGGCAGCTGGCAAGAGCCTGTGGTGGAGATGGGGACTGCTGGGACTGAGCTCTGGCCGGCTCAGGGCATGAGAACCTCGGGGTAACGTGCCTGCCCTCTCCACAGGGTTTGCTCACGGCCACATCCAGCATGTCTCTCTGCCTCAAGGACAAGGTGGGCAGGTGTGTGCAAACTGTTCCAGGTCAGGGGTGGAAGGGCAAAGGGAGTGGCCCTAGACATAGCTCCTCTTCCTCCCCACCGGCACCCTCCCTAGACCCCATTGATCAGGGGGGCTCCTCTCCGCAGAACCGCAGGCCCTGCCAGCTCTGCCAACCCCCCCCCGCTCCCTTCCATTTGCCACTGGACAACTTCCAGGGCCGGACTTGGGACAGCCAGTAATGGACCACAGAGTGAGTGATGGAGCCCCGGGAGCAGACAGGGAGGAAATGGGGGCTGGGGTGGCAGAGGGCAGGGCCACTGGGCCCTGTGCTGCTAGATGATAGTGTGCCTCCCGTCCTCCCCTCCCCCACCCAGCTCCTCCCCCACGTCCCATCACCCTCTGAGCCTCCCTCCAGCCCTCCCTAGTTGGCGCAGCAGCTCCATTTTCCAGAATTGGAGACTGAGGCCTGGGGAGAAGAAGGGGATTGTCCAGAGTGACACAATAGAGACCAATAGAACCCTAGAGTCCCTGGTCTAGAGGTGTGTGGGGACCCTCACAGCCTCCTGTGCTGTGAGTCCTCCCCATCTGCTCTGGTGCTTCAGGGCCCAGCCCTAAGGCCCTCAAGTTGGCTCTCTCCCTGGATTAGACTGCATCTACCTGATTCAGGATGCTCACTCTTTCCCATCTTATGACTTTGGCCAAATTACTTGTCTCATTGAATCTCAATTTCCTCATCCACAAAATGGGGAGGGGGACTTTTGCACCTACTCACAGAGGAGCTGGGACAATGTGAGAATAATTATTAGGGCCTTGGCCCTTTAAGACACGCTTGTCTGAGCCTTGACCCCAGGGCCTTCTGTATCCTGGAGCCCAGATCCCTCCCAGGGGTCCTGACAAGGCCTGGGCTAGCCAAGAGAAGGATAAACCTGTGTCCTCCCAACCTTCAGAGCTCTGGGGCCCAGACTGCAGAGTTGCCAATAACCACAGACATTTTGTGGGCTCTGCTGTGCCTGCAGGGAGGGGAAGCTGCTCCAGCCACAGTATGGGGGTGGGGAGGCTCCTCATGGGGCTTAAGGAGACCCCTCTGAGGGGAGCCTAGAGCTGACTCAGGACAGCGTAGTTGGGGGAAGCGCGTCCCGGGCAGGGAAAGCAGCAAGTGCCCGGATCCCTAAGTGGTAAGAAGCTTTTGGGGAACTGTGTGGCTGCAGTACAGGGGTGAGGGACAGGGCAGCAAACTCTGTTGAGGCCAAGGTAAGGAGTCGGACTTTCTTCCCTCTGGGGCGGGGAGCACTGGGCTGTTCTAAGCAAGGGAATCACCTCTCTGATTGCTCAATGGGAAGAGAAGCCAGGGGACTCGCTAGGAGGCTCTTGTGGCTGATGGTGGCCGGCCCCGGAGGGCATTGGAGGAGGAGGATGGCAGTAGATGGATGCCAGAGCTATTTAGGAGTAGGGGATGGTAGGCTCAAGGTTCAGACATGGGAGGTGGTGAAGATGGAGAACAAGTGAGGAATGATGCTGAAGTTTATGGTCTGAGCAGGAAGATCTGAAGGGAGAATCAGGAGTTCTATGCTGGTCTCATGGAGCTGCCTATGAGACTTTCACTTGAGCTTAGGTCCCATTAATGAAGGTCTATATCTATAATGAGGGAGGTGACATTTGTTCTTTATGCTGCTCAGACTCTTCCTGGATCCCGGGCCTGGGACTGGTTGGGAGGACCTAACCAGGATTAGGAGGAGTCTGCAGACACCATTTGGTAAATGGGGCTGAGGAGATTCTGCTCTCCATCTTGAGCCACTGCAGGCTGCTCCAGGCAGGGGGTGGTGGTGGGGCTATGGCTCCAGGGACCAGAGCCTAGAGAGGCAGGCTCCAGTGTGGTGTGAGGGGGTCTCCCAGACAGCCTCCACAGGCATGGGGCAGGCTGGCTACTGAGAAGGGAGCTCCGTGTTCAGGAAGCTCCGTGCGTTAGGAGTGGACAGCCTCTCATGGGGGCGTGATATGGATGGTCTCTAGTACTGGGTGGGGGCTGGACTCTGGGATCGGCAGGGCCCCTCCTGCTCAGAGACACAGCTTCCGATGGGAACAATGTTCCCAGGGAGCAGCGGGAACCTCTCCTGATTACAAATTGCTCTGTGATTTTTCTCCCGTTACCCAGGCGACAGCAGGCTAAGCATCTTAAGCAGCAGCAGGACGCAGCAGGCTCTTTTAAAGCCATAGATGATTTCCCTTCAGGGCTCACTTTCTCGCTTTACCTCCTCCTCCTCCTCCTCTGCCTTCCCTTGCCCTCCAGTCTTCTTCACACTGTCCTCTCCCTCCCTCCCTGTCCCCCACCCTGTACTTGGCCTTAGGAGTCATGCCTAGTCCTTTTTCACCTTCTAAGGACCCCACCTCCTCCTTGTAGCTCACGGCAAGGCCTATGGCTCACTTCTCTGTGCCTTGGTTTCCCCATCTGCAGAACAGGAAGGACAGGAGTGTGATGACCCTCCCCATCCCAACACATGCAAATCCAGCTCACCCTCGGAGAGCCGATGCCAGTGCTAGTACTACCTCCAACAGGAAGTCTCTTGACTTCCCAGCCTGAAGCATGTTCCCACGCATCCCTCAGCCTGCATGGGCCCAGGCAGTAGCCACTGGCCACAAGTGACTGCTGAGCCCTCGAAATGTGGCTGGAGCCCTGTGATGAGATAGTTGAGATATATTGCATTAAATGACCTGAAAATCAATCACATCAGCTTAGTTTTACTTTTTAGAAAAATGTAAATGACCTCTGTGGCTCTCATGATATTTCTGTTGGGAATGACATTAAACAAACATTTGTGAATGCGCAGCGGCGGTGACAATAGCAGCTGCTGTGGACCGAGCTCGGTGACTCATTTCATCCTGACAGAAAGCCGGAGCCCTTCTGTTAGTGTTCCTAGGTGGTATTCCTGTGTGATGGGGGAACGAGAGGCTTGGAGCCCCTGTCTGAGGGCTCTGCTCGGGTGGTTCTGGTGGCTGTGGAGACCCCAGGCTCCATGAGAGGCCTAGAAAATCGAGCCGACAGTCGTGGTGTTTAAGGCAGAGACCAGGAGATGTCATAGCCGGGTGTGGCGGTCCAGCTTCTTGCGGCAGTCCTCTGGGTTGGTAGCAATGGCCAGATGCCATCCAGGGTGCCAGGTCGAGACCCTCCCAGAAAGGTTGATCACCAAGCCTTTGCCCCTTGCTCAGTGCATCTTCCTGACACTCGGGTGCCACAGGTCGCACAGCGGTCACCTGGCCCCTGACAGCTTGTACACCTAGTCAGTGAGTGTGCTTGGTTCAGAGTTTCTGAGGCCATAGGAGAGGAGACGGAGGGCACGGGAGAGCCACAGCCTACCCCAGGGTGAGGCAGCTGCCCAGAGTCTGTCTAAATGGCTCCCAAGATCTCACTGTTAAGTACCCTGACTGCTGCCCATTCGGCCGGCTGCTGTGACCCTGGCACACACACTCCTCACGTCTCTCTGCCAGGATGGGCACCCGGAGGCTGACCTCTGCAGACCCCTCATATGGACTCTGTCTCCCTTCTGCTGCCAGCTGGGCTGGGCCGATGGAAAGGCAGAGGAGGGGCGTGGGTGCTCTGATTCGCCATCTCCCTCTGTTTGGGGTCCTGGGGCTGCCTTCCTCTGCCTGCTGTTGTAGCCCCTGCACAAGGTCCCTTCCCATGGCTCCAGCCCTTTCCTGGGGACCACCCCTGCCCTGCCCCTTGGTCCAGGGCAGTGATGGCACTCCACCGTGCCCAGCCCTGGGTGCTGCTCTGACCTTCGGGTCTCCCTGGGCCCTGCTCACAGCCCCTAAGCAATGTCTTCACCCAGGGACTTTCAGGCACCCTGCTGAGAGACCTCTGAGTCCTCCCTGCACCACATGGGTCTACCTGGGCCCATCCATGGCCCGGAGCTTGGCCAGACCCCCGGCTCTGGCTGCTAGGGACGCCCAGCAATGGCGGCCCTGGCCCTCTAGCCACCCCCTTCCACCCTGTTTGTCGCACATCCTGCTTCCTCTTACACCAGGCAGTTCCTGTGGGTCTTGGCCTCCTCCCTGGGTCCTGGCCCCACTCAAGGCCTGCAGCTGGTTATCACTCAGTGACGGGGTCCCTGGTCCAGTTCAGGGGCTACTAGAGACATGGCTCTGTGCCCAGTTCTTTCCCAGTGTCCTTTATCACAGGGCCTGGCACTCAGGCGACCCTGGTGCATTTTGTTCGATGACTGAGTGAATGAAGTAATATAGACTATCCACAGTGTGGAAACAAAGATGGATATATGTGCGTGTGTGAGTGTGTGTGTGTGTATGTGAGATACATAGGTGTATAGGCACACACATATCTCTAGTGCACACATACATTTCTGCAAATGCACACATGTGCACACACATATGTGTGCATGTGTACACAAAACACACATGTATGATGCATATAGGTGTAGGCACACATATCCTCACACTTAGTGCATATATGCACACATGCATGTGTACACATACATACATAGATGTATGCCTATATGCATGCACGAACACAGACACGCACGTATACACATTCACATGCATACACATATATATACACGTGTGTGTGTGTATAATGCAGTCAAGGGCATCTTCAGTTTGTAAAATGATTTTAAAATACTGTGTAAGTGTCAGGCTCTCTGGCAACTCTGTGCCCTGTAGATGCCGCCCAGATGCCAGGTGGCTAGGGCACTGCCAGCGGCCTCTGCAGACCACCTGGCTCACTCTGTCCAGCACAGCCTCTAGCGCAGGGCCTGCAGCCCACTCAGGGTGAAGAAATGTGTGGTAAATCAGTGAACGAATGCTCGCGAGGCAGAGGCACAGGATCCTGGGACTGTGTGTCATTTCTGTGGCCAGGGCCAGGCCTGAGTGCTGGGCCCGACCTCCAGGCAGGGGGGGGCGAGCCAGGGGACCCCTGGGAAGCCTGTGAATGGGCAGGTGTGCCCTGTGTGAAAGCCCAGGCTCTGGCATTCAGCAGCTGTGTGGCAGTCAGCAGGCTGACTACTCTGCATAAGCCCCTTCAGACCGACTCCCAGCCCTGCTCTGTGCCCTGGGGGTGCCTCTGGGCTGCATCCATGGCCTTCCAGCTCACTAGCTTCACCTGGCCTGAGAGGGGTCAGAGGGTAAGTGGGGTTCCCTGGGCCCCCCTGCAGGCTGACAGGGGGCTGAAGCGGCACCCCCCAGGGCCTGCAGCTCCTGTGGGCGGCCCTTCCTCCAGCTGCAGCAGGTCCCAAGAAGGGCTATTCTGTGCCCCGGGCCTTAGGAAGGAGCAGCCCCCCACTGCTGGCAGCCCCTGTGTGCGTCACTGTTCCCTACTGGTTTCTCTCACCTCTGTGACCAGCCCCTTTGTTACTTACCCACCTGACTGTGCTCTCCATTCCCTGCTAGGACCCTGCCTCGTGTCACTTCTTAGAGTTGAGTCTTGGCTCCTATAAAATGGGAGTGGTCCCTTTAGAGGGTGGTTGAACAGGTCAAGTAGGAGAATCCCCCTGGCAGCATGGCCAGCACACTGCTGGTGCACAGGAAATGGCTGTTATCTGATGGTGCCATGAGGGGCAGGGCCAGGAGGAGGGCAGAGTAGTGATGATAGCAGGGACTCTGCAGTCAGATAGATGGGCTGAGTTCAAATCCCAGCTCTACCACATCACAGCTGGGTGACCGTGGACAGATGACTCAGCCTTTCTGCGCCTCCTCTGTGAAATGGGGGCAGTAGCTACGGTAACGTCGATGGCACATGAACTCTAAATACCCTAAAATCAAGGGCTGTGACCACCACTACCTAGTGGCCACAGAATCCCCATGTGGCTGGAAGTCAGATGTCAGTTGTGGGGGCTCGGCAGGCACTGGCGCATTTACCCCGGGTCATCGGCTAACACTACAGATGGGAGCTCCCTCCGGCCCCGGCGCAGATTCATTTTCCCAACTTCTCCTGGACTTCTTCCATGCTGACAGCTGGACCGATGGGGTCCAGCAGTCCCGGACGGCGTGTCCGTGTCCTCTCCTTACTGAGTGAGGGGTCTCGTGTGCAAGGGCTCTGGGGCCCCTTCACACCTGGCAGCCACCTCCGTGGCCTCATGTTCCTCACCCTTTCACTCTGGGGGATCACTCCGTCCTGCCTGCCGTGGACAGGGGTGTGGGGGGGCCTGCAGCCAGGCCAGCAGCGCCACAGGCCCCTCCCCAGGCTGGCGCACCCCCTCCCCTGTCCTGCCTGTGTAACCAGAGCTGCAGCCGGTGGAGCTGGTCCCGGCGGCCAGATCGCACAGGTATCGACTGACTGCCTGTGTCCCGTTTTCCTTCACCAGAGGCGCAGGTAACAATGGCTGACAGTCCTCACAGGGGGCCCGGGCCCCCCCAGGGAGAGGCCCCAGTGTGCTATCGGGCCACACGATCTCACCCCTTAAAAGGCCTGCCCTCTCTGCTGACATATCGCACAAACGGGGCCTTCACTCCCTGCCAGCGACCGTCTGCCGCCCAGGGAGTGTGGGCCGGAACCCGGGCCCCCGTGCCAGCCAGGCCCGCCGGCTCGCCCTTTCCCTGCATGTGAACCTGCCTCTCGATACACCTGACCATTCTTCTCCCCTCGGCCTGAATTACACCTCGTGAAAGCCTTTTGTTCCTCCACCCTGGTCGAAACTGGGTCTGGCACGGCGAGGGGCTGCCCCGTTTCTGCCAACGTAGCCGTCTGCCCGGGGGCGGCCCCTCGGGCCCCTGACCAGCTCTCGGTGGGAGCTCCAGGCTTGGAGAGCAGAGTGTAGATGGTGGCCAGGCTGAGGAGGCCCTGCTCTGGCCTCAGGGAGCCCCGATTTTGCCTCTTTCCTGCCTCAGAATGCTGGGCTCCTTTGCACTCCAGGAGGCCTGGGCTGGTGGTCTCGTTCAGCCCTGCCTTCCTGGGGAAAGACTCTGGCCCTCGCCAAGGCCTTCCATTCCATATCTGCAAGGCAGACATCACAAGACCCACCTCCCTGTGCTGTCACAAGGACTAACTGTCACCAGCGCGCAGTGGGTCTCCAGGACCAACAGTGCTGGTGGTGGCTGGCCTGTCAGAGCCCAGCAAGGCGGAGGGCAGGGAGGAGGGCCGGGCTCAGCTGCAGACCTCGGGACAGAACCTTTACAACAGAACCCATGGTGGGGAGAGGGGGAGGGGGACCCCCAGAAGCCCCGTTTCAGGCCAGGCCGTAGCGTTCATGAGGGAGAATTCAGCCTCAGCGAAGTCACATTGGTCACATTTGAAGGAGACCACGTGTGGCCACTGCACACTGGACCGTGTCACTGAAGAACATTTCCCGCTCTGCCAAACATCCTACTGGGGAGCCCAGCGGGTGGCTGAACTCAGCACACATTGCCGAGCATCCTCGGTGCACCAGGCTTGGGCCGGGCCACCCGCGGACCTACCTGTCCTGGGAGTCCTCTGGGCCTCCATTGCTTGGTCTTTCCACATGTATTTGCTGGGCATGTGCTCGTGCTGGCACTAATGGGAGGGGCATCCAAGCTCTGCCCTGGGCATGCTCGCGGCAGGCAGTGTGGAGTGGAGGCTTGGGTGCGCATCACGGTAGCACAAATCTGGGTGTGATAAGTCCCCTGGGAGTTGTACCAAGGGCCCTGGTGGTGGAGAAGTCACCCCTCCCCCACCCCGCTAGCATGAGGGATGCTTCTACCTGGAGACATGCAAGATGGTCTGAGGATGAGCTCCTAGGTCGTCAAGTTCTGAGTTAAGCACCCACAACTCCCACTGCCAAGGTTTGGATAAGATGTGCTTCCATACATCCAGGAATGGGGAGCTCATTACCTCCACTTTAGCAAGACACAGCCTAACCTAGTTGTGGTAGGCAGGGTATGGGCCCCCAATGTGGTCATGTCCTAATCCCTGGAACCCAGCAATACATTACCTTATATGACAAAAAGGACTTTAAAGGTGTGAGTAAATGAGGGATCTTGAGATGGGGAGATTTTCCCAGATTATACAGAAGGACCTAATGTAATTGTAATCATCTTCCTTACATGAGGAAGGTGTGGGGGGGGGATGTGATGACAGAAGCAGAGATTGGGGTGACATGGAATGCTGTGCTCTGAAGGCAGAGGGAGGGTCCGTGAGCCAAGAAATACAGGTGGCGGGAGACATTAAGGTTCCAGACAGACCGAGCCCTGCCCATGCCTCGCGTTAGCCCGGTGAAGCTCCTCTCAGACCTGTGACCCCCAGAAACGTAAAGAGAATCAATCCATGTGGTTTCAAGCCACCAGGTTAGTGGTGGTTTGTTACGCAGCCACAGGAAATGAACACACTAATGTAGGGTGCCACAGCACAGGGGTTGGTGCTGAAATCGGTTTGAATCCCAGCTACTGCTTTTTCTAACTAGATAACCTTCAGGAAGTGGCTTCAGTTCACTATGCCTCAGTTTACCTTAGCTGAAACATGGGGTGCATCACGACACCCACCCAGTAGCGTCATGAAGGGTCATGAGTCAGAAAGGGCTCTCTGTTGACATCATGATCATCCCCTTGTGAAAGGCGGCGTGTGGTGTCCTGGAGTGTAGTGCCCAGAACCAAACCATCTGGGCTGTGAATTACTCCATCCTGCCTCAGTTTGCTTATCTGTAAAATTGCAGTAGTAATGGGGGCGTTGTGAAGATTTGTGCCTGCCTCCTGGTAAATGTTTAATCCCCATTAATTACTACTATTGGTCTAATTGCATTCCCAGCCCCACTGCCCCATCCCAGGAACTGCCCTCCAGGCCTGGCCCCCCAACTGCCCGGCCCATGGGTCGGATGGGAGGATGCAGTCAGGCAGGCTATGTGGCCCTGCACTGCCGAGGGGACAGGCAGACTGGGCTGCAACTGGCCTCGCCGGGACTGGCTCTCTGTTGCTCCATGTTCTCTGTCCCCCGCACCCCTCAAGCTGTCCAAACACGGGCTGGGCGCCCGAGGAGGACTCCCAAGGAACAGCCCTGGGAAAGGCTGGCCGTCCGCAGCATGGGGCTGGAGGAAGTGGCCCTTGTTTGCTTTCTCGCAGCTCCAGGAGCTTCCTTCCCTCTATGTGTTTGCTTTGCTTTCCTGCAGCTGCCCGCTGTGGAGGGCTGGCCGCCCAGTGGACCCAGGTCCTAGAGGCCCGGCCACATTCAGACCCAGGGAAACAGCTTAGAACAATAGCTCGACCCCTGGCCTCAGCTCCCAGAATCCACTCCCGGACTTACTCCCTGCCCCTGAAACTAATTCAAGAGGGAACAGAGCCAGCATTTGCTGAGCGCCCACCGTGTGCCAGGCCCACACGTGCCCACATGTATCAGATGCTCCTCAAAGCCTCCCTGAGACACCGTGAGCCTTGCTATCCCTGTGTACCAGCTGGGAAACTGAGGCATGGAGCCGGCAGGCAGTGCACCCAAGTCCTCAACACTCGTGCATTGGATAGGGTCTCTAGGAGTCCTGTGCCAAGCCACCTGTCCTGTGCACCCCTCGGAGCTTTAACATAGAATCAGAGGCTCAGCGTCACAAGATCAGAGCATTTTAAATCAGAGTCGAAGAATCCAGGAGATGGATGGTAGAAATGCTCAGCAGAAGCATAGGATCCTATAAGAAAATCAGAGATCCTTATTCTCAGGCTCAAACGTTTTATGCCCCTCCTCCTGCTCAGTCCCTCCTAGGATGCATTTTCTTGCACTCCCCCCACAGTGTGGGGTTCTCCTGCCTCCCCCGCCCATCTTCCTGGCAGCTTCCATCCCCTCCTCCCTCCTACTTGCCTGCATCAATTAGCACCCCTGCCTCTGAACATCTGGTGACAAACAGTGGCACTGATTACAAGGGCTGTGCGTTTCTTGTGTGGATTTCTCAGGGCTGTCCCCGGGGACGATGGAGGAGTTGCATCCTCAAGTAGGGTGTTGGTGGGAGCCTGCTCTAGCAGGCCCCCAGGACAGGGAGATTGTGGCCGTGAAGCAACCTCATACAATTCTCAGCCAGGATCCACCCAAGAACCGTTGTATGGAAATCAGATCTGCTGGTGGGAACAAATCAGGGATGTCCGGGGCAACCCAGAACTTAATGGAAGGACCTCCTTTGCAGCACCCCAGTGGGTGGTGATTTAAATCCCCTTAAATTCCTCCAGCCAGGGAAAGCTCACTATCTCCCGGGTTTTCCAGGTTTCATGCAAGGTCATCCTGTGGGACAATCAACTCCCTTCTTGGCGGGGGAACCCTCAAAATGTAAAAGCTGCCACTGTTGGACCTAGAACCCCCTAGCGGACACGAAGACTTTGCAGCAAGACTTTCACTCGTGCCGGTAGATCAGTGTTCAGGAATCTTTGTTACCATGTTGTTGGTGATGGTGGAAAAGCCAGTAGAATCCTTGTCCCTGTCCTTCAGCAGGAGGATGAGGAAGTCAATTGGGTACTTCATGCTGAGAAATACTTGAGGGCTGCTCTGAAGAATAAGGCGGATCTCCTCATGTGCAGTGTGGAGGTGGAGAAAATACCTTGTGTAACAGGCGTGTTGTGCAAGGGGACATGTATGTCTGTGCCTGTACTCACACAGAGTGTGGCTCGGCTGCTTCTGGGTAGCCGGATTTTGGAACACATTTTCATTCTTTAGACACTTCTGTGTATTTTTTAAATTTTTTAACGTTTATTCATTTTTGAGAAACAGAGTCAGAGTGTAAACAGGGCAGGGGCAGAGAGAGAGGGAGACACAGAATCCAAAGCAGGCTCCAGGCTCTGAGCTGTCAGCACAGAGCCTGATGAGGGGCTCGCACTCACAAACTGTAAGATCATGACTTGAGCTGAAGTTGGACGCTCAACTGACTGAACCGCCTGGGGTGCCCCTGACACTTGTATATTTTCAAGCCAGGGAGAATGCATTACTTCCCTAAGAAGATGTTCCTTATCCTGAGGCAGTCTGCCTGGAGAGAGCCCCAAGCAAGAAGGGTTGGCTCACTGACTCTCATCTGTCAGCTCATTCGCTGCGACCACGGGCTGCACACTTGCCTCTAATGACCGAGACGGACACGGCTGCAGTTGTATCACTGTACTTGGTAATTCCAGTTGGTGTGCTAGTGACGCCTGCACATCTCCGTGGCTTAATGCCATCCAGGTGACTCCTTGCGTGTCAGCAGTTTGGGGCGGGCTGTAGCAGGAGGTGCAGAGTGGGAGGCGGACCCAGGCTCCCGCCACCTTGTGGCCCCTTTGTCAAAAGGCTGTGAGGTGAGGGAGGTAGGGAAGTCGTCCTCCCACCCCCAGCTTCTTTCCCACGTAGGCCTTCGTGATGCATATCCACCGCCGCTCCCGGTTCAGCGTGGGGGGAGCAGTCCTGCCAAGCCATCTCCTACACACAGAAGGCCAGTGGCCCCCCGAAGTTGCTCTGCTCTGGGACAGTGAACACAAATCCTGTGGGTCTCTCTGCCTCCCATATCAGCAGTTTTTCTTGTGCAGATTAAGCACCTTGGCTTAGAACCAGGCAGGGCACTCACCTAAGCATCCAGGTGGGCTCTGACTTAAAGCTGCCCCAGGATCTGTGTCTGGCAGTGCTTAGGAGGGCACATTAGGTCTGTCTGGGAGCTCCTGCCAGGGCTACTGTGCACGTTCATCAGCTTCCTAGCCTCTAAACACCACTAAACAAAAACACGTATGGCATAGCGCGCAGTGTGGGTAAGTGCCGAGAAGAAAAATAAGGCTGGGCTGGGGGTTATGGGGAAGCAGGTAACGGTGTGCTGGTATTTAGGCAGGGCCGTCAGGGGTGGCCTGGGTGAGGAGGTGACTTCTGAATGAGGACCTGACTGCAGGGAAGGAGCCACGTGGCACCCCTGAGGTTGGGGACGAGCATGGCCGTCCAGACCCAGGCACGAAGTCCTGGCCTAAGCTAGTGAGCCAGCCAGGACATCAGGAGAGGTAGGTGAGGGCAGGGCCAGATCATGTGGCCCCTTGGGTCAGCCATAGTGTTTGAATCTTATTCCAGTTGTGCCGAAACCAATGGGTGAATGAATGACACAGATTAGTAACAGCTGCAGGAATGCAGCACAGGGAACTGAAGGGTCCCGAGAGCCCCACAAATGTGTGGCAAGGACGGGCTTCCTGCAGACAAGATGTTGGGGAGCAGGGAAGGTCGGCCAGGTAGTGAGCTTACAGAAGCTTCCCCAGGTAGTGGCCCAAGATGTAAACAGCCCATTTACAGAAGAGCAGACAGAAAAGGCCAAGCAGCCCGTGAAGAGATGAGCAAACTCGTGAGTAGTCACCAGAGGAGTGCAAGGGACCTCTCTGCATCGATTAGACCGGCAAGAATAGGAAAGCTGGGTGCCGCTGAGTGCTGGGGTGGGTGCAGGGCTAGAGGACTCCTGGGGGCCCGCGGGGACTGGCAACGGGAGGAGCCAGTCAGGAGAGTCACCTCCCAGGGCTCAAGCAAAGGAAGTCATACCTCTCCTGGCCAGGACACAGCAGTTCTGCTCCCAGATCCGTATCCTGACCCTCTCATGCAAGCCCCTTAGGTGACATTGGCTGTGTAAGGATGTGCCCTGCAGTGCTATTCAGGGCAGTGGGCATTGTAGGCACTGGATGCCCTCCACGAGAAAGCAGATGGCCATGTCCTGAGCCCATACTATTTGCAGGGCACTGTGTGGTGCACTTGACCTCACTGCTTGATTGCAGGAGTCCTTGTAGCCTGTCTTCTGCTGTGGAGGCTGAGGCTCTGAGTTAGGTGCTAAGGTTTGTATAACTTAGCCTCTCCCAGAGTCTGCTGTCCTGGGTGGTTTCACTCAGATCCCCATTAAAGGGGCAGCTCCTGGAGAGAGAGGTTGCCATGAGGCTGGGCAGTACCCGGTCTCACAGGACACAGCCTGGCTATGGCCAGGAGCCTGGGTAGGAGTCTTGGTTTTGCTGCTTAGCAGCCCCATGACTTCAGACTTCAGAAATGGACACGTTTCACATGCTAAGGCATCAGAGGACAATCAATGTTTGCTTCTCTCCCCCTCATTTCCCGGGTGCATAGGGGGAAATCTCTCATCACCGTGCCAAATGTAAATAAGGAAGGCTTCTCGGAGGTGGTGTCTCTGGTCATGGAAACTGGCTTTACGAAAGTTAGATTGAGGCAAACTGAGCTCTCCTTCTAGCTGTGTGGCCTTTGCTTAATGCCTGTCCCTCCTGGGGCCTCTGTGTCCCCCACTCTGAAACTCACTGGTCCAGGTGACCACACCACTCTGACCCAAGCACCACTACTTGGTCAGGGCCCAGGAGCTCTGGGGGCTCTTTCTGATAGAGCCCCATGTGAGGAAGAGGGAGAGCCCCCAAGAAGTGCAGATGAATCTACACACTGCTACAGAGTCCTGTTGAGGGGTTCACAGTGGCCAGAGGCTGGGTGTGGGTGCCTGTGAGACCCCCAGCCCTTCTCCGACCAGTGGACCCTCTTCGGGAAACCTTCCCAAAGATACTTGGAGTCCGGCCTCCTCTACCATCAACCTGGACCCAGATAAACCAGAGAGGCCAGGCATGGAGGTACAAGCCCTCCTCATGAAGCAAAACTGGCATCAGGATGACAGTGGCATGTGCCTGAAGATGGACAGAGACAGAAACAAGAGTCCCCTCTCTCAGCAGGGGCCTGCCTCTCACCTCTGGGTACTACCAGGGACCACAGCAGTGCCTACTCACTGGGCTGTTGTGCCCAAACAATGGGGCAATCAAGGGGCATTAAGCACACAACCCTGATAAAGCCACAGTCATTGTTACTCTTGAAGTCCCACCCCTCCCCTGGCAAAGGGGACTGAGCCCCCAGGGTAGCCCTCAAGCGGCAGAATCCCATTTGTCAGGACCCTCAGTCAGGAGAGGCTAAGTTATGCTGCTGTAACAAAAGTCCCAAATCCCACCAGCTTAATACAACAAAAGTTTATTTCTCACTCCTGCAAAATGTCCCAAATGGGTCAGCTGTGGCTTTGTTCGGTGGCCTAACAGAGCAGCAGCCACCATGGGGAACACTGCCCATCACTCGGGCAGAGGGGAGAAGGGAGCTGGGAGGCGCTACTGGCTCTTAAAGCGTCCATCCACCTGGAAGTGAAGCTCATCCCTGCCCTTTTCATCCAAACTGGCAGGTGCAGGTCATAGGTTGATTCTACTATGTGCCCGGAGGCTGGAGGGACAGAATCCTTTCAAGCAGTGCCAATGAGTCCCATATCATCCAATCTTTTTCTTTATTATTACTATTATTGTTGCTGTTATTATTTTAAGTACAGGACTCAGAGGGATCAAGGAGTCAGCCTCAGACCACAGAGCTGTCCTTGACAAAACAAAAGTCATTCTCTTATGTGACAAGAGTTTCCTGAACAGCTACTATGTGCCAGATGTCTTAGACAGTGGGGAAATGATAGAAAATAAGAGAGTCAAAAAGCTCTGTGTTTAATTTTTTTTTTTTTTTGCATGTGGTAGTGGGAACACAGACAAGAAACAGCATAATAAAGAAGTGAACAATAGCGTAAGTGAGAAGGTAGAAACAAAAGCAAGGGAAGGAAGGTTGGCATCCTGGAAGGAGGCAGGCCTGTTTGGTCTTAAATAGGGTGGTCAGGCCTCACTGGGAAGGTGTCACAGGAAGGAGAACTTGAGGAGATGAAGGGGTAAGCCACGGTGTGTCTGCACAATGGCCTGTTTTGTTACTCAATCAACAAACATTTATTTATTAGGGCCTACTCAGCGTAGGCAGGTGTTGAAACCTTGGCCCAAAGAGAAGAATGAAATAATCTCTAACTGTGAAGACCTCAGAATGCAATAGGGTAGAAAGGAAAGGCCTGGTCATTAATGGATTCATCGTTTTATCCATCCATCCGCCCACCCACTGAGCCTTTATGTAGTACCCACAGAGTGTCCTGCCCTGCTGGGGCCTCAGTGCAGGATCAGATGCCGCCTCTGCCTTGAGTTTTACCCTATCTTGCAGGAAAGGCAGGCACAGACAGCTACTCTCCAGTATGACAGAGAAAACCTCAGTGGTCACAAGAGCCGAGGGAGGAGCCTATGGCCCAGAGAGTTCTTGGGCCACAGTCCTGAGGCCTGGAAGGGCAGCAAGAGCAGAGTGATCTTTGGTCAGAGGCCAGACCTTGCAAATCTGACCTCACTGGGTGCAGAGGTTTCTTTGCATGTTCCTGTGAGTCTTCCCAAGCTTTATTTAGAGATGCCGTCACGTCCCTTGGAAACGGCATGCTTCTTAGGGGTCTTGCTTCTGTGATCGAGTAGGTGGGTCTGGAGCTAAGCATTCTCCACTCCCGAGGCAAGTAAGGCCTTCCAGAATGCTCCACCTGCTGCCCTGAGAATCGTGAGACTTTCAGTCTGGTGACTGGGAGCAGGTGATATTCCCAGGCGTGGGGGACACCAGATGACCTTGTCTCGGACCCTTTCAGATGGCTCCTCCCCGGCCTCAGGTTGTGTCCTCATGTGCATGCATGGATGGCTCAGCCGGGTCCCTGGGCCCCTCTGCAGATCCAGGCAACTCTGTCCTCTGTGGACCCCAGTGGACTCTAGGTGCTGCAGCTCCCCGTCCCCGTGTCCCAGCCTGAAACTCCCAAGGCAGCAAGCTGAGGCAGCCACAGGGCTTCCTTCATTTGCTCCCCAAAATACAGGGATAATACACTGTCCTCTGTGGCCTGAAATCTGGTGTTTTATAATTACCATTTCAGGTCTTTGTCTGGTTTTGGTGGTTTTAGGCAGGAGGGTATATTGGTCAGCATGACTCCCATTTTGGCCAGTCATTCTATGCTCTCCCTCACCTGAATTAAACTAGATTCTTCTCTCCTCCCTCTCCTTCCCTTCTGCCAGCTCTGGCTGATGTGTGCTCCGGGTCAGACCCTTCACTGTGCCCTGAGGGAGGCCACATGGAGGTCAGAGAGGGCCCAGAACCTGGGGAGAAGGAGGGGGATTTGCACGGTAGTGTGGTCCGGGTGCTAACAGAGTGCACTCAGAGGAAACCTGGGGACCAGAGGAAGCTCAGTGGGATTGTCATATTCCCTGCCTTCCACAGATGATGAAACTGAGGCCCAGAGAGGTGAAGCCCCTCCTAAGGCCACATAGTTCAAGACCTTAGAGCAGGATTAACCATGATATTAACAGCTAATATTTGTTCAGCACTTAGCGGCTGGGCACACTCTGAACACTTGGCATGGCAGGCCATGCAATCCCTGGCACAGCCCCACCAGGCAGGAGCGTCGCCTCCATTTCCAAAGGGTTTCAGAGTACTGGGACTCTGGGATTGGGTTCGAATACCACTTCCAGCTTTTCTCTCTCTCTCTCTCTCTCTCTCTCTCTCTCTCTCTCTCTCTCTCTCTCTCTCTCTTTTTTTTGAGAGAGAGAAAACATAAGCAGGAGAGGGGCAGAGAGAGAGGGAGAGAGAGAGAATCCCAAGCAGGCACCACACTGTCAGCATGGAGCCCAATGCAGGAGTTCCAGCTCACAAACCATGAGATCAGGACCTGAGCTGAAGCTGGACATTTAACTGACGGAACCACCCAGGGACCCTCCACTTCTAGCTCTTAAAGTGTGTGTGGGGGCGCCTGGGTGGCTCCATTGGTTAAGACTTGTGTTCAGGTCGTGATCTCAGTTTGTGAGTTTGAGCCCTGCGTCAGGCTCTGTGCTGACAGCTTGGAACCAGGAGCCTGCTTCAGATTCTGTGTGTCCCTCTCTCTCTGCCCCTCCCCTGCTCACACACACTCTCTCAAAAATAAACATTTAAAAAAGTATGTGTGATCTTGGATCCATTACTTAAACTCTTTGCCTGAGTGTCCTTACCTAAACCAGATGTAACAGGTCAAATTCTGACCAGCCCCCCACAAATTCCTATGTTGGGGTCCTAATATCCAGTACCTCAGAACATGACCTTATATGGACACAGTGTCTTTAAAGAGGTGACCTGGTGGAAACTAGGCCATTCGGATGGCCCTAATCCAGGATGACTGATGTAAAGGGGACATTTGGACCCAGAGGTCATCGAGGAAAGTCGATGTGGAGGGGCTCAGGGAGGAGACGGCCATCTCTGAGCCACAGAGAGAGGCCGGGGACGGACTCTCCCCTACAGCCCTGAGTAGGAGCGAACCCAGCCTGCCTTGACTGCGCATGCACTCGAGCTGTCCGGAGATGGGTTCTGAGTCTGCCTGGTCTCTGGGAGGCGCCAGCAGCCTCTACAGACTCCCATCCCGAAGCTGCTAAGAACACCTGTCTCCCTCTGTGAGGGTGACGTGAGAGCGCAGCGAGCTTGGAAGAAGGCCTGGCACACAAATGCCCAGCGATTGAAGAGGAAGCCGCAGCCCAGAGAGGCGAAGCGACCTTCCTGGGATCACACAGCGCACACGTGCTCTCCCAGTAACTCTACTGGCCTGCCTGAACTCCCATCCAAGCTTCCTCCTGAGTGCACTTTGCTGGAGCTCCTGCCACCCTGGGCCTTCTTTGCCCGTCATTGGTGCTTAACCACATGAACTGATCATTCTTTCAGAGGTCAGAGGGGAGAAAATGAAACAACAGAGGAGAGGCCCAGGCTGGCAGAGAAAGAACCTAACTAAAGGAAGCAATTATATACTAAGTGAAAAAGTCCCACCGGCATGCTCACTGATGGAGCGCTGCCGCGTCCCTGGTGGATGTGCAGCCCTGGCCGCCTTCCGCTGGCAGGAGCCGTGTCAGAGTGTCTGCCATAGGTCACATCTCCGCCACTGTCCAGGTGTGCTGGCTGGCAGGTGGGGGCCGGCAGGTGGGCGGGGGGCTGTGCAGGGCAGAAGACGACGTTCCTGTGGGGAGAAGGGCCTGGCGTTTTGGGATGGAGCAGCCTGGTGCCTAATTAAGTGCTAAATGACTGACTGGGAACTGAGCCTCAGTTTCCTAGTCTGTAGAATGGGTTTCATTGTGATGAGGGAGACCCAGGACCTGGGGGTTTTCAAGAGCCTGTTGCTGAACCTGCTGGAGGCCAGAGAGGGTCAGGGTGAGGCTGCAGAGAATAGTCCTCTCTAGTCCCCTGAAATGGGGGAGGGGTGCCATCGGACAGGGGTAGGGTGAGCAGATTGGGCCAGCTCTGGGACAACCTCTCAAAGTCACCCTGATGGACTATGGGGTGCGGTGGGGTGGTGGTGTGGGGCTGTGTGAAGGGGGCAGTTAGCTGGGTATTGAGAAGACTCACCCACGGTCTGAATTTGAGGGGCAATGGTACCAGAATGAAAAGTGCCCATCATCATCACAGCTCAGCCCCTACCCCCCATCCTGGTTGTGAGGAGAGGAAACATGATGCAGACCAGAGAGGGAAGGCATTGTCTCAGGATGTACAGCCACTGAGTGGCCCGGCCATGTGGCCTGGGGACAGCACCCCAGGTCATCTGGAGGCTGGGGCCCTCAGCACCCAGGAGCCCAGGTACAGCTTGGGTCACCAGACTTAGCAAATAAAAACATAGGATGCTAGTTCATGTGAATTTCAAATAGACCATGAACTCTTAGGATAAGCATCTCCATGTAGTATTTGCTACATACTTGTACTAAACTTTCTGTTGCTGTTTCTCTGAAATTCAGAGTTCAGGGGCAGCTTGTGTTCCCATCTGATGACCCCAGACGCAGAGACAGGCAGGAGACGGCTGGGTCCGGGGAGGGAGCTCTCAAGTCAGACTGCCCGGGGTCCAGCCCCCCACGTAACTAACCCCGCAGCCCCATCAGATTGCTGGAAACGCTGCCTGGGTTTTGTCCTGCATGTTCAGAGTACCCCCCTCATGAGACTGATGGGAGACTCCGTGAGACCCTTCAGAAGCCCTGGGAACAGCCTGGCATGCAGTCCCGACTCCGCATGCGCTCCCTGCTGTTATCGTCTACCGAATCTGGGTGAGCGGAGGAACCATGAGCCATTGCTAGTCGTGCATGTAAGGCGGCAGGCTTCAAACACTGGGGCCTCAGGACGCCTTCACACATAGAGAAATTACTGTAGACACAGAGTTGTGTGTGTGCCTGTTGGATCTATACCCAGTTACTGTAATAGAAATTAAAGCTGGGGGAAAAAAATGTAAATATCTATGTATTCCTCTTAAATGATAATGAGCCCACTCCGTTTACATAAATAACATTTAAAATTTTCTTAAAAATTAAAAAAAAATTTTTTTTAATTTATTTTTGAGAGACAGAGGGAGATAGCGTGAGCAGAGCAGGGTCAGAGAGAGAGGGAGACACAGAATCTGAAGCAGGCTCCAGGCTCTGAGCTGTCAGCACAGAGCCCGATGCAGGGCTCGAACCCACGAACCGTGAGATCATGCTCTGAGCCAGAGCTGGAAACCAGACACTTAACTGACTGATCCACCCAGGTGCCCCTAAAAGATTTTTAATGTTTAGTTTTGAGAGACAGAGACAGAGAGTGAGTGGGGGAGGGACAGAAAGAGGGAGAGACACAGAATCTGAAGCAGGCTCCAGGCTCCGAGCTGTCGGCAGAGCCCAACGGGGGGCTCGAACTCACAGCGATCATGACGTGAGCCAAAGTCAGGCACTTAACTGACTGAGTCACCCAGGTGGCCCCATGAATAACAGATTTTAAATGGAAATGGCTCTGTGTCTTAAAACCAGTGGGGAAAGTGGCATTGTTTTACATTTTTGCCTATCTTTCCTATGTGTGGCTTCATCAAGGTCAGCTGGCTTCTCGCATCTACTGACCACTGCATCCAGTCCCCTGTGCTGTCACGTGTCATCAGGCCTCTGGGACACTCCACTGTACACCTGGGAGTGCTCACGCATGAGAAAGGCAAGTATCTCAGTATTACCATAAAAGTGGTTGTGGGATCTCCTGATCCCAAGAGGGGGCCGTGGATCAGGCAGAGGCCCCAGGCAGCCCCCACCAGCGGTGGGGACGGGATCTGGGCTGGCCATGCTGGCATGGGCTCGTCTGCACTCAGAGCCACGGGGAACCTGCTGGGATTAGTGAACACTTTACCGTGAGGTCATGGAGGCTTGGACCTTCCTTGGCCCCCATCCATCCAGAACAAGAGGGAACAGAGCAGTGATGGGAGCCCTGCGTCATGAGCTGTGCAGTGGGACACACTGTTCTGTGTGAGGTGGGCCCAGAGCCACAAAGGGTGCTGGGCCTCCGGAGTCGTCTCTCTTCGTATCAGTGATCTCCTGCCTGTGTGTTCTCCTGAGTCCTGATTCCCCCTGCCTCTACACCCCCCCACACACACACACAATGGGGGCCTGCCACCAAGGAGGGGCCAGGGACCATAGGTGAAAGGGGAGGTCAAGCCCTGGCCTTCCAGGTAATGAAGGTTGATCAGTCTGTGACTGGCGTCTGCGTGTATATCTTGCGAGTGTGACCTTGTGCCCCTCAGGGTGGCCTGTATGTGTCTCTCGGGGTCTGTCTCAGGCTCTGGTCATGGCAGATATGTGTCTCTACTCCCCCTTTGTTTTTTTTTAAATTTTTGTAAGTTTTATTTATTTATTTTTGAGAGAAAGAGAGAGTGTGCACGAGGGGCAGAGAGAAGGAGACATAGAGAGAATCGCGAGCAGGCTCTGTACTGTCAGCACAGGGCCCGAGGTGGGGCTCAAACTCACATACCGTGAGCTCATGACCTGAGCCGAAGTCGAGAGTCGGACACTCTTCCATTTGAGCCACCCAGACACCCCTGTAGGTCCCCTGTGTGAGTGTCTGGTCCCTCCCTGGGCCGTGTGCAGGTCCCTCTGGGTCTGTGGCTCAGTGTCCATGTGTGACTGTGGGTCTGTGTGCACGCCACACAAGCAAGCACCATGACACTCTCTCTGGGTCGGAGCAGCTGGCCATCATGGGGGTGAAGCTGGAGGGTGGCGGCAGAGTTTTCCTGTTGTTTCTAGCACATTCTTCTGGGGCTAGCAGTGTTGTTAAGGTAACCAGCGGCTACCTTGTCACTGGAGCAGCTGTGTCCGTGACCACGTTAGGAGAGCTGGCCCTGTCTCTGCACTCCCATCTGGCCCCTGGGCTGGCAGGCAGCACTGGGGACATGCCACCTCTGTCCCCTGGCTCCCTAGCTCTAGAAGCCCACCTGAGCCCACTGCCCGCCATGCTCTGCCTGGGCCTAAGCTGGGGCCCAGTGCATCTCGGAGCTGGCTTCAGGTCTTCATTCTGATCAGCAAGGAATTATTAACCCCAACTGTGCACTGGGTCCTGGAAACCCAGGGACACCAAAGACAGGCGAGGTCCTACACTCACAGAACTTAAGAAGCATATTAACATCTAAACTCCCTTGGCCCTTAAAGCGTGCCAGGCTCTGTTTTGCAACTTATACGTGTCAGTTCATGTAAGGGCTGCAATAATCTACTACTGCACCTGTTTTCCAAATGGGGCAATGCAGGCACAGAGAGGTTAAATTTCTTCCTGGAAACCACAGCAGCAGAGGCAGGTTTGAACACAGGGCACCTGGCTCCACGCTCTGAACCACTGGACCGCACAGCCTCTACTAAATGAGAAACACCACTTCAGATAGTGGTAAATACCACAAAGAAACAAAGCTAGTGGCTGAAGGGTGCCGGACACCAGGATCATTGAGGTTGAACAATTGAAGAGTTGGCATTTGAGTGAAGTCTTATTAGCCAAAGAGAGCCAGCCATGCAAAGGCAGCAGAAACAGTATGTGCAAAGGCCCAGAGGCAGGATTGGAACATGGCGTGTTGGGAGAACAGAGTGAAGGACACCGTCTGGAGCCTCGTGAGGGAGGGGTTCTGCATTGTGGCAGATGAACTTGCAGATCTAAGTGGCTTCCATGAAAAGACATACATTTCTTGCCTGTGGCTGTTTTTTTTTTATTTTTTTTTAACTTTTTATTTATTTTTGAGAGACAGAGAGAGACAGATCATGAGCAGAGGAGGGTCAGAGAGAGAGGGTCACACAGAATAGGAAGCAGACTCCAGGCTCTGAGCTGTCAGCACAGAGTCTGACGCGAGGCTCGAACCCACGAACTGTGAGATCATGACCTGAGCCGAAGTTGGACACTCTACCCACTGAGCCACCCAGGCACCCCCTTGCTTGTGGGCATTCTGACCAGCTGGCGGCTGGAGCCCTTCTTTCTGTGGTTCCACTGTCCATACCCCATGGCCCCTGGGTGGCTGTGTCGCGCTAGTGGAAGGGAGGAGCGTGGGAGGTGTCAATGGGCTGGGAGTGGAGTGATTTGTTCTAGAACCTAGCCCCCCAGACACTCCCAACGTCAAGGGAGACTGAAATGTGCTCTACTCGGAAGAAGAGGACTGGGCATGGCAGCAATGCGGCCGGACTTGGCCACCAAATGGCTGCTGAGTGTGCTGACAGAATGGTCAGATTTGGGTATATTCTGACGTAGACAAAGGGGATTTGCTGATGGAGGGGAGGCTGAGGAAGACAAGACCCAGAGGTGGAGGAGCTGAGGTTCTGGGTGAGGGAGGGGAGAAGGGGAAGATTTGGGGTTCCCTTGGTCAGCTGCCAGGGCACTATCCCTTTAGGGTCCTTGGGAAGGCCCGAATCCTGCCCTGTGGAGCCTTGAGCTAGGCTTGAACGTACATCCAGAGAACGTGTGCATGTGTGTGCTCACACCTGCAAGTGTGCGTATGTAGGTCCAAACAACACACGGGAGCTTTATCCCTCCCCAAGCCCCCTCCAAACTATGTCGCTCCTGCTGAGATGCCCTGTGTTGGTGAAAGGCCTTCCCCAGGAGGCACATGCGCCCGCCTTGCTGTGTGGTCTTGCCAAATACCCTGCCCCTCTCTGGGCCTCAGTTTCTCCATCTCTGAACCGGAGGCTGCATGCTGGTGGCAGAAAGGCCAAGTTCAGCTTGCAGCCTGCACCGCCCTCACCATGTTTGTCAAAATACCAAAAGAGTGGGAGATTTTGCCTAAAATTTGATTCAGTTTCTTAAGATTTGGGCCTTTTTAATGTCCTTTTTGTTGAAAAGCCGCTTCAGGAATAAGTCAAAGAGGGGGAAAATACGTTTGCCCAGCAGAGTCAAATATTTATTAACCATAGCTGTGTTTGAAGAATCTTATCATTATGGAAAGAATTGCAATAATGCTAACAATCAATAATATTTATCATCCATCTATTGCTCTGAAACTCCAAGGCCATACAGTCATTTGTAGGAGGACCCTCACAGCAGCCCCGTGACATAGGTATTATTACCCTCCTTTCACAGGTGGACAGACAGGCTCAGAGCGCATCTGAGTGGGCCTCAAGGTTGGGAAGTAACTGTGCAAAGGGGCCAGGTGACAGTTTGGCAGCCAATATGGCCATTCTCATAGGCCTGCTTCCCTCATGCCACACTACCCTTCATCTGGACAGTAAGGGACTTCTCGTATCTGGGGAGGATGCTCAGAACCTTTCCCGTCCTCAGGCAGATAGTGACATGGCATCTGTAAGAAGCTGTTGTATATTTTCTCCTCCCTTATCTATCTGCCCAGCCAGCCAGCCACTCCCCCATCCTCTGGTCCACTCCTCCACCAATCCGTTCATCTACCCATCTACTCACCCGTCCTCCCATTCATCACCCAGCCAGCCAGCCAGCCCCCCATCCATCCACTCATTCCTTCACATCTCTACCAATCCCAACACCCAAGTAAAGAAGAAATAAATGGTCCAAGGGAAGAAATCAACCAACCATTTAGCCATTTTATTTGTCCATGCTGTGATCCAGGCCCAGCACCGACATTGGGGAGTCCAACACAACCTAGACACCGGGGGGCGCCCAGTGCATGGGGCCATCAGGCTGTGGTCTCAGAGGTATCTGAGTTTCGCCAGTGTCTGTGGGCACAGAGTCCAGAGGTGCCCTCCCCTGATGGCTCAACACAATTGCCAAAGGTCCCTGTGGTCTGCCTCACACCACACGTCACCCGCAAGCAGAGACACCTGGGGACCTGCAGATGCATGGCCACACACCCACATGCACACACCACCCTGAATCTCTCAGGCACGTGGAGAGAGACACACACGTAGCTGGATGAACGTGGGAGTGCACATTAGGACCCCAGAGGTGCTTGGAGGTACAAAGTCACATGGCAACCCCAAGACTCCTGAAGGTCCTACACACACACACACACACACAAGCGTGCACACGGAAATGCAAACGGACACAGATTAGAACACCCATGGCCTCTTGGGGGAGAGCTTTCTGGGTCGAGAGGCACTGGATGTGTGAGGACCCAGAGCAGAGAGTCTACACTTGTCCTTGTCTACACTTCTCTGCCCATCTGCCCAGGGACTGTGACATCCACAGGAAGCCCTGCTGAGCCCTGCCGTCCATGGGACCCCTCACCCCAGGTTTTCTGCCCTGTAACTGAGGACAGAGCCTCACCTCTAGAAACACAAGGCAGTGGCAGGGGCACCCTGGTGAGGAACAGCCTCCCTGAGCTGGTTTCTGTTGAGTGGCGACGACTGAGCCCTGTGCTGGTCACCCAGGGCTCCGCCGTGCCTGCCACATGGCTCGTCATGAGGTCACTGCTCAGGGCCCCTGCTCAAAAAGGCCCGAGCCTAACAGGCTGAGGCTGGGGGTGGGGGTGCTGCCGGGGGGGGGGTCATTGAATCCTTTCCCAGGTGTCACCCAGGACACTTCAGTCCAGGCACCCAGGGACCGCTTTTGCCCACTTGGCCAACAGAACTCAAGAACCCAGCTCGGGGAGGGTCTCCATGGGGACCAGGCCTCGCTCCTCCTTACCCCAAAGAGAGGACCGGAATTGAGAAGAAGCACAGGCCATGGAATGATACAGGCAGACTTGATATAAATAAAATATTCATATAAAAATAGTCTCTTACAAAATATTCTCTTATCCAGTGGCTCACTTCCCAAAAGATGGAAAGTGCTGGGAGTTTTATTATTATCTTTCCTCTCTCTCCAAATTCCAAACTGGATTTTTCTACTGGTGTTCAGTGTGAGCTGGGAAGGACTCAAGGATGGGAAACGTCTCTAAATCTGGACCAGCTTAGATTTCTGGATAAGTAGCAGCAAACAGCAAAAAAATATAAATGTGTGTGTATATATATCTCTATATGTATAAAGGACATCTGCTCTTAAACATCTAGTGCTGCAAGGGCGTACTTGCAAAACTGACTAGTAGAAATATCTGCATAAAGAATAATTATGTACAGTCCTACTCGGCTCCGTGCCCTAGTGACACAATTATCCCGCAAGGAAAGCAGGCAGTCCACTTTGATTGCAGAAAACGGATCCTGACGAGGTGGAAGGATTCTTTTTAATTAAATAAATTAATATTATTTTTTATCAGAATAAATTGTTAAATATTGCTATGTTGGGGCCCAAGGGTCCAGGGTTCCTGGTGCGAAAAGGCTCTGCTCCTCAGGCCAAGGAGGGCCCCTGGCGGTGTCTGGGGTTGGGTGGTGCAGCAGCGGGTGAGGAAGAGAACGGTCAAGGGCTCTGGAGAAATCTTTCCTACAGGCGCCCACCAGAAACCCCAGGAGACGTGTCCCTACAGCAGAAAAAGACAAGCGCAGCGTTCCTGCGGTCCCCCGTGCAGATCCGGGGAGAGACCCACCAGGGTGATTGCAGCTTGGAAGCTGTCCAGTCCTCCCTGCCGTCTGACTTGCAGCTGGAGAGGGCGGCGCAGCGAGTCCCGGGCTCACTTGCAAGTGTACACCTCGGTGCGCTCGCTGCAGGTGTTGCACTTCACGTAGCAGCACCAATGGAACTTGCAGTTACACTGCCACACGCGGGCGTACTGGTGGGTGTTGTAGCCGCGGCCGCAGCACATGAGGTCGCAGCCGCTGGCCTGTGGGGCCGTCTTGTTGCAGGCGCGGCCCTGCGTGCCCACGCTTCCCGTCACCGGGTCCTCCTCGCAGTAGTTGGGTGACTTCTCGATGTACACCAGGTCTGTGTCCATGGGCTTGCGGTAAGACAGCGGCTTCTTGATCTTGAGGAAGGTGGGCCGCTTGTTGCGGCTGGCGCGCACCGGCTCCACGTGAACGGCCTCATTGTACTTGTCCTTGAGCACGTAGCCCAGCTCCCGGAACTGTGGCAGCGTGGTCCAGCACGTCTTGGTGGTGCACGAGCCCGACACCCCGTGGCACTTGCACTCCAGCTTCATATTCTCCTCCAGGATCTGTGGGGGCGGGCGGGGAAGAGCACAGCGCACGTCACTGCACAGTGGCCTTGGTGGCCCCCAGCCCCGCCCCCCGGCCCCGCTGGCCTGCGCTTCGGGTAGGTGGCGGGCACTCACACGTGGTGTCAGATCCCTCTCACCTCCCGCCTGTGTGCTGTGCTCCTCCCTGAACTCGCTTCCTCTCCCAGCCTCCCAGCTCCTGTCTGGTCCTTAGCCTGGAGCTCAGATCAGTCCAGGTCAGCCCAGAGCGCACAGAGCTGCTCTCTGACCACAAAGTTTAAAATAATTTTGAACCAACACTTAAAAACCAGGAGCTCAACTTCCAGGTGTTTTGTTTTGTGTGTGTGTGTATGTGTTTTGTTGCAAATAGAAAGGACATCTGACAACTCTAGAATGAGACTCAAATTATTTAATAACTGGTACCACTGAGTGCTGATGTTTGGGCATGGACGCTGGCCACAAATGCCAGCATGGCAGTCTTGCACCCACAGCTGCCTCCTTCACAGGCTAGCATCCCCTCCCCCCGTTTGCCACAGTTCCCACCCCTCCCTGTTGCCTCCCTGACCTCCAGTATGTATTTTCAGAGGTCATCTGCTTTGACCACTTATGACACCTTCCAGGCACGGTGAACACCGGGGGGCTGCGTGCCCTGGCTCCGACCTAACCCTCCCTGAGCTCCAGGCTAGGTGATATGCCTCTTCTTCTGAGTTCCCAATACCTCGTGGGCTCCCACCGCCATAGCACTGAGAGGCGGTGCTGTACAGGGAGCAAAAAGCACAGATATGCTGGAGCCTGGGTTTAAATCCCAGATCCAACATGAACCTGCTGTGTGTCTTAGGCAACTTACTTGACTCTCTGTGCTACAGTTTCCCCATATGCAAACCAGGGATGATAACTGTAATTATATATAATCATGCAATGAATTACCACACAGCAACAAAAGAGAAGGAACTCATACACACAAGAACAGATGTGATGTTGAGTGAAAGAAATTGGATGCAAAGAAAGAACATACTTTATGATTCCGCTGATCTGAAGTTTAAGGTCAGGCAAAACTAAAGGCTGGGTTTCATTTGGTCTTTATTTGCATACATGGGCAGTGGGCTACAGATGGCCCATGATGGCATTTTGCTAACACCTGCTTTGGAATATCTTAGCAGGAAAAGAAGGCAACATTTACCAGACTCCCCATGGTACCAGATATTTAGGTTGTTACTAGGCTTTGGATTTAAAAAAAAAAAATCTTTTCTTTCCCTCCCTTCTTTCTTCTTCTTCCTTTTTTTTTTTTTTTCTTAATTTAAAATCAAGTTAGAGGGCGCCTGAGTGGCTCAGTTGGTTGAGTGTCCAACTTCAGCTCAGGTCATGATCTCATGGTTTGTGGGTTGGAGCCCTGTGTCAGGCTCTGTACTCACAGCTCAGAGCCTAGAGCCTGATTTAGATTCTGTACCTCCCTCTCTCTCTGACCCTCCCCTGCTCGCACTGTCTCTCAAAAATAAATAAAATGAAAATAAAATCAAGTTAGTTAATATACAGTGTGGTCTTGCCTTCAGGAGTAGAACCCAGGGATTGATCTCTTACATATGACACCCAGCGCTCATCCCAAAAAGTGCCCTTCTTATTGCCCCTTGCCCATTGAGCCCAACCCCTACCGCCTCCCCTCCAGCAACCTTCAGTTTGTTCTCTGTATCTAAGAGTCTCTCCATTTTTATTTTATTTTTTTCTTCCCTTCTTCATGTTCTTTCTTATTTTAAAACTGTATTATAGAAGGGAGTATCTTTGGAACTAAAGCTTCTCTTCCCTCCTTATCATCTTTAGCCTGATTTTATCCCAATAGACATTTATGAGGCTCCTACTGTGTACCAGGCTCTGGGATGGGGATGTACTAGTGAGCATAGTTTCTGGTCATAGTGTATATGAGCATTTTCATGGTCTTCATCTGCCCTGCCAAATTAACTTTGCCTGTCGTGTAGTGAGAAAAAAGGTGCATTAGTGAGTAAATTACTGAACATGTATTAGCCACCAGTTTAGACACTGTGCCGGTGATTTTATACATGGCATTATTTACTTCCATGAGGTTAGTATGATTCCATTTTACAGGGGTCAAAACTGAGGCTCACTATGTCCTAGAGCTGGTCTATGAGGCATTCAGAGGACAGGGTCTTATTGCTGAGGGTTCAGCATCAATGGCTTGGTGGCTGCTTACTTGCTTTGTGACCTTGGAATTGCCACACCCCCTCTCTGAGCCTCAGTTGCCTTTGCTGAAACATGGAATGAGAGTAATCCCATCTTTTCGAACAAAAGTCAGGGTGCTGGAACAGAATCAGACATTCAAAAACATAGTCATGAGTTCTGCCTCTGGGCCTGTGCAGGTGCTGGGGACACAGAGGTAACAAGAGACGGTCTCCTGTCTCCAAGGATGGGTGCATGTTCAGGGTCCACCCAGCCCTAGAGCTCTGCATCCAGGAGGAGGTGACCAGTGCTTGAGTCAATGGACTCAACAGGAAGTGAAGGCCACCCTGTTTCAACCACAGTATCTGCAATCGAATGAGCCAGCAATGCCACAAGTATCCAGAATGTTCAGGGACAGAGAATCCAGTTAGCTAAATGCTCTGATTCCAGGAACTTAGTGTGACAGAGCACCTACTGTGTGCAGGCACCCTCGTATGACCTGCACACACATATGGCCGGTGCTGGGTGAGCAGCCCCCAAATAACACAGATGTCCCTTTGGGCTGTCAGTGAGGAGACCGTTCCCACGCGTCAAGAAGCGTGTGGACAGAGAGAGGCTCGGGGGAGTGGCGATGCGCTCTGGGGGCAGGGCTAGGCAGCAGGTTTTAGTGCAGTGGGAGATTTCAGCACAGACGTGCTGGGAGCACTCAGACCAGATTCTGGCAACGCCAAGGATACGGGGCCCCTGGAACCTTCTTCACGGCTGGTGAGTGTATACCAGCATCTAATAAAGCTGAAGATGCACTGGCCTCAGCCCAGAAATTTCACTTCCAAGGTATATACTGACCTAAGAGAAACAAATGTTTGTGTGCATAGCAAACAGGTTCAAGGATGTTCACAGCCGCAGCATTCATGGACACACAGAGCATGCCCAGTGTGGATTCACGGTATCTCTCCCCACTGGGCATACTTGTGTGTCCATCATGATGGACCAGAGAAGCTGAGAGGTGTGCTCAGTGGGACGCTCCAGGGCAGTGACAATGAACAGCTAACAGCAAACCACACCGACAGAAGTCAAGGTCAGAAGGACAGTGGAGAGGGAAAACAGCAATCATAAAAGACTTCCACAGAATTGTTTCATCTTGATCAAGTTCAAAGAGGGGCAAAACTGGATTGTATTGTTCAGGGACACCTGCAAAGTATAATAAGAGGTAAATAAATGAGGATCACAAATATCAAGATGGTGGGGCGGAGGGGTTGTGGTTGACCAGGGTCACCTGGGGCACTTCTGGGGTGTCGACAATGTCTGTTCCTTGATATGGACACTTTATAATTATTTTTTTTAATCAATAGAGACATTCTATGTGCTTTGTTGCATAAATGCTGTATCTCACAATTTATAAAAATTGCTGCGACATGGGGCACCTGGGTGGCTCAGTCGGTTAAGCATCTGACTTCAGCTCAGGTCATGATCTCATGGTTTGTGGGTTCGAGCCCCGCATCGCGCTCTGTGCTGACAGCTCAGAGCCTGGAGCCTGCTTCGGATTGTGTCTCCCCTCTCTCTCTGCTCCTCCTTACTTGAACTCTGTCTGTCTCTCTCTCTCTCAAAAATAAACATTTAAAAATGCAATGGGTACAATAGCACAGGAAAGGATGTTCAACATCATTAGGCATCAGGCAAATGCAAATCAAAATCACAGTGAGATACCCCTTCACCCCATCTAGGAAGGCTGCTGGCGGAAGACATACAGATATCGCAAGTGTTGGCAAGGGTGTGGAGAAATGGAAATCTTCACACAATGTTGGTGGGACTGTGAAATGGAGCAGCCCTGTGGACACCTATCTAGTAGTTCTTCAAAATGTTAAACAGGGTTGTCACATGGCCCAGTGCTATCACCTCCTTTGAGTCCTAACCCCCCATATTCATGTGTTGAAATCCCAACCCCCCAGGAGTAAGTGGGGACTTTGGAGTTTCTTAAGTCATAAAGACTTGATGCCTTGTTAAAAGAGGCTCCAGAGAGACTCCCGGCTCCTTCCACCATGTGAGGACACAGCAAGAAGGCTCTGACTTTGAGCCAGAAAGAGGGTCCTCACCAGAGGACTGTTGCCTTAAGCTTGGACTTCCAGCCTCCAGAACTGTGAGAAATCAGTGTCTGTTTATAAGGTCTGTGGTATTTTGTGATAGCAGCCTGAACAGACTAAGCCCACCCAGCAATTCCGCTCCTACAGATTCACTCAGGAGAAATGAAAACATATGCCCATACAAAAACTTGTAAACCAAAGTGAACAGCAGCATTCTTCAGAATTGCCAAAGTGTGGAAACAACCCAACTGTCCATCACCTGATGAATGGATAAACAAAATGTGGTGGGTCCACACAATGGAACATTATTTCGCCATGAAAAGGCATGAAGTGCTGACATGTGCGACAACATGGATGGACCTTGAAAGCATTATGCTCAGTGACAGAAGCCAGACACAAAAGACATAAATTGTATGATTGCATTTATATGTGAAGTCCAGAAGAGGCAAATCCAAGGGACAGAGGTAGACCAGTGTGGTTTGGGAAGAGACTGGGGGAAAGGAGGCACAGGCTTCTTTCCGAGGTAATGAAATATTCTGAAATTGCAATCATGGTTGAACATACCTGAGAATATGTTAAAAAGTGTTGAACTGGATGCTTTAAATGAGTGCACTATATGGTATGTGAATTATACCTCAATAGAGCTAGGGTTTTTTCCTAATAGAAACTTCTTTCTTTCTTTCTCTTTCTTTCTTTCTTTCTTTCTTCTTTCTTTCTTCTTTTTCTTTCTTTCTTTCTTCCTTCCTTCCTTCCTTCCTTCCTTCCTTCCTTCCTTCCTTTCCTTTCCTTTCCTTTCCTTTCTTCCTTTCTCTTCCTTCCTTCCTTTCTCTTCCTTCCTTCATTTCTTTCTTTACTTTTTAGTTTATTTATTTATTTTGAGAGAGAGAGCACAAGCTGGGGATGGGCAGAAAGAAGGTTTCACACCGTCAGTGTGGAGCCTGATGTGGGGCTCGAACTCACAAACTGTGAGATTGTGACCTGAGCAGAGATCAAAAGTCAGACCTTTAATCAACTGAGCCGCCCAGCTATCCCAAGGTGGTTTGTTGTTTTTTATAAGTCCCTGGATGGTTTTAGTGACATAGCAATAGGTTGTATTTGTGAGGCCGTGATGCCCAACATTTCCATCATGGTGGGTGCTGGGCCCCAAGCCCCAGTGCTGAAGGTCGGGCTCCTGGGTCAGGTTGGTGCTGCCACTCTCGCCACTAGCAGCCTCCCGCACGTCGCCTCCCTCTTCCTGTGAGGCCACAGCTGGCCTGGGGCCATGGCAGTATTTGTGTGGGCCCCTAATCAGATGATGTCCAGCCCGTTAACCCTGCAAACTCTGCATTTTGAGAGCCTCAGTGATTGCATTATATCCACGCTAAGCTGGGCATGATCAGGGCTGCCCTTGCCAGAACTGGCCACCCAGACGGGCATCCGGATGGGCACCCGGCCCTCTCCCTGAGGCAGGGGACAACAGCAGAGGAAACAAGTGTGGGACAAAGCCACATTCTTTGCACCCCCTGCCCCCACCCCCAGAGGCCAGGCTGGCTATGGGCTTCTCGCTGTCCAAAGGGATTTGCAGGGCTCTCTTTACACTGGAAGAGTCTGGATTGTGATTCCCTGATATGTAGTCGGAGGGTTTGCAGGCTCTAGGAGGACACACCCCGTGCACCTTCCCAGTGCCTGGTACACATCAGGCGCTCAGCAAGTGCCCAAAGGTAAATCCACTGTCAGGATGCACTCAGACTATTCCATGACCAGCAAGCAGCACCCTCAATGTCCAGGGTCCAGGACATATACCTGGCTGGTGTCACCCCGCATCTCTGGGCAGAGGGGAAGTGGGGAGGACTCCGAGAACAACTGCAATTCCAGAGCGGGGATCAGAGTGCTTGGGGCGCCTTGTGTGAATGCACATCAATATTGTATGTTCCTGGTGGCACTGCTGGGCCCCAGCTTACAGAGCAGCTAGGTAAGACTGGGGTCTGCTGTTCTACCAGCCCACAATGCAGACGTGCCTCAGTGCAAGAGGAAAGTCAAGGAGAAAATAAATCGGAGAAGTCCAGAGTCTGGTGCCTCACGGTGTCTTGGGAGGACATGGACTTCCCCCGCCTCCCACCAGTGCTCTGGGCTCTGAACCCTGCAAGGGGCCTTGGGCCCATGGGCTGGGAGGACTTTGGGGGAAACAAGAAGTGGCTGCTACAGGGTTCAGGTTTAACCTGATGAAGGGCAGAGTCCCCTTCTCTTCTCTACCTGTCCCCGCTGGTCAGCTAGGAGGTGGGTGTTTATCATGAGTGGACAGAGAAGCCAGGAGCACAATTCCAGATTTATAAAGCTCTCGGAGCGGCTGTAATAAACAGACCATGCTGGTGCAGAGACCATGCATGTGGGGGCCGGGAGTGTGTGGGAGATGCCTGTACCTTCAGCTCAGTTTTGCTGTGAACCTCAATCTGGTCTGAAAAATGAAATCTATTTTTAAGAAAAAGATCTCAGAAGAGAAGCTCTACGCGGGGATGGTCTCTGGAGTTGAGGTGGGGCCGTCTCTGCTAACTGGCTGGGTTCCCTTGCTGGTCCTCAGTTTCCCCATTTTGAACCCAAAAGTCTGAACTAGATGATTTCCATGGCTGCTTCTGCCACTGTCTCTCCATCTTCTGACTCCGTCTGCCTTGGCTTTGTACCCGTACTGCTTTTTAGCCTACACAGAGTATGTTCAGAGCCTCATGACATCTGATTTTCCTGACCCTTTCTGACAGACGGGCATTAAACTCCCATTTCCCAGGTAAAGAAAGGGAGGCACGCAAGCAGGTTCACAGAGTATGGGCCCGTCTGTCTCTCCAGACCACTCCCCACACTTCCGCCTCTTGCTTCATGCCCCAGGAGACTACATAGTATTTGACTGTTGCTATTGGTGATTGGTTGGCTGGGTCTGGTGCATATAGGTCATAGGACAGTTTGAAGGCAGCTGTCACTTCTAGGTGGGCCTGACCAGTGGAAGGCACTGGAGAGAGATTAGAGGGAAGGAGGAACCACTCCTACTTGCTGCCTCCTGGGCTCCATATTTTTCATCTCCCTAGAAGGAAACACCATACCCATTAGTAGTCATTCGCTATTTCTCCTTTCCCCTCAGTCCTACGCAACTTCTCAAAGCATCCGTCTTTATGAGTTGCCCCTTCTAGACATTTCATCTAAATGGCATTATACAATCTGTGTGTCTAGTTTCCTTCATTGGGCATGTTTTCAAGGTCCTTTTCATGGCTGAATGATACTTTGTTGTACGGATATGCCATACTCTGTCCCGTTCATCAGTTATATATATGTTTAAGTTTGTTTATTCATTTTGAGAGAGCATGTGTGCATGCACAAGCAGGGGAGGGGTAGAGAAAGAGGGAGAGTGAGAATCCCAAGCAGGCTTCACACTGTCAGCACAGAACCTGACACAGGGACTGAACTCACAAACGGTGAGATCATGACCTGAGCCAAAACCAAGAATTGGACACTTAGCCAACTGAGCCACCCAGGCTCAGTCCCCTTTTTAAATTGTCCTTAATGTCCTAGTCTGAGTGCACCCTGTGTACTGGCCATGACCCAGAGGCTGCCGGGCTGCACGCCGCTCCTCGGAGGGGAGCTGACAATGGGCCCCTCCGTCTTGACTCCCAGGCCCGTCCTCGCTCTCCCTCCTCATCCACCTCTTGGCTCTGGCCCCCTGTTCCTTATCTGGCCAATCCTTACTGCCAGCCCAGAGGCTCAACCCAACATTTCCACCACTGGATGTGCACCCTCCAGCGAGGCTCACACATGTGCCAAATGACTGAGTGCCTCACAGAGGCATGATCTGAAGTGTCAAGAGCCTGAGCAAATCTAAAGATCCCCCTCGGGGCATGGGTTACATAACGTATAACACCTCTAATGCCTGACTGACATGTCCTGCAGCGGGTAAAGAGAGTGAGGCAGTTCTGTACTTAGTACTCCAGGCTGATCTGCAAGATACACAGTTAGGAGAACAAAGCAAGGCGCCAAAAAGTATGCCGACCATTAGCTCATTTGTGGGAGAAGGAACAGATCTATGCACGTGTGTTAGTACGAGCACAGAACGTCTCCAGAAGAAAGCATGGGAAATTAGTAAGAGTGGCTACTTCCAGGGAGGACCCCCGGTGCCGGGGCTGGATGGACACGAGCCCTGCTTCTCATGGGATTGTCCCTTTTGAAGATTCTATCACATAAGGAAAAAAGTCACCCCATCCACAAAGCCTTCCTTGATTACCAAGGCAGTCAGTGACCCTCCCTCCTGGTTTCTGTGGCTGTCCTGGGCTGTGGAGTATCTGTCACCTTGGCCCTGTGACAACCGTCTACCTGTCAGCCTCTCCCATCAGGCCAGCACATCTTTGTAGTGACATGAAGATGCACCATTCAGATGCCCCTTCAAGAGAAGTCTTGCTTCAAAGCTACAGCTAGTGATGTGCTAGTAAACTGGCCCTCCAAACACACATGCACACGCACACACCCTGTTTTGTTGTGTTTGCTAATTTCTTTAGGATAAATGTTCCTACCATGGCTGATTTTAGGCTGCAAGTGATGTGACAATTGGCTCACAAATCCCTGAATCTTTAACACTGGGTCTTGTGAGCCCATGGGAGCCAGCCCCAGCGCATCATGGGATGGGGAGTGGAATCAGCATCCAGCCTCTGGCGGTCAGACCCTTCAGGGCAGAACCACAGCTTTCTTGGCTGGGCTGCAGCCAGGGGCTGAGCAAGGCAGCCACCTGGAGGGGCAGTACCTGCTCCAGAGTTCCCGGCACGGCTCTGCCTAGCCAGCGATGCAGCTCCACCTCTGCTGGTCCCTGCTTCTGGACAAGCCCACCTATGCTGGGAGGCTGAGGCCAGGACATTCACTTCCACCACCCCAGCCTCCGGCATTGAGAACCTGGCCAGGAGAAGGTACTGACCGGTAGGAAGCGGAAGGAAGGACCTAGCATGTGTCTGCTTGCATTCATTCACCTGCTCGTTGTGCATTGAGCACCTACTGTGTGCTAGTGGGTCTCACCCTTGCAGCACAGGCCCTGGGAAGACCGTGATGCAAGGTGGTGCTCTTCCAACCTTCTTCGGACCTGCAGAGCTGAGCTGGGAGCAGCGACAACAGTCTCCCTGCGTCTGATTATAAATTGGTGAGTTCCGTGAAGGAGTGGAACAGAATGCAAAGGAAAATTCTGACCCGAGAGTAGCCGCTCTCGTGTGTGTGCCCGGGAAGCTTCCCTCAAGAAGGGGAAGGCCGAGCCGGCAGCCAGATAACAGGGAGGATAAGATAGGATGGGCCAAACTTTCAGCCCAGGAAGCAGCACATGCTAAGACCCGGAGGTGGGAGCCCACGAGATGAATGGAAGGGGCAACGGGCTGGCCACTCGCGGCAGGCAGGAGCCCAGGTACCTGCAAGCCGGGGGGTGCCACAGAGGGCCTTTCATGCAGGGGAGTGGTGAGGACCAAATGACACCTTTAAAGATCATTCCAGATAGGGTAGAAACTAGGTTAGAGGTCAGAGCAGCAGGATGGAGCTGTGGAAAGAGACTGTCAACATCCAGAGAGGGCAGTGGTTCTGACAAGATGGTGGCAGAGGAGAGGAGGAGCAACATGGGTAATACGTGGTGCTGGATGATCCCCGGGGGGCCGGGCAGGGGCCCAGGGTGACTCACGGGCCTCGAATGGACACGGAGACCACGCACTAAAATGAGGAACCTGAAGAAGGACTGGCTAGAGAAAGAACAGGCCTTGAGTGCCTAATGAGGAGGTTCCGGGCCCAGTGAGGAGCCCAGAAGAGGAGCATCTTGGGAGCCTTTCAGTACCACTGAAACCTGGCCCCAATCAGCGCGGGGGTGTCCACAGGGGATCATGCAGCGCGAGTCCCAGTCAGGATCTGGTCACTTCCACAAACTAAACCATGTGGTTGAAACCAGCCAGAAATGGGGTAAACGCCTATAATTTTTGGTCTAAAAAAAAAGGTTACAAGAGCACAAGATATGAGAGTCTGAGAAAGACTGAAAACTTTAGATGACCGCATATTCAGCATGAGCGAAAAAGCTGCTAAAAAGCCAACAGCCTGAAGTCACATTAATGGAGGTCTGGTGCCCATGGTAAGGGAGGAGATTGCTATGTGATTTTCAGGACGGAACTATGCTCCCAGTAGATGGACAGAGACAGACACAGTTAGAGCACGTGTAGGGGAAGGGGCCGGAGACCCCAAACTAAAGTAGCTGCAGCTGCTTAGCCTAAAGAAGGGAGTGTATGATGCCCCTGGTCACCACCTCACCTGCTCTGCAGGCCTGTCCTGGGGCAGGGCGAGTGGGAGCGACTGTGTGCCCATCCAGGGGGTGGAACTGCAACTCCGCTTAGAGGGGAGTCACAGGGTCCCAGGACAGCAGATGCCGCTCAGGGAGAGGCTGGCCCTTGGCACCAAGCCCCCAGAGAGCTGGATGGGGGCTGCTGAGGGGGGGAGAGCTCCTTGTCCTGGAGAACAGGGCGGCAGCAGCCGGGGCCAGGGTGGGGATTCCTGCACAGGGTGGGGTGGGGCTCTCCCAGTCTGCTCCTCTGCACTCACCCCACCCCCCAACCCAGCCCCAAATCTGTCTGGAGAGCAGGAAGGATTTTCTGCACCGCTGGAGGGAGAAAAATCAATCTCTTTCTGACAGGCCCCCCAGGAGGTGCCAACAATGTACCAGGTGCTGCCCAGAGCCCAGAATTATCCAGGGCAGGATTCTTGGGCCTGGGAGGGGCCTTGGGAGAAACTTGGCTCCAGAAAATTCCTTGATTCATAGCACCGAATAGATACTATCAAAGTTGGCCTCCTGGGCTGTTGCAGACTCTTAGGGCTGCCCAGAGGATCTGGGGGTGAACTTCCTGGAGGAGGAGGGGGTTCTGAGGGGAGGGAGGTCAGACAGTGACCTCTGGTTCCCACTCAGTCCATGTCATAGGGCTCCTTGTGACTGGGAGGTTCTGTCACCCTCCCAAGCATTCTGAGAGGTATCTAATTTTTAAAACCCTAAAGTCGTTTCCCAGTGTTGAATTCCCCTGCTCCCTTTCACAAACCTTCCAACACTGAGGCCATGGTGAAGAACAGAAGCCCCAACACAGTCAGGGAGGAAATCCCACCTCGTGGAGCTCCTTTGTGCCTGCCACGCCCTCCCCATCCCCCACAAGGCCTGACCCACCCAACCCTTCAAGGGCCCCGAAAACAGCGCTCTTCTTCAGAGAGTCCTGCCCTGCCCACTGGACGGCACCAGCATGGGCTTCCCCCTCCCAGCACCCTCCTCCTTGTGCCTTGTTCCTCAGCAAGTCTGGCGTGGCCTTCAGAGCTCCACAAAGGCTGGCTCCTCAGGGAGTCTTGCCCAGCCTCTCAGGCTGGAGTAAGCCTGTCAGGGATGGCTCCCAGCCCCTGCCAGTCTTGGTTCCCAGATCCCACTGCTCCTCCCTCCCAACTCCTGCCAGTCATGGCTCCCAGATCCCACTGCTCCTCCCTCCCAACTCCTGCCAGTCATCTCTCCCAGACCCCACCAGTCATGGCTCCCAGATCCCACTCCTCCTCCCTCCCAGGTCCTACTAGTCATTACTAAGGATAGGCTCATAACTCAGGCCAGTCAGGGTCCATCAGAACAAGTCCTGGGGATTCAGTGTGAATAAAAGACAAGAACTGTTCGTTATTTCCCTCCAGGTGTGAAGAAGAAATGCGGGGGCCAGAACTATGGATAAGTATCTTGCAGTCAGGTGGGTCTGAGAATGGAGTTAATTGAGAAAAAAAGAGAGGCTGGTGGGTGTGTGCAACTGATTCCTAGGAATATCGTCTGCATCTGTATCCTGGATCAAGCTGCATCTGAATTCCTTACCCAGTTCCATGAACTGATGAATTTCCTTTGTTTTAAAGCTGACTTAAGTTGGGTTTCTGTCCCTCACATCCTAAAATACCCTCACTGATACACAGCTCCCTTTATCAGTGTAGGAGAGATGCCTTTTGTAAAGCTAATAGCCAGTCCATGGGTTTTAAGTCACAGCATGGAGCTGATCTGGGGGGCAGGGGGCGTGGGAAGGACCCTTGGGGCGGCCAGGACCTTGAGGGCTGGAGATTGAGGTCTGCTGCTTCCTTCCCTTTAATCCCTCATTCATCTGTGGGAGGGGTCAGTTCTGGGCCATTTGTGCCCCCAGGGAATGAGCCGTGAAGCAGGCAATCAGAATTGGTCTTTACTGACCCTATATTGTGATGAAAGGCAGCCTAAAGCTACCTAGGTAGCGCAAGAACCCAGTGTAAATCCTACCTCTGGTCACCGCATGCCAGTGATGACAGAAATGACCAAAGGGAGCAGGGCGTGCTCCTCGTCTGGCTTTCCCTCTCTCCATCGCGGCCAGCCTGCCTCTGACCAGAGGCTGAAAACCCAAGGCATCACTTGCTAGAAAGAGAGACCTGAGAGAGTTAACTTCTCGTTTCCCACCTTTGGAGGCTGTGGCGTGGAAGTGTGATTCCTAGAGCCATCTTGTGACCGAAAGTCAAGAGAACCAGAGGATGACAAGAGGACCAGGGCAGACTAGAAGGATGGAAATAACCTGGGCCCTCGATGAGAGCCTCTGGAAAACAACAACAACAACAACAAAAACCAATAACAAACACCTACAACCAGACTTCATTTTGCAAGAAAACGTCAACTCCTATCACTGAAACCACTTCTGGTAAGATGTTGTGTTACTTGTAACCAAATGCGTCCTCAGTGGTTCACTTCTCCTAAAGTGAGAGCAAGCAGGTTCCTCGGAAGGCACAGTGGGGGTTAAGTGGGAGAAGGGCTATGGGGCTTGGGGCAGAGCCCTTGCCTGTGTGAGTCGTCTGGTTTCCAGTGAATGCGGAGGCGCGTGGGCACACCGACAAGGGCAGGGGCAGAGGGGCAGTGCTGTGGGTTGTAGCAGCGATCAGCTGGCATCCTCCACACTGCTGTGTGGCTGCAGACAAGCCCTTTTCCATTCCTGGGCCTCAGTTTCCCCCACCTGTGCAATGAAAGGGCTAGAGAGGGACCTCCAAGAAAGAAGAAGGGGCCGCAGAGGGGCGAGGAGGGCAGAGGTAGGAAGATGAGGAGCTGGCCGAAATCTCCCAGGCATTCCCGGGGTATGTGTCAGTCTTGGCGAGCTGCAGCAGCCACACCGACACAGAGCTCACTGCGTGTGCTGAGTGTGCCCTGAAGAGGTTCGGGGATTTCACACTCCCTCCTGCCTCCTCCCACAGCCAGGCCGATGCACCCCAGAAGCCCATCCTGTCATAACCGCCCCCCCCTACTGAGCACAGCTCCTGAGGCTCATTGGTGCCACATGGGAGCCTAGGGACCTTGACAAAGCCCCCGGAGAAGGCCGCGTCTTCTCCTGCACAGCACCCGGTGCCTGTGGTGTCCCCGCCCATCTGTGTCACCTCCAGTCCTTGCTCCCATCTCACATCCCGACCACCCTCTCCCCAGCAGGATGCCTAGTTCCAGAACCTTCTCTGGACAAACCCCAAGTGAGCTGGGAAAAGCTGGCCACTGGTCAAGGAGAGGCACAGAAAGCAGGTGGCGGTGGGTCTGCTGGGTGTAGAGGCTTCGTCCCCCTGGGGCTGGTGTTGGGTTTCCACAAAAGGGAGGTGCCCTGGGGCAGGACATGGTCACCAGGTCCTGCTGGCTCCTCCCGGGCCTCCATGCCCTAGCTTTCCCCACCCACTGCGGTCTGTGACTAAACCACCTGCAGCAACCAAGCTGACCCCTCATTCCTCAACCTCTGTGTGTGATCAGGGGTGTCCCTGACTGCCCACCTGCCACTCCCTGAACCCAGGACCTCACAGGCATATCCCACGAGCCCGACAAGACCGGGGCCCTGCTGGAGTCAAGGCCCACTCCCTTGCCCACCTCTCATGAGAGCCCAGCAGTCTGTGTGCCCCCTTCTCCAGCCGGAGGCTCACCAGTGTACCCTACACCCACAGGCTGCCTGTCCCCCAGCCTCGGGACAGAGCCAGCCAGGGGGACACCCCACAGAAGACTGGAGGGAGGAAGAAAGAGAGGCTGGGACACTTATCCCCAGATTCCCTCTCTGTGGGGGCATATGGCAGCCGTCACTGCATTTCCCTACCTATAACTATGGCTCCTGCCAAGTGGTGCCTCTTCTCCAGCTGTACTTTCTCCAGTGACATGGCTCCCGTCACTGCCCCTTCAGGCCTCCAGGAAGTAAGAGCTCCTGGTCCAGCACCAGGTCTGCAGCAGGCCTCTGGATTCACCCATTGCCACCCACAGCCCTGTAAGTGATCCCTTCATCAAACTGTCTTCCGGGACCCCGACTATGGCATCTATGAGACCCCGGCTGGGACACAGGGTGAGCGACACCACCTCCAGGAGCCTCAGGTTTGTCCACTCCGTCAAAGGACCACACCCACTGGTGGCTGGGCCAGGACCGAATGGCCAAAGGCGCAGTGCCAGGCTGGAAGGAGGCTGTCGCTAGGATGTATTTATGTCCGGGGTTGTGTGAGATGTTTATGTTGGTCTTGGGTAAGAGGAGGGACAGTTTCTCAGAAGAGGCTCCATGCTGGCTTCACGCCCACCAGACCACGAGCCACTTGTCATATCCAAACGGCAATGCTCTCGGACAGAAGTACCACCTGCCTCCCTGTCTGCGGGCAGGAAGGCAAGCACCACTCAACAGAAGGAGGGCGGGGGCCCTGACAGCCCTCCTTCTGGTCCCCTCAGGCTCTGGTCCCCAGGGCTCATTTGTGCAGAGGGCACCACGGTGCCCACCCAGGACCACCTCCAGGACTCACACTCGGCACGGCCGCTGACACTTGAAGGCAAGTCCTTCCTAGGAGCTGCTCTCCTGCCCTGGGAGCCCCCTCACCCAAGGCCATGACCCTCCCAGGGCAGCTCCAGCCTGTGACCCGACTCACGGCCTCTGCCATGGCTGCCTCACAGCCCACCTTCCTCCCCTGCCAGAGCCCTTCCTGGAAATGCCCTGTGTGTGAATTTCCCAGGGCCCTGATCTAAGACCACGGGGAGCTCAGTGGGCCACTGGGAGTGGCCCCCAGGAGGCCATAGGTGGGACACTATTTTGGGAGGAAAGTCTGCAGGCTGATAGCTCAGAGTCCACCCCACTTGCCCCTGCTGCTCCTCCCACTATTCCTCCCCCTGCTCCTCCCTGTCCCCTCTTGCTCCTCCTCTTCCTGTTCTTCCTCCTCCTACAGCTCCTCCTCCTCCTCTTCCTGCTACTTCTGTGTTCCTCCTCCTTCTGCTCTTCCTCCTTCCCCTTCGGCTCCTCCACTTCCTGATGCTCCGCCCCCTCTCTTGCTCCTCTTCCTCCCCATCTTGAGCTGTCTTCCCCACCCCCGCCTGCGTGTCAATCCATCATAAGCAGAAGGTGGCCTGTCGTTCAGCTGCAGCTGTATTCCTCTGGGCAACTCAGATGAAAGAGAGGAGAAGGCAGCTTTTTTTGGCAAACATTTGGAGTATTTTCTTCTCAGCCACATTCTTTAAGTTGTAGTGGATACACTGACTTCACACAAATCGTCCTGTGTGCCTCAGGTGGGAAGGGCAGGGGAAAGCCGTGTCCACCGAGCAGAGCTCGGGGAGGGTAGCGGCACGGCGTCCGGCCCGGGCCTCAGGAAAAGGAGTGTCAGCCCAGACCGGACAGAGGAGTTTCCTGGTCTAGACTGGGACCTTGGGAGACAGCGCTGGCCAGGTTACCGCTGCTGAGACGTCCTCCTGGCTCCCTGCCCTTGGGGTTCAAGTCCGGCCTGCTGCCGGCTCTCGAGGCCTCCACCCAACTCTGGGGACTTATAGGAAGCCCTGTCTCAGGGACAAACAGCCCCTCACCCCTAGACCTGTCTCCTTCTAGGCTCCACTCCCCCCAGGACACCCGCACGCCGCTGCACACAGGCACACACACCCAGACACACCCCTCGAGCTGCACACACACACACACCCTCCATGTGCATGGCCCCCCGTGTCCTTCACCAGTTCACACCCTCACAGTCCTCACTGCACCGTCTCACATGTGCTCACGCTCACCTGCTGCCCCACTCCCAGGCACAGACACACACGTGTGCACACTCTCACACCACCACACACCACTCAGCCCTGCATGGCACATGCTCATATAGTCCCTCACCCTCCAGACACCACACACCCTCCTGTGCTCGAACACACACACACACACAGAGCCCCCCAGTGCTCGCACATGTACACACACACTCCCCACCAGCCTGCTGGCATACATCACACACATGCACCTCCCCTCACACTCACACACACCTCCCCTCACACACACCTCTCACACATCACACACACGCACCTCCCTCCACACACACACACACACTCACACACACACCTCCCCTCACACACACATGCATCTCCCCTCACACATACCTCTCCTCACAGACATGTCTCACACACACACACACCCCTCCCCTCACACAAGCTCACACTTGTCATACACACATACTCCCCCCACACGCTCACACACACCCTACACACACCCTCAGAGCCGAGGGAACCCCAGTGGAGGAGGCCAACAGACGGGCTCTCCGGTGCTTCCTAGCCAGGGGCCCCAGGCCAGGCCTCGGTGTTGCTCACCTACCAACTGATTCTAGCACAACCCTCTAAAAGGGCTGCTGTGGGCACCTCAGGTAGAAACCTCATTTTTGAGGGGGATGGACAAGCCCAAGTGGGGTGATGGCGGCTCCTGGAGCTGCCTCCTACCCCAGCCCGTCTCCTGCAGACACACTCTGTCCACCTCTTTCTCATGAGCTCTCCCGGGGGGGAGCTGGCCAGACTAAGGGGCCGGGGCTGCCTCCGAGGGGCCCACCCTAGAGACAGGGTCTGGGTGGGGAATGTGGACTGTGGCCCGGATGCTAGTCAAGTGAGCCCACTGTGGCCTGAGAGGCCGGGAGGCCAGCAGGAGCCGGACAGGACCAACGACCTGCTGGTCCCTCCCAACTTTGGAGCACGGTGACTTGACCTGGGCATGCATACATGCGTTCATACATTCACTCATTCATCTTTTCCTCATTCATCTTTCCCCCACATGTTCGTTTAGTCCCTGCCCTGGGCTGGGTCCTGAGCTTGGTGGCCAGGTGGGCACAAAGAGCCAAGCCCCCTGCTTTCTGGATGCTCCCACTCTGCGGGGAAGGTGACCATGCACCACACACACCTGCCCCTCCCGCGGTCACAGCCCCCCACAGTTTGCCTCCCCCAGTCCAGCTGGAAAATGTTTTTGAGCCAAAGGAGGAGTCTGAGCCAAAAAGGGTATCAGAGAGCACTGTTGCTCTGGGTACTGACAGTTCCATTGCTATGATGTCTGGGGATGTGCCCTTCACCATTCCATGTTGATGGTTATGGGCCAAATGTTGGGGTTGTTGGAGCTCGGGGGTGGGTTCGTGGGGCTCATCGTACCATTCTGTCTCCATCTACCTCATCCCCTGCTACCTCTGACCTCACTTCCTGTGTCTTGTCACTGCCCTCAAGTTACAACAGGTCCCTTGCTATTTCTCCAACACACGGCCAGCCCTCTGGGGTTGCACAGCCCCAGTACCCAGGGCATAGCTGCCCCACGCTGCCCAGCAAGCCAATGCCCATGTCTGTCCAGACCCTCTTTTGTTAAAAAATTTTTTAATGTTTATTTAATTTTGAGACACAGAGAGAGACAGAGTGCAAACAAGCACTCCAGGCTCCGAGCTGTCAGCACAGAATCTGATGCAGGGTTCAAACCCACGAACCAGGAGATCATGATCTGAGGCATAGTCGGACACTTAACCGACTAAGCCCCCCAGACACCACAGACCCGCATCTCTTGACCCACAGACCTGGGCGCCTTCAGTGGCAACCCTGGAATTAAACTGCAAAGACCCGTGGTCTCGGACCATGAGGACAGGGCAGCCGTCAGACCAGAAACACGCATCCACACGCGACTCAGACACGAATGTTCACACCAGCACTATTCACAGGAGCCAAAGCGCAAAAGACCCAAGTGCCCATCCACTGATGAAACATGGCGTACGTGAGTGATGGAATAGTACGCAGCCACGTAAAGGAATGAAATACTGATACAGGCTCAGTGGGGATGGACCTTGAAACCATTAAGCTAAGTGAAATGAGCCAGACATGAATGACCGCCTGTTGTATGATTCCGCTTGTACGGGTGTCTAGGACTGGCAAATCCAGAGGGAGAGAAAGCAGATTAATGGCTGCCTGGGGCTGGGGGAATTAGGAGTGGGGAGTAACTGCTAATTGCTAATAGGTACATGGTTTCTTTAGAGGGCGATAAAAACATTCTAAAATGGTCATGGGCCTTGTTGCACAGCCCTTCTGTAAACACTTAATGTAAGGTCTTTCTGAACCGCACAAAGCCCATGCTGCCTCAGGACCTTTGCAGCTGCTAGTCCCTCTGCCTGTGACACCTTTCCTCTGGTTCCTCAGCTCCAGTTCTGCTCCTCAAAGCAACTCTCCATGGTGGCCCCTGCACCCCCTCCCCACCCCCAGCTGTCTTATCCTACTGTCCTATCCCCCTGTTTACATCCTCCAAGCACTCAGGGCACTTGACTCCTTTTCCTCTTCCCTCCCTGCCTAAAAGTCAGCTCCCAGAAAGCACTGCCCTCATCTCTCGTGAAAGGCAGCGTCTACAAGAGGCTTGACTCAGAGACAATGCTTCGCCAACACTCGGATGCCATGAACGAGTGAGTGAGTGAGCAAATGAATGAATTCCTCCTGGCTCAGGAACCCAGCTGGCCATTTCCTTTGCAGCAGGATTTTGTAAAGGGGCCCCAACTTAGTCCACAGGGATCCAGGCTACCAGCCCAGGGAGGGGGTACTTTATGACAGGGGATAGAAGGGGATGGAAGGACACCCAATGCATGGAGGAAGGCCCAAGAATGAGGCCACACTGGCTGAGACACCCTCTGTGCCCCTGGCCCACCCCCAGACGAACTGCCCTGACTCCACCGAGGCCCTGCCTGGCTGACCAGGTGCCATTGAAGCCCTTGGAACCCCTGTCCAGCAGAGGGGCTGGGATCCAGGAAGGCAGGCTGGCTGACCTCAGGTTCCGTGTTGCCCCCATGTCCCAGAGGACAAGGGCGCAGGCACATGTCCCCTGAGATGTGCCTTTTCCTGCCCCTGATGGAGTCAGGTTTTTTTCCAGGCAGACAACTGGGAAAAACACCCTGGGTTATCTCTATTCAAGGCCAGTTTCCAGAGAGGTAGGGCGGGCCTCCCCAGTGGCGGAGGGGCCACCATGGAGGAACAACTGATTTCTTACTGCTCTGAAGCCACAGGAGCTGAGACCAAGGGCTCAGAGGGCCCTGGGCTTTTGTCCCAGCCCAGTCACCAAGAGCTGTGTAGCTTCTGTGTACCACCCTCCCGGCCATCTATGAGGCTCTGTCAGCACCCTGTCCGCCGCCCTGCATGTTCGGTGGGGTGCGAGTGGTCCTCTGAAGTCACACCCCAAAGGAACTGGAGCGTCCTGGAGCAGAGACAGGAGTTCCCAGCGTCCTGACTGGGAGTCCTAGCTCTGGCTCCTCCTGGCTGGGTGACCATGGGAATGTCGCTTCACCTCTCTGAGCTGGATTCTTCAGCAAGAAAATGGGGGGTGGGGGGGTTAAGAACAACAACGGAAACCACCAAGGGGTTGCTAATGGAGGCAGAGCGTGTGATGTCCCTCGCAGGAGGGAGCTAGAAGACAGGGCTTCAAGAGGGGCTGGTCAGTGCGTCCAATTTTTGCAAGACGACTTTCGGCAGAGGAGGCCATGGAGCTGGAGGACCCGGGGGAGCAAAGGCGGCCCTTCCTCGTTTTCGGGCGTGACCCCCGACTGAGCCTGCAGAGTGGGGGTGGACATCATGGAGGGAGTGGACTCCCTGTCCCCAGAGGTGTGCCAGCCCAATGTAGACTGGCACCAGCCAAAATGGGGACCACCGGCCACTGCGGCCAGTCGGCACAGAGGTGAGCTTTACGTGTAGACCAAATGCCAGGTCAGAGACTTCTTATGGGAAAAAAATAACATTAACATAAAGCGTCTCAGGATTTTCATGTTGATTACATATTGACATGACAATATATGGTGGGTATTCAATGAAGTAAAATATATTATTAAACATAATGCCCCCTTCTCAACTTTTTTGGTGTGGCTACTAGAAAATTTAAATTACCTACAATGGCTGGTGTCAATTTCTATTGGATGGCTGGTCAGTTCCTTGTTGCTGAAAGCACGGCCCCAGGACCCACAGTGTGGCCTCACGGGGGCTTGTTTGGAAGTACGATTCTGGAGCCCGCTTCTCCACACCCACTCCCTAGGGGTTCTGCGTGCCCGTGTAAACTTGGGATGCCTTGCAGATGCCTCGACTGGAGGTCTGGGGGACCCCCGTTTTAGGCACGGAGTGGGTGCCGATGGCCCGAAGCCAGGCCTGCGTCACAGGAAATACTAATGGATGCCTCTGTCCTCAAGTCATATACTTGGTCCATGGCCATCCTTTGAACCCTGCTCTCTTGCACCAGGAAGCAAACCTACTTTCAAGAGAAAAGGGCAGCTTCGTGAGGGGACTAGTCCTCGTTTGAAGTGAATGTGGAATGCACCATTGTTTGGCACCTTGTAACTTTTCAAAGGCTGGGAAATAATCTCAGAAAATAACTGGAAAATAGATCTATGTGTTAAAAACAACAAAAACCAATGTAACCAACTCCCCCTAAATTCCTCCTCCTTTTGCTCTCTGAAATCTTGGCCCACAGGCATTACATGGCACTAAATATAGAACTGGTAAGGGAGTACATCACTCAGAGGTGCCACAAGTTGCCCAGGGCCTGTTACGGTCGAGTTGTAAACCACTGAGAGCTGGGAGCTGTAATTAAAATGCTGACAGCCTCCCAACTGCGAGCAGGCTGGGAGGGAGCAGGGCTGGGCGCCCACACGAGGGGGCAGGCAGGGCAGTGCACATGGGCCCAGGTTCAAAGTCCACCATTGGCTTTCCAGGACACAACCAAACCCACACCACTCACAGGGTGGGGAGGTGATGTGCCCTCCCCCCTCCTAGCCCCACTCCTAACGCACCCATCTGACTTCACCCCTACCCTCCCTGCTCTCCCTCAGTGAGAAATACACTGGCCTCAGAGCCTCAGGCTCCTGGGTCTGTGGTTCCCTCTGTCTCAAATGCTATTCCCCACAGGGCTCCTTTCCTCACTTCCTGCTCAGAACTCACCTTCTCAGAGGGACTCCTCCTGACTACCTAATATAAAATGCCCCCACCCCTGCCCCTCTCCTCCCTTCTGTGCCTTCCTTTTTCATCATGGCATTTATTGCCATCTGACAGTACATTCCCTCTCTGATTATTTGTTTGTCCTCTGCTTTCCCTCTGGAATGTCAGCTCCATAAAGGCAAGTACCCCCTAATCCCAGAACCTAAACCAGTACCAGACACACAAATAGGTGCTTAATAAACATTTGCTGAATTATTGAATGCATGGATTTCCATCCCTTTCTTTGAGCTGGTCTGGTGATCTCACTGGGAAAATGTCCAACTTGCCAGCAATGAGCTCAGCTTTTCACCCACCCATTCAACCAGCCATCCTTCCAAATAACCATCCATTCATCCATCCATCCATTCATCCACCTGTCCATCCACATAACCATTCATGCAACGATCCTTCCAAATACAATCCATCCCTCCATCCTTCCAAATATCTATCCATCCATCCAACCATCTTCTATTATCTCTCCATTCATTCGTCCATCTGTCCTTCCACATAACCATCCAACCATCTGTCCAACCACGCAGCCCTCCAAACCAACCCCAAGATGGTTAGACCTCCTATCCTGTGCTCCCACAGTCCCCCTGACTGTCTTTTACCAAATCCAGTCTGTGCCATCATGAATATATGCAGTGATTCACCATTTCCCTCTGTCATTACAACGTAAGAGCCTCAAAAGCAGAAATATTATCTGTGATTTTCAGTGCCTAACACTTAGGAGGTGTTAGTGAATGTTTACTGGATGAATATTTTTTCCTTTCCCCTTATTTACTTGCTCTGCATTTCCTAGCAGACTGTGAGCTCCCTGATGGCAAGGATCATGCTCTCAGTCATCTGTGGGTCTCCAAAATCTCGCACTTGACGCAAAAAAGACACTCTATAAATATGTAATGAGTGAGTGAGTACAGAAGAGTGGAATATAGCAAAAGCATAGACTCTGGAACCAGACTGCCTGGATTCAGATCCTGCCTCTCTGTTCATTAGCTGTGTGACCTTGGGTGAGTCAATGAACTTCTCTGTGCTTCAGTGTTCTCATTCATAAAAGGTGGCTGACAGTACATATCTTACTAGGTGAGATTGTTATGAGTTAATAGAGATGAAGTACTTAGAATAGTGCCCCGAGTAAGACAAAGGCTACGTAGGAGTTTAAGAATGAAATCTCAGTGTAAAGCTGGCCCAGAGGAACCAATATTGAAGGCACATGCTGAGTTTAAAAGGCGGGAGGGAAGCGTCTGTCTGAGCCTGCACTGTTCCCATAGGAGACCTCCTACAGCAAACACTTTCACTTTTCCCAGCCACACTGGGATCACTATCAATATTATGTCAGGTGGTCACAAGTGCTACGTAGAAAAAGAAAACATGGAAGGGGACAGGAAGTGGTGAGGCAGATGGGGCAGCAGTTGCAAATAGAGTGGTCAGGAAAGGCCTCCTTAGGGAGGTAATACTTGAGCCAAGACTTGAGGAGGTAAAGGGGTGAATGTCTGGAAGGAGAGCATTCCAGGCAGAGGAAACAGCAAGTGCAAAGGTCCTGAGGTAGGGATAGACCCAATGTGTTTAAGGAACAGGTGGAACAGAGTGAGTGAAGAAGAGGTAGAAGGAGATGAGGTCAGAGGGTCGCGGGGGCCCAGGTCATGAAGAGCTTTGTCGGACACTGTGAAGACTTGATGTTTTCTCTGAGTGAGTTGGGAGCCACTATGAAAACATGAGCAGAGAAGAGATGATTTTGCTTATGCTGGAAAAGACTGCAGGGGCCAAGGTGGGAGAAGCAACTAGTCAGGAGGCTGTCATGCTATTTCAAAGAAGAGATGACAGTAGCTTGGGACAGAGGGTCAGGGGTACGGGCTGTTAGAAGGGGGAAGATTCCCCAAAGATGTCATAGGTAGAATCAACATATTGGATGCAGGCGTGAAAGAAAGTGTCAAGGACAAAGCCAAGCTTTTGGGCCCGGACAACTGGAAGGATGGAGCTGGGGTCTGGGGGGAATGAAGCAGGAGGCTGTTTGTGGGAGCGAGATGAGCAGTGGGATTGGGGACAGGTGGGGTCTCCAGCAGACATCTGGAGTGGACAGTGGGAGGCCCCTGCATGTGTGAGGCTTGCCTTTGGGCAGAAATCTGGGCAGGAGATGGAACTGAATAACCCTGCAGGTTCAAGAAGATGGCATGTTCCTGGGTACCTGTGGCGCGGGGCCAGAAAGGACAAGGTCAGGGTCCTCTCGCTGGAGGTAGCTGCTCAGACATGACTGAAAGATCCAGACAGACCTCCTCTGTCTGGGAGCCGGGAGGACCAGTGTGGCATTGCAAGGGCTTGGTCTCCTGTCTGCTCAGTAAAGTGACAGATCCCAGTGACCTCCTGGACGTCTGCTCCCCAGTCCTACATGCTACCTGTCTGGTATGTGGGGATAAAGGGGCTTTAAATGGAGCTAGAAAAAAACTTAGGAATAGAATATAGTGATTAAAACTTAACTGTAGTTTTAACAGGACTACTATTGTTACTAATAGTAACAACACTCATAATAGTGGCTACTGTTTTCTGAGCCCTCATCATGCAAGACAGCATGAACTTGGGCGCCGTCCCATCCAGCCTGCACAGTGGTTCTGGGGAGTCCACAAATCAACACTTTTCTCCCAATGAGGAAACTGAGGCTCAGAGGGGGAAGGCTGCCCGAGGTCACGCCATGAACAAGTTTTGCAGTTGGGGTTTTTATCATAGTGCTTTCCACGGCTGTCATTCGCAGCCCCCAGCGTGGAACCGAAGTCCAACATCCCTTCATGAGTCAAGAGCACCATGTGGCCAGGAGTGCTCTGACCTGCCTCCCCTCACCCTCAGGACCCTCAAAGCCCAGGGGAGAACAGCTCCCCACAGAGTGACCCTCCCAGCAGACTGCGTGGCACCCAGCCAGAGCCTCAGTTGCCTTGCCTGCAAAATGGGCACATTTTCGCCCCTCCCTTGGAAGAGAGCTTCAAGCCTTGGCCATCAAAGTGTTAAAGAAAGGTTTTGCAAATAGTGTTTTACCAATGTTCTTGTTAGAATTATTACTTTATAATACAACCAATCTCCTAGGCTCCCTCTTCCCAAATACACACACACACACACACACACACACACACACACTATATATGTAGACATATGTATGTATATACATATAACACACACACACACACACACACACACACTATTGCAGGCTAAGAGGCCGCATAGAGCACAGGCTACAAAGGCAGATGGCCAGGAGGGAATCCTGACTCACATGCTTTCCACCTGAGCAACTTCAGTGTACCCCTTAACTAACTTGTGCCTCAGTTTTCCTCATCTGTAAAATGGGAGTGACAACACAGACCCTCCCCTGTGAGATCATTTATGGAGAGCGCCTGAGATGGGCAGCCACGTGTTATGTCAGGCCTTGAGAGACGAGCACAGAGCAGCTGAGTGCTGGGCTCACACCACCTGCACCCTCCTGGCCCAGGGCCTGGTCCCACCCCCAACATCCCAAGGAGGCCCTGAGATGAGGTAACTCATTCTGCTACCTCTTGGACTGGCCAGGAGCCTGAGATGCTGCTCAGGTCATTGCCTGGACCCCAGCTGCCCAACTGTGGAATGGCATTAAATATTCCCCCATCTCCCAAGGTTGTGAGGCCAACAAAACAGATTAAGTCTCTGAGATGGAGTGCTGGGACAGAGCAAGCTCTCACCCCTCACCCCTCACCCCTGCATGCAGCATTGATGATTTGCGTCTCTAAGGCCCACTGCGAGGTCGTGATTTAAAGAAGCCCATTTCTCAGACCAGAAGCCCTTTTCCAGGACACATGGATGCCTGGATTTCTCTTCAAAGGACATGCAAGCTTTCAGATTTAGGGAAAGTGACCTGCCTGCTCCACCCCACTCCTCCCTCCTCCCCTCCAGGACCGTTCCGGCCCCTCCCTCCTCTCCCCCCCCCACCACTTGGCTCCTCCTCCCTTCATCCCAGCAGATTTGATAACACCCAGGAGCCCCAGTCCCCCTCCTGAGGACAAAGGCAGCAATTGTCCCTGGTGGGCGCCTTCTGACGAGGTCTCACCACGGTGAAATTGAGCCCCCTAGGCTTCACCCCACTTGGGAGGCCCCTCAGGGCCCCCTCCCCACCTCAGTTTGGTTTCAGATGAGTCCCCTGGCTGAAGGGCCAGCAGGCACACTGGGGATCTTTCCAAGAGAAATCAGATGCCCACTCTTTGAGACCCCCTTGGACTGGCTGGGGGCCAGGAAGTGAAAGGACTCGCTCCCACTGCTGCCAGGACCTTCCTGAGTCCCCTTAGGAAGGACACCAGTGTCTGTGCCCATTGCTCCCCAAGCTGGCGGGTGCCGCCAACAGACCTCCCTGCAATGCAGAAACCGCGCCACAAGGGAGCCACCAGCCACATGCCCCCCCCACCCCCAGCCCAGGCGCGGAAATATGGGCTGAGGACCTGAATGGTTACTTTAAAGCCACAGATACGGGCGCCTGGGTGGCTCAGTTCCTTAAGCAGCTGACTCTTGATTTTGGTTCAGGTCATGATCTTCCGGTTCATGAGTTCAAGCCCCGCGTCGGGCTCTGCGCTCACAGCACGGAGCCTGCTTAGGATTCTCTCTCTCTCCTCACTCTGCCCCTTCCCAACTTACTCGAGCTCTTTATAAATAAGCAAACAAACAAACTTAAAAAAAAAAAAGGCACGTATCGTCTATGTCAAATGTAGTGGATAGCACAGCTGTAAGCACCCACGTCACTGAGAGCACCTACTGTGTGCCAGGCCCCATGTGGGGTTCTGGGAGGTGCCAAGGTGGCCCTTACAACTGTCTGGAAAGACGAGAAGGATTTGGCAGGGGCAGGATGTGGCCCCCACGCTGACGTCTCCAGGCTCAGCAAGCCCAGAAACCCTGTTAAAACAGGTGCCCCAGTGTCTGCAGGGTGTGGGCACTCCTAGGCATGCCCAGGTGCGGGCATCTCCTTGTCCAGTGGCGTCCTGAGCCCCCTTTGACAGCCAGAGGGGCAATGTGCAGAAGCTTCTCCAGATAGCCAACTTCCCTCCTGGCCCCAAAGTATCCAGGTCTCCCAGGCAGAGGACGGTGGCACAGGACTGGCCCAGGGCTACTATGTCCCAAGTGGGAGAGGAGACACAGCACCTCAGTCATCCACAGCCCCCAAGTGACCAGCCCCTGGGGCCTTGGGGGAGGGGGGTGGCGAGGACTACAGAGACTCCAAGTTCCTCCAAAATCATAGGGGTGTCAGAACTGGAGGGGAGGATAAATGGATCCAAGTCCGAGAACTCCTCCAGCCGCTAATAAGGCAGGTCAGCGGTTGAGAACTGAGGCTGGAACCAGCCTGCTAGGGTTCATATCCGAGGGTAGCACCTGCCGGGTGCCCCTGATGTGACCTTGCACAAGTGTCTTAACCTCTTGTTTCTCAGTTTTTCCATTTGTAAACTGGAGACACAGAGAGGGCTAACCTCATACAACTGTCACGGGATTAAACCAGCACAAGCATTTCAAGAGCTAAGATTAGAATAGTGTCTTTATTCTCCAAGCAAATACCAGCTGGTCTTGCTTTCTGGGAGCAAGTTCTTTCTAAGTGGAGCTGAAACTTGTATCCTCCCATCTTCCTCTATGTTGTGAGCCCTGGTCCTGCATGCTACCCTACTGCCGCCACCCCCACCCTTCAGAGACTGGAGGTCAATGACAGTTCCTTGAGGCTCCCCACACCCGGCTGAGCCGCCTGAGCTATCTCCTCTGCGCCTGCCCTGGGCTGCCTGTGCCCATGCCCAGGGCAGGGTGGGGAGGTGCAACGTGGGCTGCTGAGCACCAGGCTCCAGGAAGCTGGGGACCCAGAGACCTTTGTCTTCTACAAGCCCTGCCCCTGCTCCCCAGCCCAGTGGCCTGTCTCACCCCTCCCTTCCCCAGCACCCACGGCTATCACAGAGGCATCAGTGATGGGACCTGGCTGGGCCCTGCGCTTGCTGCGTCATCAGAGAAAGTAGAAACACTTCAGTTCTCGGGGGGCATCCTCTTCCTGGACCTGGGCCGGTTCTCTGGCCCCCCCTGAGCAGCCCCCACTCCAGGCCTGTCCAGGCTCTGGGCCCACATGCCTGGCCTGGCCAGCCCGGAGCTGTCCCGGAAGGACCTCCTGGCCCCCAAATCAGCACACACAGCACCCAGCCAGGCTCCCACTGGGCCAGCCACAGGGATTGGGTCGGAATCCTACGCCTCCACCATCTTGGTGTGTGTGGTCTCCGCAAGGGCTCTCTGCATCTGCGGTCAGTTTCTCACCCATTAAATGGGCCCAAGGAATGGAGAGTCGCAGTTTTAAAATGATTGTACAATTCTCCTCCACTAAGGCCACTCTCCTCTGTGGGGCAGTAGGGGCTGTGTAGGGTTGTTGAGTTGAGCACATCAACACACACACGCACACAGCCTTGGTCCAAAACACACACTTTAAAGAAAAGTGAACTCAAAATGGATCACATTGAGGACATTTTGTTCCGTGAAATAAGCCAGTCGCAAAAGGACACATGAGGCATGATCCTGCTCGTATGAGGTCTCTGGGGCAGATTCGTGGGGACAGAGAGCAGGACGGAGGGCGGTGAAGAGGAGGGGCGGGGGCTTCCTGGTTAATGGTTTGGGAAGCCGAGAAAGTTCCGGAGACAGACAGTGGTGATGGTTACACAACACAGTAAATGGACTGCTGCCAGCAAACTGCACTTTTCAGAATGATGAGGATGATGAGTGTGACGCTCTGTGTATTTTACTACAATTATAAATACATAAATTTTTAAAAAATAAGAAAGAAGCCTTCCGTTGATTTAAAAATAACTAGTTCATTAAAAAACGGATCACAGACTTTGGGACCAGGGTTTAGTCAGTTCTGAGCCAATACCAAAAGCACGATCCACAAAAGAAAAAATTGATATATTTGACCTGATTGAAGTTCAAGGCTTACTGCTCTGAAAAGACCCCATGACCAGGAAAAATGGACAAGCTAGACACTGAGAAAAAAACCATTGGCAAACTACATGCCTGACAAAAGACTAGCATCTACAATATATAGGGAAACCTCAAAACTCAACAGTATAAACAGTCTAATTAGAAAACGGACATATAGGGGCACCTGGGTGGCTCAGTCGGTTAAGCATCTGACTTCGGCTCAGGTCATGATCTCACAGTCCGTGGGTTCGAGCCCCGTGTTGTACTCTGTGCAGACAGCTCAGAGCCTGGAGCCTGCTTCAGATTCTGTGTCTCCCTCTCTCTCTGCCCCTCCCCCACCGCTGCACGAGCTCACTTGTTCACTCTCTTGCTGTCTCAAAAATAAATATTTAAAAAACAAAAATAAACATTAAAAACGGGCACAAGACATGAAAACATCCCACCGAAGAGGATATGTGGATGGCAAACAGGCGCCGGAAGGACGGGCAGCTCATCAGCTCTGAGGGAACCGCTGGTTAAGGCCACAGTGTGATACCCCACGTGCCTACCAGAATGGCAGCGATAAACACCAGCCACAATGCCGAACGCTGGTAGGATGCTGGGAAGCTGGATCCCTTGTACATTGTGGGGGGAGGCACTTCCTTCCAAAGCGAGCCAGACAATTGCCATGCATCCCAGGGCTGGCCCTCCAGAGCATTTATCTGAGAGAAAGGTTGTGTGTCCTGACTGTATCAGTATCAGTATCCCGGTTATGATATCGGACCATCGTTGTGCGAGCTGTCAGGGGAAACTGGGCAAAGGCACGCACTATCTTTCTGGGTTCTGACACCTGTGTGTGTATTTATAATATGTCGACCTCACAACATTGAATTTAAAGCTACCAGAAACACAGTAAAAACTGAATTGGAATTGAACAGCAAATCGTTTCTTAGTGTAAGTATGTCCCACATAATATTTGGGACATTCTCGTACTAAAAAAGAAAATATTTGTTATCTCAAATTCAGATTGAACTGGGAGTCTTGTGTTTTTATCTGGCAATCTTACTCTTGGGAAATTCCCCAAGGTAAGAGCAGATACTTGTCATTTCATTCATTCACTCAACAAGTATCTTTTGAGCACTTAGTATGTTCCAGGCACTGTCCTAGACACAGGGAACACACCTGTGACCTTACCTGTAGTGCTGGCATTGTAGTGGAAGAAGACAGGCAATAAAGATACAGTGAGCTGTGTAAATAAGATAATTTCTTATGGTGGTAAGTGTTACATAGAAAACAAAGCAGAGCAGTATCCAGAGAGAGCTGAAGTGGATGTAGGAGAGGAAAGTCAGGGGGGCACTCCCTGAAAAGGGGACATCTGAGCAAACACCTGAAGGAATAGAAGGAGCTAGTTATGCAAAGATTGCGGGAAGAGCATTCCAGACAGCGGAAAGAGCATGTGCAAAGGCCCTGGGGCAGGAACATGACTGGCAAATTCCAGGAATGTGTGGCTTCAGACAAAGTTGGTATCCACCGGTCCTAGGAACCTGTGTCCTCCCCTTCCCCCCTTGTCAGATCTGGAAGACCTTTCTGAGACCATAGAGTCCGACCATGGAAGAAACTGAAGCCCTGGAAGTCAAGACTGGCCCAAAGCTGCCACTGGCTCGTGTCCTTCAATTCTGGATAGAAGCCTTTGCATCTGGGAAGGTGAGAACTCACAGCTTCTCCTGAATCTGGGGCAGAAATGGAGGGCACGGTGGCCCGAGGAGGACTCAGCCTCCCCTGGGCAGCCAGCTTCAGACCAGGTAGGGCTTGGCTCTCCTCAACGTGCCACCGCTGACCACTCTATCTGGTCAAATATGCAAGTGGCCCTCGGGACAGTGGAGAGGAGCATAGCTGAGTAAGCCTTATCTGGGCCCGGCCCAGCTGCCAGGGGCCAGGTCCCTGGTGTCCCTTGACTCACAGGCCTGCCCGTGGCCAGGGCAGGGTGGGAATCCAACTCCCAGGAGCACCCAGACCAGACGGGGCAGGGCAGGAAAGGACAAGACCGCCACCCCCACCCCCCACCCCCCCACCACTCCCGTGAGCAAGAGGCTGGGCAGGGACTGGAAGGTGACTTCTCACTCCGGTGGAATTCCATCCCCCTGAGTTCACCTCCCTCCCTCCCTCGGAGCAAAGCGGCACATTCCAGCAGGGCCAGCCCCATCCCAGCTGGGCCCCCATCCCTGGAGGCTGCCTCTCTGGGGCTCAGTCACCACACTCCCAGGAAGGGATCGCTGAGGGCCCCTCCCTCCCGCAAGGCCCCCAGAGCTGCAGCACACTTCCCTCTCCGTGCACAGCAAGACCTCAACAGCCTGCCCTGCCAGGGGCGCTGTGTTTGTGGAGGCACCAAGAGGCCAGTCCACCAGCCCCCTGGCTGGGGTTCCAGAGCTGGGACCTGGCAGAGGCTGGGCTCCTCCGCACCCCACAGCGGCGTTCTCCACGGGCAGGGGAGCGCATCAGGAAGGGCCCCCACACCCGGCTCTCCTTCCACCCCTCCTCCTCCTCCTCGCCCCCTGCCCCCGTGCCCATTTCCCAGGGAGAAATGTCCAGCTCTTTGGCTTTCCCACGCAAATCCTCCCTCTGGGCAATCCGACCAAAGGCCAGGGCTTCTATTACTGCCTCCTGCTGGTGGCTGCCAGGAAGTGGCTCCACCCAAGATCTTCCCTCCAGAAGTAGGATCTAGGCATCCATGGTACCCCTGGGCACCACCCTCCTTGCAGCCCACAGGGTCTCTCAGTCCCCAAAGCACCCATGCCCCCTAACCATTTCCCCTGAGACGGGTCTTCCTCTTCCCGAGGTCCTGATCCCCGTGAGAAGAGGCGTGCACCCATCCAGCCCCAACACAGCCCAAGGCGGGTCTTGTCTACCCTGCTTCCTAACCAGCTGTCTCCCTGCCTCTCCCAAGGCCCCTGCTGGGTTCCGGTCCCTGCCCCCTTTTACTTGGTTGTCCACTGTGTCCCAGAGAGGGCCTGAAACCTGCTTATGCCCTTCTCCCTCAAAGCCTCTTCAGGACTCCTGCAGAAGCAGAAAAGTCTCACTCTTTGAATTGGCATTCAAGGCCCTGCATTTGTTCCTAACCTCTGTGCAGCCTCAATCCCCATTACCTGCCTCTCCCCAGACCCACAGAGCACCTCACCGGCCTCACTGCCTGAACTATCTTCCTTCCCACCTGCTTTGTCCACCTGGAGGACTCCTACCTAACCTTCAAAGCCCTGCTAAAGAGTCCCCTTTTCCTCCCTGAGGGCTCCAGACTTCTCCAAGAAGACACCACTCCTCTTCCTTCTGCGTGGCATTTCTCTGGTGGAGGGCGGCCCTGAAGCATATTTTATGTTGCTCTTAACTGATGCTCTCATGAGACTGAGCATCTTGGGGGTGAGAACCAGGCCTAGTTCATCTCCCCCAAAAGGCTGAGAAGAAATCCTGCAAAGCCGCAGAGTCCGCCATCTGAAAATGTCAGCCCAGCGCTTCTGACCCCTCTCTCCCTCCCAACCAGATCCCAGGATTCCAAGCTCCAGGTGTGAGGGTGCCGATCTAATATTCTACCACCCGACCTGCATGGGCTGTTATTTCAACCCAAAAATATCATGCCCCTCATTTCCGATAGGAAGAGGCTATACTTCTAAAATTGCCTTCCCCAAAGAGCTGTTGGCACCCCCATTTCTATCTTCTCCCCTGATCATTTTGATTTGACCCCTGAGGACCACACAACTGCATGAGACGGTGTGGGGAGAGCCCCCTGGCCTGCAGCAGTGCCCCCACCTCCCCAGGCCCACGGCCTGCATCTGCAGGTGAGCGCCTGGCTTTACCTGGGCTCAGACCCGAACCAGAGACCCCTAAGGCCACGATGCCCCATGGCGTTTATCCCCCCTTGTCTGCCAGGGGAGGAAGTGGGCCACCCTGCATCCCCGTCATGGGGCCCGCCACCGCACCTCTGCCCCTTAGGACACCTACCCCTTCCCTGACTTGCTCCTCCTTTTGTGCCTCACCAGCTGCCAACAAGCCCAGAGCCCATGGTCGGGTTGAGTCTTGTCTTCTCACAGCAGGAGCAAGGGAGCCAGTGATAAACACATCTGTGATCCTTTCCAAGAGGCTCAGTCGGGAGCAGCTTCAGGCTGGCCCCTTGTCTGCTGTCAGCAACCCACCTGTGCTGTGTGTGGGGCCCACAAAGCGTACTGGGGGGAGGTCCTGCGGTGGGCCCCCATGTCTTTGAATAGCAAATAGCACACTGCAGGGTCCTGTGGGCATCTCCCCCCTGGTGCCCTCACCTGGCCCTGACCAGCACCTGGGGGCCCAGAACAAATTGAGGATCATGGCCCCATTCAACAGATGGGGAAACTGAGCCCTCCAATAAGGATGGGACCCTGAGCTGATATATACCGAGCCTTACTAACCCCAGGCTAAGTGGCCAATCTTGCTTCTTGCCCCTGGCCACTTGCCCAAGGCCTGGAGCCTTGGGGTGCCCTGTAGCAGGGAGCGACAGTCTGGCCACCGCAGGGCTAGGCTGGAAAGCTGCCTTCCCTCTGTGTCCTGCCTGAGTAGTATGGCCACTGTCCTGGGTGGCCTCCATTGCACCCTGCAGAGGGGTGCTCAGGTCTTTTCCCATGTACACTGGGGAGTCCCGGATTCTACCTCTGGGCTCTGGAAAATATGTAGTGCCAAGGTGAATGGCTGTTCCGGGAAGGCCCCCTCAAGGGTCCTCCCCAACTAGAGGGGAGCTAGGTGTGGGGAGCATCCCCTCTGCTGCGGCTTCCGGAGCCAGGACAGTTGTTCCTGCTCAGAAACATCACGTTGGACCCAGCCTTCCACTCTTGCCCAGACCCTGCTCCTGACGCTGCCACAAGCCTTCCTCAGCCTCCCTGGAGTCAGTATCTGTGACTTCCACACCTCCTCTGCTCCAGAACCATCCGTGGCTCACAGGGACCATGAGGTACTCAACCATTCACGCTGCTTGTGTGTAGAAGGCCTCTGTATGCCAGGCTCTGGTGTGTGGCTGGGAACGAGGGATGCAAAGTCTCTGTACCCACTGAGCTTATGGCTTCGGGAGGGGAGAAAGCCCTAGAACAAGGCAGCATCTGAGAAAGGGATCAGAAGGAACTGAAAGGGAAGCTTCTCAGAGGAGGGGACCTCTGAGCTGAAGTTTGAACAGTAAGAGGAACGCAGCCCCGGGAAGATCTGAGGGGAGAATGTGAGGCCCTCCCCACTCCTTAACCTGGCAGGTGACCTTGCAGACTCCTCACTGCTATTACCCCTTCAGGGACCCATGGACCCACCGGTCTGGGGCCTCTGAACGAACCCCAAGCCCCCGCCTCTGGACCTTTGGCCACCACCTCCATACAGCAGACCTGGGTTACCTTCACCTCTCTTCTTTGCCTAGCCAAACCTCACTCATTTGGGGGGCCTACCTCCTCCAGGAAGCCCACCAAGGTTGGCTTTATGGCCTCTGACAGCACCCCAGAGCTGCCGCACACCCGCTGCTTCTAAAGCCCTGTCCCACATGATCCCTGCAGATCCTTTCTTACCCCGGGCTAGGAATTCTCCCCATCAGTTCTCACAGGGGCCCAACCGGGTAGGCACAGCTGAAGAAACTGAGGTTGGGAAAGGGAAGCCACTTGTCTTCCTTCTGTCTACTCCCAGGGAGTGAGAGCCTCCAGGGCAGGAGGGAGCCTGTGACCTGTGACCTCAGCCCCAAGGAGTGATCTGACCCCAGACATAGGAAGGAACAAGCAACCCCGGGCCCCTGGAGGGGTGTGTTGGCTGCAGGTAGGTGCTCCCAGCCATGAGACTGGAGGGGCAGGGCCTTACACTTTACCCCAGGACATCATCCTGGGCCCGGCCAGGTGAGCAGCTCTGCTCCGTGACTCACCCTGGCAGCGGGAGGCTCTGACACACAGGATGTGGCAAGAGGTTGGAGGGGAGGAGGAGGGTGGGGGGGTGCTGAAGACAGCAGGAAGGGCCAGCTGGCCTGTGTCATTCCTATGTAGGCCGGGGGGCTCGCTCCCCACCAAGGTGTGTGTGCACCACCCCCAACACCACTTGCCCGACGGACTCCCTCTCCCAGGACATCTGTTGGCACAACTTGTCACACCTGGCTTGTGCTGAGGGCTACCGAGGATACTCTGTCTCCTTCTCGTGAAGGAAGGAGCGACAGAGCCAAAACGTGAACCCAGGCGGCCCACTGCCAGCCCCCGCTATGACCATCCCCTTTCGGCAGCGCATGGCCAGCAGAGAATGCCGACTCCAGAGCCAGAAGCCCTGGGTTCAAATTCTGACTTTGCTCATTAGCCATGGGAACCTCAGCTTGTTGCCTGACTGCTCTGTGCCTCCACATCTTCACCCGGGAAGTGGGGATCATGAGAAAACCATTCACAGGAACGCCTTGAGGATTAAGTGAGCGGATACAGCCAGAGCTGGAAGACTGCCTGACCCCTGGACGGGCTTGAGCAGGACCAGATGGTGCCCCTAACCATCTGTTGCTCGAATGGGTAGCCTGAGGCCCACACTTTGCCAGGAGATGCGTGTGTTTGAGCTTCTGGTCATCATTCTTTTCACCTTTTTCTGTATTGTTTTAAGAGTTTCCGGTGACTACCAATTTTAAATGCCAACACTTAGAAGTGAAGGGACTACATGTAAAAACCGGAGTGTAAAATCAGAAGGTTGGGTTCCCCTCATGTTTGTCACTCCTGTTCCTGCCTGGCCCCTGTGGCCTCCAGTAGCGCTGCACATGTCCTGTCACCGCAGCAGTCTGTCCCCGACCTGGGTGGCCTGGAGCTCTCCCTTCTGATCTGCACTGGGTCACAAGTGCTTCTCAATGGAGCTCCAACCGGCCCCCAGAGACCTTCCTCTCCCAGCACCTCCTGGGTCTGGGAGCCCCAGTGTGAGCTCTGAGCACCGTGGCCTTCACAGGCCCTTCCAGAACCCATTTCCAACCTCAGGCCTCTGCCCGGGACAGCCTCCAAGCCACGCAGCTCTGACTTGGGTGCTCCGAGATGCCTGGTCAAGCTGCCTGTGCCTGAATGATTCTTGGGATGGGGAGCTCACTTTCTTGGTAACTCAGTCTGTTTCACAATGGCTGTGGCTTGTCCTCACACTGGTAGAACCTGCCTGTCTGTGACACCCCCCCACCCATAGACCCTCACTCTGTACTCTAGGCCTGAAGACCCCTTGCCTTGGGACAGCCAGCGCCTCATGGGACAAGGTGTCTGGCCCCCTTTCTATTTCAGCCACTTCCACTAGAAACATCCTGAAACATCTCTGACTCTTTTCTAAGCTGAGCCCAGAATCCAGGAGGATCACAGGAGGCAATAAAGACAAAACAGTCACCTCCCTTATTTTGAGCTCCAGATCTTGATTAAGGTGACCAAGGACATTTTAGTGGCCCTGGCAACTGCTCCACAGGGATGATTCCTACTGAACTCACCTCAACCCCTCCTTATAGTCCGAGTTTTGTATAGCAGATTTCATGGGCCCAAGGATAAGACATCACATCCGTCCCTCTTTCCATCTTGCCGAGTCATGTCCAATAATATGTTTTAACAGAGACTCCGTGATTCCGTCCCTCCAGTCCCTGACATGCTTCATGGCCATACACAGATCCTGACCATAGCAAATCATCCACAGAGTCCAGCAGAGGCTAAGGGCAGAGCCCCGCGGCTCGCCACCAGGTACCCAACACCAGCTGTTAGGAACGAGCTGCGTCACCACACATCTGTGCCAGCTGCCCGGCCCCCCGCGCCGGCTGCCTACCTTTCGGCCTGCCTCGTTATTGTGTAAGTTCATGAGAGTGCGGGCATTCTGCTTGATCTCCCGGGCATCCACAAAGACCTTGGCGAAGCCGATGCCGTAGCGGATGTCGGCAGAGCAGCCACCCCACTTCCAGCCCTCGTCCCGGTGGTACTGGCCTTGCTTCTCCTTGTCGCAGCCGCAGTCACTCAGGTTGCCTTGGGTACAGGCAGCGGTGATGGCGTGGGCCACGCCGGCGGCAATGATAGCGTACGTGAAGGCAGCCTCCCGGCTCCCTGCAGGGAGAAGAGTGCAAAGGCTGGGGTCAAGTCCAGGGCACCCTGGGAGAAGGCCGAGCCTGGGCAAGACGGGAAGCTGAGCTCACTGAATGCTCCACAGAGGTGGACTCCTCACCCCCAGGAAAGCTCCGTCTTGGGCTGATGAGAAGGCCTGACACCCGCCAGCACGTGCACACCTGTTCGATCCTGTCACTGAACGCCCTTGGAGCTGTCCAGCCTCTGGAAGGTTGGATGAGGGGCCTGCCTGTCAATTACCACCCACTCCCTGCCACACTGGACCGGGCGGTGTACACTGTACGTGCAGCACACACTCACAGTGACACGCTGCAAAGCCGCATTTCCTCAACACCTCTGGAGCCAGAGGCCGGGGCTTGACTCCCAGGAGCACCCATCCCTGGCTCTGGGACTCTCAGCCAATGACGCCCCCTCCCGGTGTCTCCATCTCCTCGGCTGTAAAATGGGGACACAGGCAGCGTCCCTTTCTCAAAGCAATGACAGAGAACCTTAAGAGTTTGTCTGTGCCAAGCTCCTGGGTCCGTGCCCAGCTCATGGGTCCCTGTTATCATTGCTGCGTGTCCCCTGCCCTTGACAGGTCCACCCCCTCCTCTTCTCCATGGTCCTCTCACTAGACCTCTCCAGAGAAGGCTGGAACCTGGCCCCCTTCGTGTCCCTGCCCTCAGACATCAGTCTGACAGAGAAAGTAAGGCCTGCGGAAGGGATGAGGGACTGCCCATAGTCAGGGTGGAAGAGGGCAGGAAGGAGCCTGGACAGGAGGGGTTGGCAGAGGGAGGCAGTTTGGGAAGCACCAGGCAGTGCTTTCCCACAGGTCTTCCCAGCTGTGCCCTACCAGGAGGCTGGGAACTACCTAGAAGGATTTGCACTGGCTCCACAGGATGGTGCTAGGGCTTTAAGTGGAATAAGAGGGTCCTGAGTAGCTGGGGCACAGCGCCGTGGCCACTCCGCCTCTTAACCTCTCTGCCTCAGCCTCAGTCTCTCCATCTGCAAAATGGATCTGAGAGCAGTGTCTGCTGTATGGGAAGCCCCAAGTGAGCCCTCAGCAAGTTCACACTCACAGTGGGGTGGGGTGGAGGTTCAGGGAGGGCTCCCTGGAGAAAGAGACCCCACGCCCAGAGCTGGCAGGTGAGGCAGGGCTAACCAGGCATGAAGGGGTAGGAAGAGGGTTGTGATGCACGTGATCTCAGCAGTGGGTGAGGAGTGGGTGAGGCCTCTTCGGAGCTCGGGTCACACTGATGCACATGCAGGTAGGTCTCTCCCCTACCCACCCCCACCTGCCTCCTGGCCTCGCTCACCCGGGCTGCTAAGACACAAGCAGCCTGCCTCCCACCCCATCCCCAGCCACTGCTCTCCCGCTTCGCAGATGCGCCGGTCTGTCTACCCGTCAGACTGCTTTCCTGTGCCAGGGCCCTTCGCTCCACCATTCTGTGCCAGTCCGTCCATGGCGCCCCCATCCACACAGTGCCTCCAGTCTCAGCTCCACTGCGTGCAGGCTGTGACTTAGGCAAACTCCTCTTCCTCCCTGAGCCTCAGTCTCCCTGTTTGTGAGATGCTGATGATGCCCGTGCCTAGGACAGGAGCTGCTCAGAAGCCAGAGGGGTGGTGATGACAGGCTTGGCCCGGTGCCTGGCTCGCCAGACACCCCTAAACTGGGCACTCTCTCCTTTTAACTGCACCTCGACCTCTGGAACACGGGAAAAGGGCATGACCGGAGCACCCACCAGGTTCCTGACCCTGCACACATTATCAATCACATTCGTATTAGGAACCACACATGTGTAACAGGGGTCCTGCAGAGGGTTGAGCACGAAGCAGCATCGACAGGGGACAGCCACACAGTGGACACACGCCTGGGCTGTACCTCCTGTCTGGCAACGAGGCAGGGTGGATTCCTGACGACACTTTTGTCGGGAATTAAGAAATTCCTGGCGTTAAGCATTAAGAAATGCTGCTTCAGATCGTCCAGCGCTCGGCCGGCTTGCAGGAAGGCAAGGGAACGTGTGGGGACCATGTGCTGAAGACAGAACTGATCACCAGCAGGACACTCGGGAATGGGATATGGCCATCTTGCATCTCTGGGCTCTGCAGGAAAGGGGAGCTTCCGGATTAAGGCCTCAAGGCCTGGTGATCAGGCCCTGAGTCCCACCAGGGCAGGACACTGGAAAGGATGGGATAGAGTTCTGGAGAGGGCAGGTTGGGGGAGTCAGCACTCACACACACACACCCTGCAAAGCTGGATGATAAACAGGCAGGTCTGACCTGCCAGAACAGGAGGTAGGAAGGCGAGGTGCAAGGAAATCAGAATTGCCTGGAAACTGGGAGCCTTGTCCCTGCCTTTGAGATTTGGTTCAGACTTGTCCCTCTGCATACTTGGGGGTTCCCAAGTCAAGGGGGAAGACAGGCCCCAGGTTGGCCGTCCCCTAAGACCCCTCGAGAAGCAAAGATAACATTGCCAGTCACCAGCTCACAGCAGAGTATGAAACACGTAAGAAAATAATATACCAGATTCAGCCAACAGTGAGATTAGACCCTCAGTGACATCAAAGAAAAGAGTAACAGGACGGAGAGTACAAAGACAATAGGATGGGGGTCAGCTGTGTGACTTCAGGTAAGTCACCTAACATCTCTGTGCTCCAGGTTCCCCGCTATAAAATAGGGATGGCAATCACCCAATTTCTTAGGGTAGCTGAGAGGGTTAGAAACTAACAAAGACAAGGCATTTAGCACAGAGCCTGGTATGAGAAAGGGGCCCCACGTATTAGACTTACTACAACTTCTATTGATGGCGGTAGTAACGGTTCTTTACGAGAGGTTGAAGAGCTAAAGAGTAGGAGGCAACATTGATCTGCATTTATGGCTGAAGAAACAGAGGCCAAGAGAAAGGCCCCGCTTGCCGGGGGCCACCCAGCTGGTGGGCAGTGAGCTGAGCTGCAGACTGGGCCTGCAGACACCCCATACAGATCTGTCCCCAGGGATTAAATGACTGGAGGTGTGGCAGGCACGGCTGGCAGGCCCCAGCAGCTGAAAGGAGACTGTGTCCCCCTTATCAGACCAGGAAGGGAGTATGCAAATTGAGGAGGGGGCGGGGAGCCGGGCCTGGCATCCAGACTTGCCCTTCTCCCAGACTCCTCCCTGGAGGCGGGGCCAGGGGCAGGGCGGGGAGGGGTGGGACCAGCACCCTCTGTGGTGATTTTGGATGCAGCTGCGCTACCCCAGTGCCAGTGATGGTCCCCTGGTCTCGCTGAGCCCGGAGCAGGGCATACCAATGCCACAGCCAGGGGCAGACAACGGATTAAACATGGCTCCCGCTCCCAGGCACATCGCTTAGGTTGGGGGAGGGGAGTCGAGCCCCCATGCGGTTAAGTCCCCTGAGCTCAAGGTGGACAACCCACTCCAGACTGAAGTCCTGTCATGGGCCAGGGTCTTCCCCTCTCTGCCAAGCTCAGCACCCACTGAGAAGTGGGCGAAACTGTGGCTTCGGGGTTGCTGGGGACCCAGGTACTGGCTGCTCAAGTACAATGCCTCTGGATGCTAAAGGGTCACTGTGAACCTTGCCACTGACCTTGATGTTGGTCTTGCCCGCCAACAGTGGACTGGCACTGCCCCATCCCAACTCCCTTTCTCCCCTACCGCCCATCTGACCACCAAGGAAACTGCCTGTGTTTCAGGCTACCTGCATATCTAACATCAGGCCTGTTAACCTCTTTAAACCTCTGCTGTTTGCTCTGGGAAATGGGCATAATGGCAGCATCTGTGTATCCTGGGCTACTGAGCAGACTGAACCACAGAACAAGGGGAAGGGGCTGAGTACAGAGCCGGGTATGCCAGCCATCGTTGTTTTTTTCTGTTCTCATTACCTCCAGGTCCCATTTGCCTCATCGTGCTCCATTATGCCCCGAAGGGCAAGACAGCCTCACACAGGGCCAAGTGCACGGGGCTGGTCCAGCTTGTCTGCCTGCACAGCCAAGCTTCAGGTTCACAAGGCGACCACAACCACGTCTGTCTTGCTTCCAGTGTTTACACCCCCCACCGTAATGTGTGAGGGATGAATGAACTAGCAGGTCTGCATTCCAGTTTCAACCCTGCTAGGACTGGATGACCTTGTGTGAGTCACTTAACCTCCCTGTGCCTCCATTTCCACACCTGTTCATGTCACCTACTCTATAGGAAGAAATATGTCTCACCTGGCACAAAGCTGGTGCCTAAATAAACGGCAGTGAGCACTGCAGAGATTATGATATAAAATTACAGGCACACTGTCAGGAGATAGAGAAACTCCCCCCACCCCCAATTTGGTTTTTTTACGTAGCCCTCCTGCCGTTTTAGACTGATTTGCTTATTGTCTGCTCCTCATACACCTACCACTCCCATTCCCCCCTGAAATATAAATTCCTTGAAGCTAAGCACTCTGTCATGTTCCCCATTGGGTCCCCAAGGCCTGACACATAGTAGGTACTCAGTAAATTCCGTTGCGTTCATGAATGAATAAATGAATAAAAGCTCCAAACAGTGGCCAACAATCGCATGACCTTTATTTAGGGTTTATTTGCCAGGCTCCCGCGGCTAGACACTTTGGAAAAGTATGCTCACCTATTCCTCAGGAAAACAACCTCAACTGAGAGGTTCAGAGAGGGTGGGGAGCAGTGGCGAACTCAGCCCAAGCAGCCTGCTTCCTCCAGCGTATCAGCACAGAGTTAGCCAGAGGCTGGGGGTTTTGATGGGGGCTTTGGGTTCAAGGAGAAGGGCTGAAAGTAACATCTGTTGAGCCCCTACTATGTGCTAGACCCACACTTGGCTCTCTGTATTTCCCAACAGCCCCATTGGGCTGCAATTCTCTGCAATTTTACAGATGAGGGAACTGAGGCTCTGAGAGGGGACAGTGATTCACTAAGGCCATCCACCTACAAACTGGCCAGAACTGGGATTCTAGACCCAAATGTTGTTTCTCAGCCCCACCCCCCTCTATTCCTGGCTCCTCATTGCCTCTGGAAGCCCTTGGTTAAGAGAAATTCTTTTGGCTTGAGGCAGAGACGCTTATCAAAATGCCTTTATTTCTGTCAAGAGATGCCTTCAGTTATCAGTTAAAACACATCAGCAAACAATTTATAAGCCCCATTCAAATCAGATGGCTTGCTAAGCTACAAACAGGTTTTGATGGCAGGAAGAAGGCAGAAAAGGATTCCAGAATCTTAAAATCTCTGGCTCTTAGGGTGAGAGGCCATGTTACACCCCATCCATCCCAGGTGAGTAACAACGCCTTGATTTATCAGTGGGAAAACTGAGGCCCCGAAGAGTGACCTGCCCAGGCAGAGCCAGGTTGCAAATTTCCAGGTCACATGCTATCTCCAACCACTCAGGGGCAATGCCCTCGACCCTGGCCATGCTCAGGGCTCCCAGGACACCCCCTGTTCTCAGTTGCTTGGGTGATTTCCTGAATGCCACCTCATTAGTCTCTTTTGAGACATCTGCAAGAGTGAGTGCTTCTAGGGTGTCTGTTGACATCCTATGCCCAGTGGCGTAGTTCATCATAAGCAGGGCAAAGTCATAAATGCTTATTATTTGAGAGGCTCTTTCCAAGCACTCAGTACAGATCAACTCAATCCTGGCAACTGCCATATGAGGTAGGGACCATTTTACAGATGGAGAAACTGAGGCCAGAGAGGTGATGCAACCTGGCTCAGCTCCGGAGGCCAGCTCACTCTCCTGCCTCAAGTTCACGACACCCACTCAGTCCTCTTGACCCGGACAACCCAGGCTCTTCCCTGGATCTCCCCCATGGAGCCCGCGAGCAGCCCACGCTGGGCTTGGCCACGCGCCCTGCAGAACAGACCTACCCCTCGCTGCCTGGACCATCTACCTGCCCCGCCTGCCCACGAACAGAGGAAGGACCTCCATCAAACCTCGGGGGCCAAGCCTGTGCCCTGTGCCACACGCAGCAGATATTTCTTAAGTGCCTGTCACATGACAGGCACCATGCTGGAGGCTGGGGTACCAAAAGGAGAGTTTTGGACATGGCCTTGCCTTCACAGGGGAGCAGACAGCATGATCACTTTGCTCCGGTGCAGCTGAGGACTCGGGAGGACACAAATCAGGTCAGTGCTGTGAGCCGCGGTGCGCAGGGTGATGCCTTTAGAGCTCAGCTCTCTGTGAGGAGAGGGGGCTCCGGGCCCAACCCACGTTGTGACCCTGATGGGGTAGAGCAGGGGGCAGAGGGGAGCCGGAGCTACCAAGGGCGGCGGAAGGTTCTGCTGGCTCCATCATCCTGCCCTGCACGGTGGCTCCACACATCCTCAGAATCAGAGAATAGACTCGCAGAGCCACAGACATAAACCCCATGGGTTCCTCCTGGGACAACAGGATTCACAGAGCCCAGGGGACTTGCCCAGAGTCACCAGCGACTCTGTGAGACCAGGGGGATGAGAACAAGGCTTTTTGCCTGGCTCCCAGCATGGGGTCCACACGCTCACCTCCCCCACATCCTCCCTCACTCTCAGGACACCCATACCTCCAGGTAAACCTTCCCTCCAGAAGCCCAGGTGGCCGGCTTCCGCTCAGAACTCGGATAGGATGGAGCCTATGCGCCCTTCCTCTCTACTCCTTATTCAGCTGGGGGACCCCGAGCAAGGGCTCTGCCTCCCCACATCTCAGCCCTCCCATCTGTGAAATGAGGAAGGACACTGCCAAGTTGCCATGAAGAATCAGTGCACCCTCTGTGTAAAAAGCCCCGGCCCCTAGAAGGTGCTCAGTAAAGCGTTATCACCGAGGTGAAAATGGGGAGCCTCGATGGTTCCCTCCGCACAGTCCAGCTCCATAACGATCCCGGTGGGTACAGAGGAAATAAACTGATGACCAAGCCTGCCCGAAAGATTCCATTCCACCGCCCTGGGCAGCCACTGTAAATGGTTTGCACCGGAATATTATCTGGGTGTATTTACGGTATCTTACTGGAAACCACAAAGTGCATTGTATTTTTTTTTCTTTTGCTATTTAAAGCCAATGGGTCAGAGAGTGAGCAATCTGCAGTGACACGGGCTGAAATATATGATGATTTGGAAAATATACAGATGGAAAAAGGTTGCTTTTGCCAGTCCTGTGGCACGGCAGCTCAGCCCTTCTGGGCTCAGAATGCCACATCTGGCTGTCTCCATGCAGAGGAACTAGAGAGCCTCTCAAACAACCGGAAGAACTGTGGTTGCTGGGAGTTAATGTCTGGGCTGAGCCTGGCTAAGAAAAAAAGGCCCTTAGAGCTGGAAACTGGGGGAGAGGTGTGTGCAGGCCCCCAGACCCCACCCTTTTCTCCTGCCTCATTTCACCTAAGAGTCTCTCTTCTCACTGGGCAAAGCCAGAACATACTGCTGACCATCCACGAAGGGTCGACATCGGCCCCTTCTTGCCTCCACACCTTTGCGTGCCCTGTTCCTTCAGCCTGGACATGTTCTTCCCATCTGCTTGGTGAGAGGCAGCTTAGCCAAGTGTTTTCAAAGCAGGGCCCTGGAGGCTGATAAATCCGGGTTCACGTCCTAGTTCCACTTCCCAGTAGCAGGACCGTGGAGGAATTCATTGACCTCTCAACGCCTCAGTTTCCTCCTTTGTAAGTTGGGAATATAATCACCTCCCAAGGTCACTTGGATGGTTAAAAAACCAAACCACCTGACAGAATCCATCCATACCTGGTAAGGGATCAATAAACAGTAGCTCTTATAAGATGCGTTATTGGTTAACCAGCTCCAGTGTCCCCTCTCTGTGGGGCTTCCCTGACATCCCTCCCTCAGCTAAGGTGGTCCAGCACCTCAGCTCTCCTTACTTTGTATTGGATTGAATTCTATCTCTTCCCACTAGATCGTGGGGAGCTGGATTATTTATCTGTGAAGCCTTCATAGTTGAATGAGTGAATGACAGTGTGCGTAAAGGCGTGTAAGCATGTGTGTATGTGTGTGTGTGTGTGTGTCTGTCTGTCTGTCCACCATATGAAAGCTGGAAAGAGAACTTTATAACAAAAGACTCATCTCAAAGAATAGTGTCAGGAGAGCTAAAACCCAGGATGAACTGAGGCTTGCAAAAAAAATGCAAAGGAGACAAAAAGTCCTTTGTGAGCTGCGTTCTAAGCAAGAATAGGGAAAGAATAGGTCTTTCGCTCAGGCAAGATGGTGCATTGTTAAGAAACGGCAGAGAGAAAGTGGAGCTGGTCTGCCCCTTGCTTCTGTCTCTCTCACTCACAGGAAAGGCCTCGAACCCATCCTCCCAAGCAGTCATTAGCCCACCAGATATGTGCTTGGGCTGTTTTCACAGCCCAAAATGGGTAAAAAGATGAGCCATTCCCAGCCGAGGGAATCTAGGCCCCAGAAGGTCACCCCGCTCTAAAGAAGTGGGGACAAATGCCACAGGGACGAAAGCCCAGAAATGCATTAAAGTCACTGGGTGTGCATTAAAGTCACACAGGAGGGTGGTACTCCCCTCCCAGGGCCCGAATCCTAGGTCATCTGTGCCCATCCCTGGAAAAATTCCGGGGGGGAAGTACCAAACAGGAGGTCGTGAGTATCTGGAAAAGAATGCAGCCGTCCTGCGTGTCGGGAAATCACCATTTCTTTGTTGACAATAATGCTGGGGACAGAGCAAATTTCTATATGTGCTAAGAATGTGATTATCTTCCCACATCCTGTCTCTCCCCTGACACAGGGAAAGAAATTCTTCTGACAGCTCCCCTCCCAGGCAAAGCCCTGCTGGATTGATTCATGCCCACCTCTCTCTGCAGCCTCTCTCTGCCCTCCCTCCCCCACACCCAGATCACACTCTGAACCCCCCTCCCCACCTCTGCTGGCTCCCGGGCTGGGTCACACCTGTAAGCCTACCCTGACTGCTTCTCCCCTGACTGGCTCCTTCCCCCCTCGAGTGTGGACCAGCCCATCACAGATGGCCCCTGCAGGCTACCCACCTGATGCCCTCTCCTCTCCTATCAGATTCCAGGGCACAATTCAGCTCTGATGCTGCTGTCTGTCCTCACCAAAGTGTGAGCATGCTGAGGGCAGAGCCAGTTCACAGAAGATTCTAGCAAATATCTGTGGGACACATAAATGGACGAGTGGCAGACACGCGATGAGGCAGGGGGAGCTTTCGGTGTGTGATCCCATAAGCATTTACGTTCTACAGATTCAACCAAAAGCACCCAAGGAAAAATAAATAAAAACACTGTGTGTATGGGAATGTTGATTGGTGCTGCTACTGTGAAAACGGGTATGGAGGTTCCTCAAAGATGTAAAAATAGGATGATCATATGATCCAGCAATCCCACTTCTGGGTACATACCCAGAGGAAACAAAATCACTCTCTTGGAAAGACACCTGCACCCACTGCTCACAACGGCATTACTTACAACAGCCCAGGTGTGGAAACAACTTCAGGGTTCCTCAGTGGATGAACGGATAAAGAAAACGTCATATGTGTATATATATAATGTGATATATACACATGTCATATATAGAGATGTGATATATATGTGTCATATATATGTGAGACATACACATGTGACATATATAAATGTGATATATAACACATGATATATAAACATATATATTCTGTGATATATACATATGTGATATATAGATGTGATATATATAACATGATATATAAACATCAATATATAATGTGACATATACACACATGATATATATAGATATGATACATATAACATGATATATAAACATCATATATATATTATGTGATATATACACATGTGATATATATAAGTGTCATATATAAACATCATATATATAATGTGATATATACATGTGATATGCATGTGTGTATATAAATGTCATATATGTGATATATACATGTGATATATATAAAGTGAAAAATGTTATGTATAAACATGATATATATATGCACACACATATACACACACATATATGCATATATGTGATGGAATATTATTCAGCCATCAAAAAGAAGGGACCCCCTGCTATGTGTGACAACATAGATGGTCTTTGAGGACATTATGCTAAGTGAGATAAGTCAGAGAAAGATAGATAGTGTGTGATCTCACTTATATGGGGAAGCAAAAGATGAGAGAGAACTAATAGGTATACTTGTATTTTAGACACATACTCTTCATTCTATACTGTGTGTTACTATGTATATATTATCATTCATATGAATGTTTTACTGTAACAAACAAGGGTTTCTGAATTTCATGGCTTATGGAAGGAACTTTCAAGGGTAATGCTGACTAGAATACGTTTCACCGTGCATGTCAGTGTCAGAAGCTAGGACACGCCTCTGCTAGGCCACCCAAGTCACTCACTGACTTGAGTGCAAGTGAATATAATAGGTCAATTCCCTGGTTAGTCTGAAGCCCATGTCATGAGCCTCATCAATCTGTGAGAGTCTCCAGAGTGGTGTTTCTTGTGGGTCGAGGGGGGCGGGGTGCCTCTGCAGAGCAATTGCACCAGACGGTCAGTGAGTCCAAGGTCAGGGATGAGTGAACCCTGCAGGAAAGCCTGCTCAAGCTGCTCTCTTGTCTGTAACACTTTTCAGAGCCTTTAATATGCTGGTAGGCATTCTGGCCCCCTAAGTAGGAAAGCATAGCTTTCTGAGTTCCTCAATTTATCATCCAGGGAATCCTCCTTGGTTTCTCCAGAGATGCTGGTGGAGGAGGGAGGGGGTGGACAGTACCGTTCTGCTGAACAGATCCTGGGAACAGGTCTTTTTGAATCATGCCGTGGGGAAGGGGTCTTCCCTAGGCCTTGGCCTAACTGGTATCTTTCCCTGCTTTGAAGCCAATGCAAAGGTGGAAGGGAGAAACAACAGGATGCCAGGTTAAATGGATTCAAATGAAAATGTGCGGGAAAGGATGCTCACACAACAGAGGGAACAGTGCTTCCTGTGTGTCAGGTGCGGCCAACCTGGGAGTCAGAAGAAAAATGACATCTGGCCCTGTCCTCAAGGGCTCAGAGCAGCTGCTGGCACACAGCATAGAAAGGAGCTATGGGGTCATGCATTTCTTCAGGTGTGTCCTGAGCACCTACTGTGTGCCAGGCCCTGTGGGGGGGTGCAGGGAGTCCAGAAGAAGATGCTTGACAGACCTGGGTCCCATGGACACCCCCATAGCCAGGAAGAAGATTGATATTGGACACGTCTTTGCAAAAGTAAGCAATGTCCCTTCTGAGGGCAGAAAGTGCTGTAAAGACATCAGAACAGATTGACCAATCTCAGGGTGGACAGTCAAGGAAGGTCTTCTGGAAGAGGTGGCATTTGGGTGGAGACCGGCATGATGCTGGGGCAAGCAGTTTACCTGCCGCTACTTGACAGCGACTCCCTTTCACCCTTCTCCCTGCCCCAGTACCCACGGAGGCCCCATATCCTCTGGTGCCCATCTGTGGTCATCATGTCCTCCAAGTGCCAGGCACTATGTTAGAGGCCTCTGCTTCCTCACAGAGCTGCCATCTGGCCCAAGAGATGGATGATAACAACATCACAACTATGGTTTTCAGAGAACATCCTATGTGCCAGGCACAGTTCTGAATGTTTCATGGAGTCTAAATGATCTCAACCCATGGGTCACAGGAGCAGACACTATTACTATCACCGTGTGGTCAAGGTCCACCACTGGTAAGTTGGGAAGCCAGGAAAAGGACCAGCAGGCGGTCTCGGGGCTGAACTGTTATACAGTGCTCCACAAATGAGCAAACAGGGGAGTAGTGAAGTGATACGAATAATCGGACAAGGTAAGGGGGAGATAGGGATGGGTGGTGGACGCTACACAGGGGTGTCCTGAATGGAAGGACAAAAGAGCATTCTGGCAGAGGGGGCAAGCCAGGACAAAGGCTTTAAGATGGGAAGGGTTTTGGCATGCCTGAGGGTGGAAAGAAAGGCAGAGGGGCTGGAGTGGACAGGGGCTGGAGATGGAGTGGGGATGGGATCTGGGTGCAAGTCAGAGGGGTCTGTAAAGGACCAGGGGCCTGTCGGTATTTTATTCCCAGAGGAACAGGAAAGCACTGCAGGGTTTTACACAGGGGGGCTGCCATGATTAGAGCAATCCTGGGGAGATGCTATGCTGGGTGGGCGCGCGGCTGGGGGCAGGGGCACATGAGGAGTTCGATGCAGCTGTTTGGGCAACGACTCTCTAAAGATGGAGGTTTGGAACCAGGAGGTGGTGGTGGAGCTGGTGAGAAGTGGACAGACTGGCAGATACATTTCATAGGTAGAATCAAAATGGTGAGCTTAGATTCTCAATTGTACCAGTAGCCTCTCCCCATTCTTCTCCATTCTTCACCAAGAATAAAAACCAATGCATGCATCCCGAATTCCTTGAGCTCATCTTCATCTGAGGTGGGCACGTGAGCCACCTGGGAGGGGCAAAGAGATACCTTCTGATGGCCCCAATCTACAGGTGCCAGGGTTTTAAATCCTGCACAATGTTGCCATCAGGCAAGGCGGGCCACGTGACTCCCTCATTCTGCAGATGGGCAGACAGAGATAGGAGAGGTAAGGTACTCTCTCAGAGTCCTCAGCAACGTAGTGGTGGGGCTGGGATGGAAACCCAGCCGTGTGACTTTGACCCCAGTGCTCACGTGGCTGCCACGTGGCCCAGCAATAAGACAAGTTTCTCAAATGCGTGGCAGCTTTGAGAATCTCAAATCTGGCAGGCTTACAGGAAGGGAAGAATCTCCCGACATCAGGGAACTCACTGCCTATCTCAGCCACAAAACAGCCATGTGACTTTGGTCAGCCTCCGCCTCACTCAAAGCCTGAGATGAAGATAGACAGACCTCCTATCAGGGGGCAGATGAGGCTATACATGAGGAAGGGCAATCACAGTGCCTGGTTCTCATGGATCCTCAATGAAAAGACAAAAGAGTGAACCCCATGAGAGCCACCATAGCCTGGGGTGCCACCTGACCCAGCCTCAATCCCCTGCACCATGACCCAGTACTACTACCATCATGGTCAAACCTGAGGCAAGAACACACAACTGGATGGAAAAATGGGTAAAAAGCATGAACAGGCAACTCGCAGAAGAATAAACATGTACAGGAAGAGGGTTCACTTCTCAGGAGAATGCAGGAGAATGCAAATCAAGGTGACAGTGAGAAAGCATTTTATACCTATTCCCTAGGCAAAAATGAAGTCTGGAGAATTCCAAGTGTTGGGGATCAACACTGCTGGCTGGCAGGAGTGGCACTGAGCACAATCACTGTGGAAATCAGGTTGACATTCATACCATGTGACTAGCAATTTCATTCCTCCGTATACACCCAAGAGAAACGCATGCACATGGGTCCTGGGAGACGTGAACAAGGAGGCATGTGGTGGCAATGTGACAACAAATGCTTAGAGGTGACCCAGACGCCCCATGACCAAAAGCATGGGAGCATAGATTGGGGTCTATTACCCCAGCTAAAATGAATCAACAATAGCTAAAGGAACAATGTGGATGGGTTTTATTACTAGTGAGTGAAAAAAATAAATTCCAAAAGATTTCATATAGGATGATGTAATTTCTTTATAAAATGAAATAGAACTAAAACCAAATAATTTAATTCTGGGGACTATATCAATATGATAAGACAGACATAAACAAGCAAGGAATGGGAAACCCATGATTCAGGATAAAGTATGGCTTGGTGGGAAGATGCAGGAGGTGCACAGGTGACGCTCACAGGGGTGGATGTAAGTTACCCATTCTTGTTCTAGACGTTGTGTTGGGTGGTGGATTCAAGGGGCGTTCACTGGATTATTTCAGAAAAGGAAAATTCTGAAGGGGGAGGAGTGAATGCCTTCTTAAGTCCCCAGGGGCCACACAGAGTAGCAGTTGATAAAACCAGTGTGGAACCACTATTGTGGCTGCCAATATTGTGGATTCCAATAATCCCTGGCATTCAAGACCCCTGAATAGCTGGCCTGCAATCTCATCCGAGACTTCTGACCCCCCCAACTCTTGAGGCTACAGAGCCTTGTCCAAGATCTTAGCAAGCCAATGTCCATGTCTTTGCCCCACGGTTCCCTCTGCCAGGGATCCCATCCATTGGTGAAATTCTTCCTATCCTTGAAGACCCGGAACAAGGGTCATCTTCACGTCCAGTGATGTCTCACCTCTGAGCACCCACCACGCCCTCTATGCCTTTCCCTAAACCATGGACCATTCTACAACCGGGTTGCTCATTGTTATGGACTGAGTTCTGTCCTCCCCAAAATCAATGTGTTGCAATTCTAACTCCTAGTATTTCAGAATATGACAAAGGATAAGATGTATTTGAAGGTATGGCCTTTAAAGCAGTAATTAAGTTAAAATGAGGCCATTATGGTGGGTCCTAATCCAATCTGACAAGTGTCCTTGTAAGAAGAGGAGATTAGGACACCCCTTAGAGATATCAAGGGGCCTGCGCACAGGGGAAAGATCATGTGAGGACACAGTAAGACAACAGCCATCTGCAAGCTAAGGAGGGAGGCCTCGAAAGAAATCAGACCTGCTGACACCTTGATCTTGGACTTCCGGCCTGTAGATCTATGACAAGAGAAACATCTGTGCCTAAGCGCCCAGCCTGTGTTCTTTGTTACAGCAGCCCCAGCTGGTTAATGGACCCGTGAGCCGAGCCACTCCCCTGGGAGATGGTCTAGGTGGGGCTCTCAGGCCTGGCCAACAAAATCACTGCTGCCCTTAGCCACTGTGATTGGTTTGGGATGAACACATGACCAAAAGTCAAGCCCTGGTAGCTGATCCAGGCAGGATGACCCTTGGGACTTTTGTAGGTGCAGTCAGAGAAAGGCTAAAGCCCTTCCTTGCAGTTCTATAACCTGGGAGCTGTGGTGACGGCACTTGAACAGTCATCTTGCCTCCCCATGAGGCATTTCTGGCATTGGTAGAGGCCAGCACCACCTCTGGTTCAAGCCAGTCAAAACTCAGCACCATCCCTGCCTTTCCAGTGACTTGGGTGGACATAAATTCCCCTTTTCACCTGAGGTGGCTCGAACTGGGTTTCAGTTTGTAACATCCTAGAGGCCTTTGCTTCACACCCCTGACCCTCTCCTGAGATCTATACAGTAAAATCTGGAACATCCAGAAGGGGAGACAAAGGCGTGAGAAGGAGGCTGAGGAGGTGGTGGAAGGTGAGCCTTTTGGTCCCAGTCTCAGCATGGGATGGAGAACTATGCTGGGGGGGGGCGTAGGGGGGGCAGGGGAGTGGGGGATTGGGTGGGGGGGTGGAGCTTCCCACTCCAGTATCAGCTTTCCCCTTCCTTCTCATTCACAGATCCTTAGCTGGTCTCATAGCTACTCTGAATAAAAGACCACATTTCCCAGCTTCCCTTGCAGCTAGGCGTGGTTATATGACTGAGTTGTGGCCAATGAGATGGAAGCAGAAGTATGGAGGGGGTGGGCCAGGAGGCTTCTGGGAAGTCTCTTCAAAGGCAGTGTTTCCTGCCATCCAGACTGTGGTCTTGATGGCCAGAGCCTCCAAAGGCAAGGACTACACTCTCGATGCCTCACCTACAAGGCAGCCTGTTGGCTGGTCATTGCTAGGAGGAGGCAACCCCATGAGGGTGAGAGCACGGAGGAAGAGCCCAGAAAGACAAACTCCAAGGCTTGCTGCTTGCTGTCTTTAAGCAGGTCCCAGGGGGGCAGGAGATGGCAGAAAAACCACAGGTGCTGACAGAAGGCTCCCAGGATAGGGATTTCAGCAACCTAAATTGGAGTCCTGGTGTTGATGCCACCCCGTGGTGTGAGCAAGGAGTGACCCACCCTCTCTCTGGGCCTCAGTTCTCCACCTGAAAAGTCCGCCCTGAGGTTGGGAAGAGGGAGAAGGAAGGGCAAGTGGTGCAAGGCAACATTCTAACCCTGAAGATGTCAGAAAGGGCACGCGGGTGGAGAGAAGCTCCACAAGAGGCCGACACGCCCCCTGCCACCCTCCCCGTGGAGCTGTGCTCCTTCCCACTCAAGTGTGAGTTATCAAGGGCCAACAGAAGATCATGACAAAACAAGACCTGCTTAGGACCAAGATGATACTGTTCTTCCTTCCAAGAAGGAGGAAGGAAACATCCAGTGGTGACTGTGACAGGGGACCCCCAGTCCTCATTGACCCGGCATCCCCAACAGGTGAGGAATATTCAGACAGTGCCGAGGGCTTGGTGGATGGGCTGGAGCTTCATAGTGAGCAGGGACTTCACACCCCCCTGACCAAGGGAGGCCCTGGGTGGCCTGGCTGCTGGGAGGGAGAGATGCATGCAGAGAGCAGGGGCTCCAGGGTGCTGCCTGTGAGAAAGGATCTGAGGCAGAAGGAACTGCAGTGCTGGGGCTCCAGAGCAGGACCCAGTGTGCTGTGTGTTGGAGACAGGACAGGCCCTGGAAGGCAAGGGGCAAGCGGGGGGCAGATGGGGGGCAGACATCAGCAGCATTTTGAGACAAGAAGAAGCCTCCATGGAGTGTTAAGTAGAGAAATGACATGATCTGCTTTTCATTTACAAGGGAGGACCCTGCCTGCAGGAAGGTCTGAGGGAATGATGGGGGCAGCTGGGAGCCCTTCGGTGTGACCTTAGGGGGAGAATGTAAGGACCCAGAAAGATAGCTGGATGTGGGATGGATCTCTTCAGTGTCCACAACCTGCTGATGTTGGGGCTGAGGAGAGAGGGAGAATCAGGGGTGCCTTCAGAGCAGTCCAGAAGGCCGGCCGAACCACTCCCCCCCAAAGACACGTGAGGCCGACTCACTTTCAGGGATGTTCACAGCTTAGCAGCAAGCCCACTCGTGTTCCTGCCCCCCTAGTCCAGACACATCCAAGCAAGACACACAACATGGCCATTTCAAGTGTGGGGGCTTCCCAATGACCAGACGCCAAAAACCACCAGGCTTTTGTCACAGTTGCTTTGAAAACCAAATGTGTGGCCTGACACTTTGTGTGTGTGCGCGCGCGCGTGGTGCACATGCATGCCGGTGTATGCATGTTCAACCAACCCACAACTCCCACCAATCGCGAATTACAAATTCAAATGCCCAACATGGTCTGGTGAGTCATACAAGGGGCCTCAGTGGTAACAGGGAGTGGTGGGGACCGTAGCAGTGACCGGACTGCCCTGGCTCCATGTAAAGAAACTGCATTCTCAGCTTGACCCCATTATAACTATATACACGCATTTATAAGTTATCAGTAGATCTGCCGATTTTTTAAAAGAAGCTATAAATTCCTATTTTTTGGTGAAATAGTTATTTTATTTTTTTAATTGGTCTTGAACTGAAAGAAACAGCAGTGCCATATCAGCCAGTCAGAATTTAGGCCACTGGTTTCTGTTTTTCAACTTGGCCATAAATGGTTGGGGTGGTCTGGATTCAAATTAGAGGTGGCCCCCACCGGGACATCTGAATTCAAGCTGTGACACCTGCAGACCCCATATTAGGGAGCATTCCCACACAGGGCAGGTGCGAGGGTCCTAGAGGGCTCCCGCGGCCTGTGAGACCTGGCCTACGGTGTCCGGTGAGCACATACCCACTTTGAGCTCCTTTCCGAAGACGGTGCGCTCCCCCAGTGCGGAGCAGTTCCAGCGGCCATTGCGGAACTGAAACTGACACTCGTCCAGGCCCATTTGTGAGCCTTCTCCTATGACGATGATGGCGTCGGGGCGGCTCTGGCAGATCGCCCGCTGTCTGGGAGCCAGGCCTGGGATCTTGTTACAGATGATGCTCGCGCCCAGAGCTACCACCGAGGAGAAGCCGCTGGAGCAGGGGACACAGAGAGATGGAGTGTTAGCCCAGCAAGGTGGAGGGCAAGGCCTGCAAGCCCTCCCAAGGTGTCTGGCCCTGGCGGCACCCCCCCCACCCCGCCTGCCCCCTGCTGCTCCCAGCAAGGGTCCCAGCTTTTTGATACTGCACCTCCAACCCACATTTATTCCTTCTTTTATGCCCTATCAGTACTTTTGTAATATGTATATTCAATATCAGTGAGGCTTGACTTCCTTTTAAGATACACACAAAAAAATGACATACGTGACAAACATAATGTGCACAAAGTAAGTTGCCCTCATAGTCATGGTTGGGTTCAATTGAGATGAAATTTAAAATTATGCGAAATAAAACCCAATATGGTTTAGGAATCCTCTCTGGATGGTAAAGCTGCAAAGGCGAGCCAGGGAATGGTGACCATGAAGTTTCAGGCAGCATGCCTTTGGGTGGTTGTCGGCACACAGACATGCATTTGAAAAGAAAAAAAGCAACCCCTGGGGCACCTGGTGGCTCAGTCAGTTAAGTATCTGTCATGATGTCATGGTCCGTGTGTTCGAGCCCTGCGTTGGGCTCTGTGCTGACAGCTCAGAGCCTGGAGCCTGCTTCTGATTCTGTGTCTCCCGCTCTTTCTAACTGTCTGCCCCTCCGCTTCCCTCTCACTTTTTCTCTCTCTCCCTCAAATATTAACCTTAAAATAATTTTTTAAATTAAAAAAACCCCACCCAACTGCTTGTACATATTATATATACTCTCTGGTAAGTATGTACATGTTCTATTACAAAGAAAATCTTTAAAAAGTAATTGCAAATAGAAGTTCTAGTACTTTCTTCCCACACACCAGTGGAGCATGTGTATCCCAGTCCAGGCATGACCTGTCTAGAGGATGCCTATAGCAGAGCTGTAACACTTCCCATGTTCCTGACTCATTCTCTGCACAGGTACGTCTGGACTCCTACCAAGTGGCAGGCGCCATGCTGGGACAGAGGCAAAGGCCTTCCCTCCAGCAACTGTGGAAGGAAAGACACCCACTTGACAAATGAATAAAACGGACCATTTCAGACAGTGATGGGCACTCTGAGGAAAGTAAATGAAGGTACTGTGATGGCATCCGGGGGGGCCGCTTTAGCTAGGGTGGTCAAGGAGGGTCTCCCTGGGGAGGTGCAGCGCAGCAGGGCCTGAACGGCCAGGAGGCAGCCATGGGAAGGTCTGGGGAAGAGTAATCTGTGCAGAGGGAACAGCACATGCGAAGTTCTGGGAGGGACACAAGCTTGTTGCAGAAAGAACCCACAGAAGCTGATGCCTCAGGCTCCGGGAACGGGAGGGTCTGGGGAGAGGATCTGGTGGAGAGCTAGAATTTTCTCAAGTGCATCCAGAAGCACTGAAAGGCTGTAAGCAGGGAAGCTCACAGGACCCCTTCCCTCCAGCCCCATGGGGGAGAGGACTGTGGGGTGTTCGAGCAGGAGAAGGTAGAACAGACAGGTAAGAGGTAGGGTGGCTTAGCCTTGGCAACAGTGGGGGGGGGGGCTGCAGATAGAGCTGACCAAACCTGATGGAGCTGAGGGGAGGGATGGGGTAGGGTCTGAGGGAAAGACAGGCGTCAGAGTGACTCGTGGGTATCTGGCCTGAGGGTGGGGCCATTTCCTAATATCAAGATAACTCCAGACAGGCTCCAGTGGTAACCCTGATGGTACAGGTAGCCCTCCCTTTACACAAAGATGGTCCACACTCTGGATCTTTTAAAGAGAAGCCCTCACCCCTGATGCCTCACTCTGGTTATAATAATAAGAGCTTCCATTTATTGAAGGTCACTGCCAGCCCTGGGCGAAGTGCCTCACACTTTCCATCCTGGGGCTCAGCTACAGGAAGTTGTTCTAGAATTGGAATTTCTTAAAGCGAGCCTCTGTGTACCAATGGCACAGGAGATGAAGGGACCCCACTCCTTTCCAAGCACATAAGGGACCACTTCTGCCCTCCTTCCCTCCACTCCTGCCTCACACATGCCCTCTTCTTGCCTCAGGCCCTTTGTCCTTACCTATCCCCTTCCCTGGAATTTCTTTATCCCTTGAGATTCCCAGGCTTGGCCTCTTGCCATCATTCATGTGACCTCAAGGGACACCTTCCTTGACCACCCCAGCTAAGGGAACCTGCCTCCCCATCCCACCTCTCATAACTTTCCATCAGTCTCTGTTTTGTTTCCTTAATTCTCTTGATGACTTACGGTCTTCCGAAATGTTTTAATATATGTGTTAGGTTTTGCCCACTTCGTTCCCACTTGTCTTATTAGACTATGAGCTCTTTGGGGACACGGAGGCTGTCTGCTGGTGCACTAAATGGCTACTGAATGAATGATTTATCGAGCTTCAAAAATGCCACTCAGGATAAGTACCCATGGAGGACATAGCAGGTGCCCCACAAATGTGCGCGAATATCGAAGTGAACTTTTGCAACATCGCTACCCCGCCAAGGCAGTAAGGCAGGTGCAGCTGCACACATTAGATACACGGAAGCTTCCTGAACAGCCCTGGTGGGCAGGCGCCACCACATCCATTTCACATTATCTGATAACTGAGGGTCACAGCGATTGAGATCTGGAGGCTAGTGGGTCACGGGTCTGAAACTGGAGCCTGGGTAAAGACCCCGTCCATTCATCTTGGGCACTGAGAGCCAGCCTATTTGAAATGTCTGAGGAAGAGGTTGGCATAGATTGTCAAGCGGAGACGTTTTGGCCACAAGTCAGGAGGAACCTGTGACCCCCAGAGAATTCCTACACCAGCTGAGTATGATGCTATATTGGGGTCACAAACTCAGAAACAATAATCTAGCAGCTAAGAGGTCCGGCCTAGAGTGCCATCCAAGCTTCCTTCACTGACTAGCTGTGTGGTCTTGGGTGCGTTACATCCCCTTTCTGTACATCAGCTTCCCCATCACTAACATGAGGAAACTGATCATTAGTCCTCATCTCACAGCGTTGTTGTGAAAAGTAAAACATAGCGAGTACCAGGCACATAGTATGTACTCAGTAAGTATGCTGCTGTTGTGGTTTGTATTATTATTGGATTGGATCATTACAAGGGGATCGTGCTTGAGACAACTGAACTATCCACATTAACTGGGAATACCACAGATGCCCTATCATCAGCCCTGAGCAGGGAGAACCCAGTCACACCCTGGGAGCAGGAAGGCCTCTGAAGGTCCTTGGGACTTTACCCTTCTTGTCCATTTTACAGACGGATAACCCGAGCTCAGGGAGCAGTGGGGCTGGGCCAGATTCACCCTGCAGCTCCATCTTCTGACCTGGACCTCTCCCTGCCCCAAAGGGCGATTGTGGTGTTGAAGGCCAGCGCCATCCATAGCTCCCTCCCTCCCTACAGGGCAGCTGGGCCCCCTCAGGGCCAGTGAGGTCTCCAAGCTGGCGGGAGGTCCGGCGGGCGGGGCAGCCAGGGGAGGTTATTTTCTGTTGTTTTCCCTTTCTCTCCTTTCCCCGGTCCCTCCGCCCGCCCGTTTCTAATTAAAAAGAAGATAAAGCCTCACGCGGCCAGCGCCAATCAGCCCGACCGGCTTCCTGGATGCTGGATGCGCGCGGGGTGGCGGGGCGCGGGCCAAGATGAAGATTAAAGCAGGGAGAAAAAGAAAAGCCACCCAGACGCGGATGAATCAATAACACTTTAAACACACCCGCAGGCAGACAGAGCCCGGGCCCCGCAGCCACCTCTCCGCCTGCGGTCGCCTCTCGGTCCTCGGTCTCGGCTGGCGGCCGCCTCGTCCGCTCTGCGCGCACCTGCTCGCGGCGGCGGCCGTTCAACTTGCGACCGGAGACGCGGGGTGGGAAGAGGGGAGGAGTGGTTGTGGCAAAACACAAAGGCTCTGCCACACACACCCCCTCGCCGCCGCCCCCGCAGTCTGCCCCTTCCCCAAGCCGAGCGGCCTGGGGATGGGCGGGGGCAGTGCGGGGGGGGGGGGTCACTGCTGGAGGTGGGAAAAGCAGGTTGTGTGAAACCTGCCAAGGTGGCCCTTTCTTTAGCGCCAGAACCTCTATCAGTCCCTAAAGGCCCCCACCCCCGCCCCTCTGCTTCACAGGCATTATCTCCTAAGTACAAAGGGTGACTGGCCCTGCAATTGCCGCTCCGAGACGCATCCCTAGCCACCCCCTCCCACTTTCCAGCCGGAGCGCCGACTCAGGCCCCACCTCCACCGAAATGCCGGAGTGAAGCGGGGAGGGCTGCTCCGCAGGCGCGCCGGCGGACTCTGGTGCCCAGTTTAGGGGGCGGGGTGGCCCGCCTCTCTCTGGCGCTGGCTCTGCGAGCTTGTCTTTCTGGGTATCTAGGGCCATCTCTCGTCCTACCTTTGTGTGTGTTCTTTGGGGATGGGAGGAGCTGTCCCCTTGGCCTAGGAAAGGGCTCCCGGAGTATGAGGGTCCTTGGAAATCGGCTGGTGTCAGGGCTCTGAGCAGCGGTTTGTGTTTTTGCTAGCGAAGGACCCTCCCTCTAGGTACCTGTTCCCTGTTGCGCGGAACCAGCCCCGGCTGCCACCCCGGGACTGCCCTGTCTCCAGGAGTGGCTGTGCCCGCGTTTCTGTGTACAGAGTTCTTCTCGGGCTCCGGGGGCTGAGCTCCTTGGGAGCGGCTGTCGTTCTGGCTCCCGGCTCCTCCGGAGCTCCCGCAGGACCTGCTGTTCCCATGCCTGGGTCAGAAGTGTCCCTTAAAGGGGCTGACCCTTTGCAGCAGCTAGCTATCTTCGGAGACCGCCAAACCGGACCGTCCCTGCTGGTTGCCTCTGGTTCTCGGGGCTTCCAGACTCCGACATCCTCAGGATGGCCGAACCTCAAGGGGAGTCTCTAGAGCTGTGCGCGCCCCTGGGGCGCCCGCCTGCGGGGGGGCCTTTGTGCGTCCATGGCTCCCGCACCGCGCCCACCCAGCCGCCCCAAGGGGCCGAAGAAGTTGGTGGCGGGCCGCCGACCCCCCTCCCCAGGCCACACCAACTTTGCCGGGACACGTGTGCAGGAGATGCGAGCGGCCCTTACCCGATCCGGAGGTAGACCATGCCCAGGCTGAGAAAGAGGTGGCCCAGGCAGCGCCGCGCTTTCCGATTCATAGTCCCCGCTGGCCGCCGGGGCCGCGGCCCGGGCTGTGCTAATCCCGCGGGCCGGCCCCGGCGGGACTATCAACATAGCCTGCCCGGGAGGCGCGGGCCGAGGCGTCCCCG
>NC_043711.1:52694112-52752294 GCF_006229205.1 Suricata suricatta
ACCCCAGCGCCCGCAGAACGGGGCCGCCAGCTCCAGGCGCGCGCTCACGCCTTGCCCCACGCGTTCCCGCGGCGCCCCCTCCCGGCTCCGGGGTGCGGAGCCGGGCAAGGGGGCGGTGGGGCTCAGCTCGACCCCCACGTGTCGCTACCTCGCAAGTTGCGTGTCGAGCTGGCGCCCTGGGGCCGCCCTCGGGTTGAGAGGATCGAGGCGCGGCTAAGAACCCCCGCACCCTGGCTTGCCTCCTCGTCCTCCCCGCCAGTCGAGCGCTCAGAGCTGGTGGGTGTTAGGTGGCACCCCAGTTCCCCCTTTCCCCAGGCTTCCGAGCCCAGCCTGGGGGGAGGGCGCCCCCTTCCGCGGAGCGGGGATAACTGGTTCAGCATATTCCTCCCCGACCCCTGTCTATTAGAAGGGGGTGCGGCAGGTGGGTGCCCAGGTAGGGCAGCTACTTCTGGAATGCCGCTCTTAGCGGACTGTTGGAGTCAGGGCTGAGGCCAGGAAGTCCGGCGCGAGACTCAGGCGTAGGCCTCCGGAGCCGCCCGAGGGCGCCAGGCTCGGCTGGCCGCTCAGCACATGCTCGAGGCGACACCTGGCGGGCGCGATGGGTGCTGTTCGTTCCTCCTAGTTTCCTGAAACAGGGTGCTCTGAGAGGTCCAGTGGACCAGCGGTGCTGACCCCTTCCTGGGATGTGCACCCCAATCCAGTGAGCTAGGAGCTGTCAGAATCACGTTTCAGCTTAAGAAATTAAGGCTCAGAAACGCGAAGTTATTTTCCCAAAGTCAGCAGCTAGTGGGTGGGAAAAGCAGATTGGAAACACTGCCCTCCCCAACTCTAACCACCACCAGGCCAGGCCTGCCTATAGTTCAGAATTGCTTTTCTAAATCTTCCCTGGAAACCACTGTTCACATTCATTCACATTCCACAAATGTTTATGCCAGGCCTCATGGTGGGCACCGTGGATAAAAGGAACAAGAAGGATGAGGGACCCTCTCTCTTAGGACTAGTGAGAGAGACAGACCAGAGGTAAACAAATACATAATTTCAGACAGCACAGCTTCCTGTGATGTGAAGATAATATAAAACGGAGTGATGAGAGAGACAACACTGGGTGCCCGGGGATTATCTGAGGAGTTGGCATTCGAGTTGAGAGCTGAAGGTCGCAGGACCTGGGGTCCCAGCATTTTAAGAAGGAGGACAGCAGTGCAGAAGCTTGGAGGTGGGCAAGAGCACCGGGAGGGGAGGTGGGGCTGTGCCTGAGAAAGAGAAAGAAGGCCAGTGGGCTGGAAGGAAGGAGATGAGGGTACACAGACCCCACAGAGCTGTGTAGGCATGTTGAGGAGCTTAGATTTCAGGGGGAAGTTCAGAGGGAAGACATTGGAGGGATATGAAGAAGGATGACTCATCTGATTTGTGTTCAAAAGCCCCCCTTGGCTGCCCTGTGGAAAATCCACAGGGGGTGCAGGGGAAGGATAGGGCTGGGCAAAATGGAGCCAGGCAGACCAGAGAGGAGACTACCCCATGGGTCCAGGCATGAGACATTGGGGGTTTTAAAACAGAGCCACGCAATTCTTCCATGGGCCTCCCATTGAGAGGTGGGCTCTCTGCTCTCCTCACTTGAGGCTGGGCCGTGTGTGTGGCAGAAGTGATGCCGCGAGACTTGCAGGCTAGGTCATGAGAGAAGTATAGCTTCTGCTTGCTGGCTGGAACACTCCTGCTGGAGCCCTGAGCCACCACAGAAGGGGTCTGGAGGCTGCCATGTTGTAAGGAAGCCCAGGCATCGGTAGAGGCCACATGTGGGTGTTCCAGTCCACAGTCCTGATTGAGTTCAGTGTCAGAGCCATCCTAGCCCAGGTGCCAGACATGTGGGTGAAGAAGCCTCCAGATGATTCCAGCCTGCAGCCACCAAGTCATCCCTGCCTCTGAGTCTTTCCGGCTGGGGCACTGTGGCCATCCCCGATGTGCCCTGTCTAAATCCCCAAGCCCAGTGACTTGAGAGTGGAATGAAATGACTGTTTTGTGCCACTATTTGGGGGAGGATGCTTGTGACACAGCAATTGTAACTGAAACAACTAAGGTGGAAGGGGGAGGCGCAGGGAGAATGGAGGGTGCTGGGCCTGGGCCACCAGCAGCTCTGACAGGACTTGGAAAGGGCCCAGCTGAGAGAGGAGTAGGGAAGGGAGAAAGAGGAGGGAGGGATGAACAGTGATCCCCAAGGCTGGCTGGAATCCTCGATGGATGAGGGCAGTCGTGAGCGACAGTGGGAGAGGGGAATTGGAGCAGCCAAGGGCTCCAGAGGAAAGCATGGAGTCTGTCCTGGTCATGTTCCTCCTCCTCCTCCTCCTCCTCCTCCTCCTCCTCCTCCTCCTCTTCCACTCTCAGATACAGTTAGGGCTGAGCTCTGAGCAGGCTTCCTCCAAGGGAGCATCCAAATGTGTCCTTTCTTTCCTATGTGCATTGTCACTTTCTTAGACAAGTGATTCACTTACGTCACTCATGATCAGGACATTGGGACATGTGCTGGGACATAGCAGTGGATCAAATAAATCCACTGTCTGCCCTCCTGGAGCAACTATTCTAAGGGCTGATTTGATTGTCATATGTGCTGGGTACTGTCACCAAGAACTTTAGCACATTGACTCATTTAATCCTCTTACAATACTATGAGGTTGGTGCTATTTTTTGTTAATATTTTTATTGTTATCATAATTATCATAATTTTATAGTATGGGGAAAGCAAGTTGTGGAGGGATTAAATAAAATCCTAAACTCCCACACCTACTACGTGGCATAATTGGGATTTGAACCTATGGAGTTTTGACTTCAGCATGTATTCTTAATCCTTCAATTATGCCTCCCATCTAATGGAAAAAAGAGACATTGACCCCTCAACAGAAAGAAAAAGGGTATTGGCATCAATACGGGGGATGCAAGGACTGTGAGAACACAGAGAAAGGGGCTCCAAATGGGCGTATCAGGGAAGACTTCCTGGAGGAGGTGTTCCTAAACTGGGATCCAGAAGGAATGAGTTGGAGTTCCCCAGGCAGTTTTCGAAGCCAGAGGAAGCAGGGCCCATGAAGGTCTGAGGGGCCTGGTGAATGAATGGAGCATCAGAGGGAATAGGGGGTAGGGAGGGTTGCAGAGATGAGACCCAGCAGGGAGTCTGAGGACATAGTTAGGGCATATTAGTAAGTTTGAGCTTTATCTTAAAGAGAAACAGGGTGTCACATGATCAGATTTATGCTTCAGAAGGCTCATGGCAGCTGTTATGGGGTACTGAGAAAAGGGGGCAGGATATGGGGACATGAGGTGTCAGAGGTGTGCAGGGCAGAAAAGGCCCAGCCCACACAAGGGTGGTGACAGATGGTAAGGAGAAAAGTAGATGGATTCAAGAGCTGGTCTGAAGGCAGAATAGACAGCACCGTGGTTGGCAAGGACAACACAGAGACAGGGCAGGGAAGAGCAGGTCTGAGCATGATGACCTTGGTTTTGGAGGTGCTGAGTTTGATGATGTGCCTGTAGGTCACTGAAGGGGCAGTTGAGTGAGTGTGCCGGGCACTCAGGAGGAGCATGTGGACTTTTGAGGGTCATGGTGTCCAGAGCGAGAAGTGGGCAGTCCTTCAATCCAAGGCCTACGCGAGACGTCAGTGAGGCCAAGAAGGCTGAGTGAGGACAGCCCTGCACAGAGCCCCAGCTCAGCCCAATTTAAAGAAGGGCATAGGGGGAGAAGCAGCCAGAGCAACTGAAGAAGACTGGCTGGAGTGGGCAGAAAGTTACTCAGAGAGCTAGAGTAGGAGTGACTAGTTTTCAGGATCAGACCTTGTTAGAAAAGCAAGGACTGAAAAGGGTCCAAACAAAGTCAACTCAAACATCCAAAGATCTTTAACATCCTGCAAATCACGTTTCCAGCCCCTACTTTTCCCAAATCCCCTGTGACCATATCACAAAAAATTAGCAGGTTGCCACCAATGTTTACAAAATGGAAACAGACCAGAAAATAACAGAGGGCGTTGCACACAATAAGGCTCCAATTGTGTGTATGTGTGTGTATTGTGGGTTGCATAAAAAAGAAAAAGAAAGAAAGAAAGAAAGCAAGCAAGCTGAGGTTGTTGCTCCATCCTGTTACTCCTTCTCGTGCGCCTGGAATGCCTCCCTCCCCCGCTTTTCCACCTGGCTGATTCCTCTCATCCTTCAAGGCCCTCTCAAAGTGAACTCATCTGAAGAGCCTTCCCTGATCAGCCTTGCCTCTGTCCTAGGCACTTGGTCTCTTTCTCATTCATCCATCAAACATTCACTGAAGATTAAAGGGTGCCGGGCCCCAGGCTGGCTATGGGATACAGCAGTAAACACATTGTTTTCCCTTTGTGCTCCACGGCCACTGAGCTGATCCTGGCAAAGCCCTTCCTCCCAGAAGGATGTCTGGGCTTACGTGCCTCCCTTTTCCATTAGAACTTGAGATCCTTACAGACAGGACCCTCTCTCCTGCATCTCTGTATCCCCAAGCATTGATGGAAGACCATGGCTTGATAAACAGACCATAGACTTTGGGCTCAAGAAGGCCTGGATCTGAATACCAGCTCTGCCAATCAACAGCTGCAAAATCCAGGGCATGGTTTTAAAAGTGTATTTTAAGAGTTGTTGGGCTTTCTCTGGAGCTAAAAATCTTCCGCTGGACTGACCGCTCCTCCAGAGGGAACTGTGTCTGATTCCTTGCGAGCCCCTAAACCAGCTGTGACTAACTGCTTCATGACTCAGTGGTACCTACTGCAGAAAGTTCTTCTTTGACAGAGCCGTGCTAAGCAAGAGGTTCCCTCCCCGTGTGGTTCTTTCCGGCTGGATCAGGAGAAAAGGGTGTCAGCAGATGCTGTTCTTCTCAGCCAGCTAAGCATGCCTGGGGCAGGGGCACAGAGGGCCCTGGGCTTTGGCTCCCCCTGCTGGATGCAGAAGGAGAGGCTGCTTGGGTCCCAAGGACCGGTTATTAGGAACACGCTCGGAGCACTGCTGGTAACCAGAGCCTGCTGTATGAAGGCTCTAGAGTGGTTCAAATCTGGCTCCATTCTGTGATCTCCACCACCTTAGGAAAGTTACTTAAATTCTCCTTGCTTCAGCTCCCTCCTCTGTAAACTGGGGATTATAACAGTTTCTACCTCATAGGGTTGTTGCGAGGTTTGAGATGCTACACGTCAAGTGCTGATGATGCTGCCTGAAATGCAGCACACAACGCAGCGCTCACCACATATGCGAGTGTAACGTTAAACTAGTGGAGAGGCCACAGCCACCACTTGGTGCCACCATCGATCCGGACAGGATGTCCATGTTTAAAACAGTCTCTGCCATCGGATCCCCAGGGTTGGGATTTTGTATTTGTTTCTTTTGTTTCTTTGCTGGTGCTTCAAAGAAAACTTCAGCAACACAAACCAGAGGAAAAGCATGGAGCTGCTCGGAGCCACTGGGAGGAGCAGAGACTCCTGTGAACCAGTGATCAGTGTCTAGGAAAGGCTGCTGTTTGAGGGTGTGGGTTTTTTAGCATAGGGGAATTCTGGGAGCATGGGCATGAGGCAGAAGCTCTTCTATGGAAGCCAAAAGAATGAGATTCTCCCCCTCAGTTTTGTCACAACCCTGTGTGGCTTTGAGAAAGTCCCTGAAATGCCACTCCTCACGGGCCCAGGCCCAGGCTAGAGTAGCCTCGCCTCCAGCCGCCTGCCCTCCCTGCACCTATCTCCTCCCTTCACAGCACTGGCCCCTTCCGGGACTCTGCTTTTATTCTGTTTCTTTCTTGTCTGTCTCCTTGTGCTGGAAGGTGGGAGGGTTGTGTCTCCACGAGGCTAGGGGCCAGTATAGGGTCCTGTTCACCATCATAGTGCAGTATTTTTTAAAATGTTTATACTTACATTTGAAAGAGACAGAGACAGAGACAGTGAGTGAGCAGGGGGGGGACAGAGAGAGAGAGAGAGAGAGAGAGAGAGAGAGAGAGAATCTGAAGCGGGCTCCAGGCTCTGAGCTGTCAGCACAGAGCCCAATGAGGGGCTCGAACTCACTAAGGTGATATCATGACCTGAGCCAAAGTCGGAGCTCAACCCACTGAGCCACGCAGGCGCCCCCACAGTGCACTCCTAATAAGGAGCGTGAGAGAGAGTGGTCTGGTAGGGCCTCTCTGCTAGTGCGGCCAGAGAAGGCCTCTCTGCTGAGCCCTGAATGACACACCCTGGGATGCAGACCACTCCTCGAGAAGCCATCCCTGGCACACTCCTCCACCCGGGATGTTACTCTCCATGGGCCCGGTGCTGACCCCTGTCACAGCAGCCAGCTTGCTGTGTCACCTTCACCTGTGTGCTGCTCTGCCCCCCTCACCTCATGCGAGCCCTTCCAGAAGAGGGTTCGCGGATGTGGGGCAACCAGCCCTGGAGGAGCCACGCACTGGGGGCACGAGGAGAGGTGGAGGAGCTGGTAAGAAGGTTGCAGAAGCTTGGAAACTGTTCTGCAGAGGCGGGAAGCCGTCCACGTCACCTGTGTCCGAACAGGCGGTGAGCCAGTCCCTTGTGGGGTTTTCGAGAGGGAGGCGGGCCGCTGCTGTGTTGGGGCTGCCAGTGTGCAGCCCCCCTGGGAGTGGCACCACGGTCTCCACTCGGGGCTCCCACTGTGCGTCAGGCTGGTGGGCGTGTGGTGGCCTTTCCCACGGAAGCCCCGCCTCCCCCTCCTGCAGCGCTGTCCACCTCTGTGCCCTCCCTCCTGGGGTGGGCGCCAGGGGGACCCAAAGGGGGCACTCGCAGGCCGCGTGCCCATGGCCAGGAGGCAGCCCCAACACAGAGACCACCCACCTGGCACGGAAGGACAGGGCCGTTCTCTCTGAGCTATGAGAGCCTTCACCATTTACTGGGCACCCACCCGTGCCAGGCTCCATTTCCTTGCTCCCTGGAAGCCCTCTCCTCCCAGGTACTTCCATCAGCGGTCCCTTACTTCACGCCCGCAGTCCCTGCACATCCATCCTGTTCCTTCACAGCACTCTGTGCACATCTCGCCCCGGCTTTGTTTAACTCCCTAGCATTTATCGCCGCTCTCCAATTTTACACGATGCTATTTCTTTGTTGGCTTATTTTTATGTTTTCCCGGCTGCCCTGTGAGCTCCATGAGGGAGGTATCTATCGCTTTGCTGCTGCATTTCGAGAAAAATGGCTGGCAAATAATCCGCCCTCGGCGGGTGATTGTGGGATAAATGAATGATCGAATGGGTCGCGTTTACCCCTCATAACCAACTCATTTTCCAGAAGAGAAAACTGAGATGTTGGGAGGTTCGGTCACTTGCCCAGCAACTAGCTGAGCGTCTGGCACACGGTGAGTGCTTCCTAAAAGTTATCTGTCAAGTCCCCTTCTGTCTTCCTCTACATCTCCCCACCCTGCTAATGGGGGGGGAGTGGAGGGGGGGCCAAGTCGGATAGGGCTGGAGCACCATGACTGGGAGGAGTTGGAACATGTGCATCCAATCTGGAGAAGCAGCTCCTCCTGCTGCCAAAGTCCTGTTACCTGCTCAGCTGGTGGCAAATCCAAAGGCCAGTTTGCAAATTTGGAGCAGAACCCAAAGAGTGCAAAGAGACTGTCCGTCCCATAGATGGGGAGACTGAATCCCAGAGCAGGTACTAGAGGCTCCCAAGACATGGCCAGTTAGGGGGAGAGTCAGATGTGACAGGCTGCTGAGGCTGCTGGGGCAGACCCAGCCTTGGGCCTCGGCTCAGCCACTTGCTGTGTGATGTTGGGAAAATAATTAACCTCCCTCAGCCTTAGTTTCCTGCTCTGTAAAATGGGGAGGATAATAGTGCTACTTCCAAGTCACGTGAAATCATGTATGTGAAGCACCTAGCAGAGAATCTGGCATATATCATGAACTCAACATATGACAGGTATTTGCTGCTGCTGCTGCTGATGACGACAACAATGATCATGACATATACTGGAACCCAACCTTCAGGACCAGAGGGAATCTTAAAGGCCGTCTATGCCGGTGTTTCTCAAACTTCATGTATCAGAATGACTTGGTTACAAACAGATGCCCAGGTCCCCTCCAGATCAAGCGGGGCTTCCTGGCAGAGGTGAGAGTTGTTTTTCTGCATCTAACAAGTTTCCTGGGTGCTGCCCATGTCTGGCTTCATTGGAGCAGAGTCTGTTGAGGATCCAAATGCTAGTGCTGTGTACAGACCCATGGGCTTCAAGGCGGGAGTCAGACTGAGTTGGCCTCTCACAGACGTACACCGGAATCCTGGGGAAGCCCTTTGCCCTCTCAGAGATCCATCCTTCCCATCTGTACCTGAGGGGTTAGGACGAGTCCCATGCCTCACCCAGAAGCAAGCATGAGACTTAAGGCCTTGCTTGTCATGACAAGTCTAGAGGCTGGTTGTTTTGTGTGAGAGACTCTGGGTCCACACAGGGAGCATGTGGAGAGGGGAGGACGGTCGCCATCTTTGCTCCCTGCTTTGGAGAGGCCATTTGGCAGGTTCCCCATTTCAAATCCCATCTCGGCGTGTGACCTAGAGTGAGTGACTTAGCCCTGAGGCTCCGTTTTCTCATCCTGAAAGTAGAGATATCTATCCTCATGGTATGAGGTCTCTGAGAAGTCACTTTGGCAATGCCTCTGGAGCCAACGGGCCGCCCTAGATACATCTGACTGCTCCAGACACACGGAGCCCGGCTGATCGCTGGCCGCCTGACCACAGGCTCCTGGTCACCTTGGGAGGACGGTGCTTATCACAATTCCACCCCCAAGGTCTTCCTCAGGATAATCTGTCCCGGGTGATTCATCTTGTGGGTTGGGCCCTTCCTCTCGGGCCTGAAATATCTCCCTCCCTTCAGCATTCATGGGTCAGGCCTGTGACCCCTGCTATGTGACTTCCTCTGGGGACTGGCCCTGGGCCCCTGCCTGCCCGCCAACCCTCCAGTCCCTGGCTAGTGAACCATTCTGGGCCTGACATATCAGACAGGGCTCAGCTAGGGAGGAGGAAGCCCACAGCTTGTTGTGCTGGGGAAAAAGTGCATCCCCATGTCCGGCCCTCCCCCTGGCCCAGCCACACCTCTGCCTTCACAGGCTGGGCTTCCGCCACACATCCTGGCACAAGCTGACCCGTTTATTGCCCAGCTTCTGCATGGTGCCCTGCCCCCTCGGGCACACACATTCCCAGGAAGGGTTCTGGACTGGCTGGAGCAGCAGGATTGGCCAACGCACCTCACAACTTTATGGAAGTCACCTATGTCTGCAGGCAAAGCCAGCTCTTTGAAGAAGGTGAAGAGATGTGGGCACACATCCCAGCTCCACTGTGGACTTGCTGTGTGACTTTGGGCAAGTGACTCTACCTCTCTGGATCTTAGTTTACCTAATTTTACAGAGAGAAAAATAATTCCACCTTCAGTTATGAGCATTAAGAAAGATAAGATGGTCTTGCTGATGTCTGTGCTTCACCTCCAACCAATTAGGTCAGAATGTGAGAGGCAGGTCCCAGGCATTGGACGCAGGCAGCGATGGAAACCGCTGGTGTAGAAAAATTATTAAGAGCCAAAGCTTTGGAGGAGACCAGTGTGAGTTTGGGTTCTGACCATGTTATATAATTATGGACCCTTGAATAGATTACCAGCCTCTCAGAACCTCTGTATCCTTGTCCATAAGATCGGGGTTACAGTACTTACTTCCCAGTACTGTTAGTACTGTTACGAGAACTAAGAAGAGTAACACGTATTATGTGTTTTGCACATGTGAGTCCCCCAAGCGACTTATGTGAGGACAGCCCCTTGTCATTTCACCACTGTGCACACTACAGCTGGCTCTGTGCCAGAGCCACATTTGTCAATTCAAACAAACATATGAAAATGAGTGTTATCACCACAGGTTATTCCTTATTGTGACCTGTCAGAACAGATAACATTGAAAACAAGGAAACAACAGATGTTGGTGAGGATGGGGAGAAAGGGGAACACTCTTGCACTGTTGGTGGGAATGTAAACTGGCGCAGCCACTCTGGAGAACAGTAGGGAGGTTCCTCAAAAGCTAAAAATAGAACTACCCTATGATCCAGCAATTGCACTGCTAGGTATTGACCCAAAGGATACAAAAATACAAATTTGAAGGATCCCACGCACTCCAAAGTTTATAGCAGCATCATCAACAATCGCCAAACTATGGAGAGAGCCCGAAAGTCCCTTGGCTGATGCATGGATAAAGATGATGTGGGGTGTGTGTGTGTGTGTGTGTGTGTGTGTGTGTGTGTGTATGGAATACTACTCAGCCATCAAAAGGAATGAAATTTTGCCATTTGCAACAATGTGGATGGATCTAGAGTGTATTATGCTAAGTGAAATAAGTCAGTCAGGGAAAGATAAATGCCATACAATTTCATTCATCTGTGGACTTTAAGAAAACAGATGAACATACAGAGGGGAAAGAGAGGCAAACCATAAAACATATTCCTAATGATAGAGAACAAACTGAGGGTTGATGACGAGGCTAGAGGTGATGAGTATTAAGAAGGGCGCTCGTTGTGATGAGCATTGGGTGTTATATGGAAGTGAGGCATCACTAAATTCTGCTCCTAAAACTAATATTATACTATATGTCACCTGGAATTTCAATAAACACCTGAAACAAAAAATAAATAAAATAATAAAATAAAATATGAAGCATCAGTTACTATGAGACAAAGCTTCTGTCTTTCAACAGACTTAAAAATGTACAGATCCTGGCATCTGTTGCCGCTAGGAGTGGCCATGGCTCTGTGGCGGCCACTGAGATGTAGGTGGAAGTCACAGGCTTTTTGTCCCTTGTGTTTCCCCCTCTTTGCAGTCCTCAGGCTGCCATCTTGAATGGCAGAATGGAAAACAAGAAGGATCCTGGGACTTGCCAGGCTGGGTGGGCTGCCCTTACAGCCCAGAATGCAACTCTGGGCTTTTGTTTGTCCCCCAGGTGAGAAGATAGACCTCTTGTTGTTTAGGCCTCTCGTTGGGGAATCTTTGTTTCTAATAGATGGAAAATAGATGCTTTGAGCCACCTCGTTGTTCTACTGTCTTTTTTTCTTTTCTTTTCTTTTCTTTTAATATGGAACTCTTCACGAATTTGTGTATCACTCTTGCCCAAGGGCCATGCTAATTTCTGTGCTGTTCCAACCTTAGTATATGCGCCCTCAAAGCGAGCACAGTTTTTCTACTTTCCATCCATAGTCGTCAGACTCCAGAATAATCTATGCCAAGAGGACCCAGTAAGAGGGCTGAGGACTTCCTGGCACCACAGAAAGCTTACCCAGTCCTGAATCTGATTCCTTGGAGTAGAGTTATCCGTGGATCCTATCCAGGCTCCTCTGGCCTCCCCAGAAGGTTCAGGAGGAAGGAGTGTCCCCCTCCTCCCCATAAAACTAAAAGCTCTTGGCTCCCATTGCTCTCCTGAGCACTGTGTCCAGAGTCAAGCGAATATAGGTGAGACTTGCACTGATTTGCCATGGGCAAAGTGTGTTTGAACAAGCCTGATTTCACATTTGTTAGAGGCTATGTCAACCAAGAGATACTTTTAGATAGGGATCTCAGGGGGAAAGGGCAAAGTAACAGGACCAGAGGTAAGCAGTGCTTCTAAATAAACCCAGAACTAGGTCTAAACATCCAAGGGAAGGGAGGTGGCAGAGTAAATGTGATTATCACAGACCTTGGCATTATAAAAACAATGGCCCAGCAGCAGAATGTTGGGTGTGCGCAGGGAAAAGAGGGTGAGGGACTTACTTTTCTCATCCTTTATGGTAGGGAAAAATAGAGTGGAGTGAAATGTGTAATTAAGAAAAAAAAAACATGACCCCTAACTTCTTAATATTCTCCATAATCTTGGGGAGTCTCATAGGAAATAATATCTGATATCGTAACAAATCAATGAGTAAAGTTAGCAACTGCTTTTATTTCAATTACATTCTTTTTCTTTCATTAAATTCGAATATCAGTAAGCTCCATGTTTTATTTTGAAATTTAGCAAACAGGATAAGAAATAGGTGTGCTGTGAAGATGCATCATGAACAAGTGGAAAAGAGATGGATGATTTGTTCAACAAAGATTTTTGGAAAATTACTTATTGAAGAATAAGCATGTAACTTACACCATACTAATGGGTTTATTAAAGATTTTAGTGTCAACAGTAAAACTCTAAAATACTAGGTGAAAACATATATGTCTTTTTAACTGGCATGAAGGTAAAAAGGAATTTTCTAAGATGAAATAAAGGCATTGAAAGAGATCACAAAGGGAAAAATGATGTAATGAAGTTAAAATTTATGTATGTTATAAAAGCAAACACAAAAGTATGCAGAAAATATAAAAATACATATTCAGTTGGGTAAAAATAATTTGATAAGAGGTAGCTATCCTTACATAATAAAAAGCTCTAAAAATCAGTATTACTCTAATAAAGAACATAGACAATTCTTCATTGAAAAAACATTAATTACAACAAATATACAAAAAATTATCAAACTCATGGCTAGAAAAAGAGGCTATAGAGCCACAATAAAATACTATTTATAATCTGTACACTTGACCAAATATACTTTGAATGTTAATTTTCAATACTCACTAAAACAGGTTTTCATGAGGGGCACCTGGGTGGCCACTAAGCCTTTGACTTTTAAATTTGGCTCAGGTCATGGTCACAGGCTCATGAGATTGAACTCCACATTGGGCTCCAGGCTGAGCATGGAGCCTGCTTAAGATTCTCCTTCTCTCTCTGCCCCTCTCCCCCACCCCATGTGCTCCCACCCTTTCTCTCTAAAATAAAAACAAAACAACAACAACAACAAAAAACAAAACAAAAAACAGGCACTCATGCATTATTTGTTAGGTTATAAATTAATATTAACTTTAGGAAAGCAAACTGACAATTATCTCAAAAATACTCATAGTCCTTAAATGAGTTATCCTACTTCTAAAGAAATAATCAGAGATAGGTTCACAGATGTATATGCAAAGATGCTTGTTGCAGTGTTATTTATAACAGTGAAAATTAGCAATAATCAAAATGTCCAACTGTAGATAAATAATAAAATATGATTTATAATTCATGATTTGATAGAATATTATGCAGCCATTATAATGCTGCTTTCAAAGCTATCCTTGCCCCAAGCCAACTTTCTGAAGGATGGGAAACGGGACTGACAACCTGGGCAACCTCGTTCTGAGACGTTCTGGACGGGAGGGCAGGGCGAGCGCGGCCGGTTCTTGCTTGCTCAGGGGCTATGCCTATCTTAAGGAGAGAGAAGGAGTTCAGTGAGCCTAACAGATGTGCTCAAAGTCTAACAACTAGAGCGAAGCAAGGGCCAGGTCTTCTAAAACGCACCCTGTTTAGTCTCGTGTGCTCCTGGAGGATGCTGGGCCAGGGATCTCCCATGTCCACACTCGCTTGACACACAGATGGCTCTTAAACACGTGCCTACTGGCTCCCTAACCTTCCAAGTAGCTCCCAGGAGCGCGGGATTTTCAGCAGCTTCATTTTGCAGAAGACTGAGACTCAGAGGGGAGAGATGTCCCAAGGTCATCCATTTGCGACATGGACGTCAAGTCCGCCAAACCTCAGAATCGTCCCTTAGTCCGCGAAGTTATCACGATGATATAAACCCTGGGAGACCCTTTCAGGGTTACGTGGAACCAATTCCCTCAGAGCGATCCGTTAAATGAGGAGTTGGGCAGGTGCACTGAGTCGAGAGGGGTGGAGAAGCTTCCTAGGTGACTGAAGAAGGGAATGAGGTATGCCCAGTGGGGACGAGCTGTGCGCATCGCAAGCTGAGGGGAGCCTGGCGGGACCCAGCAAATGGCCATGTGCCTAAACCCCGCGAAGGTGAGAAATTTCGAGATTCCAGGCGCACACGTGTGAGCCGAGTGGGAGGCCGAGCGGGGGCCAAGCAGGGCTGAGCGGAGGCCGAGCAGAGCCGAGCGGGGCCGAGTGGAGCCGACTGGTGCCCGGAGCGGGCAGAGTAGAGCCGAGCGGTGCCAGGAGGAGCCAAGCATCTGGGTAGAGCGAGTCTCGTGGAGCCGAGCGGGTGACAGGAACGAGGCCCAGTGGGTCGCGGCTAGTGCGAGTGTGCAGAGGTGAGGCTGCCCCGGAAATCCTGTAGCAAGCACATCACCTCCAGAGACCCCTCCTTTCCAGGACCAAAGGGAAAGCCGCTGACTCCGGTTTCCCGAGCCTGGGAAGTAACTTCAGAGAGACTCTCTTCCTTTGGTGGCCTCAGTTTCCCCATTTGTACAGTTAGGGTAATGGAGGAAGGCAGAAGACGCTGGGGTGTGCAGCCTTTCTTAAGCCCTCCCCCACTCCACAGGGGATGATTCAGACTTTTCATATTTTCTAGTGGGATTGAATGTTCCCTTTCTCTGTTGGGGTTCGCCGTGGGGAATCTCACTTGAAAGACCATTTTCCTGGAGCTATAATTAAGCCTCATTTTCCTGGCGTGCGGGAGATGCTATAACCTGGAGGTCCAGAGGGTACACGTGTGACATGGCTGACACACAGTTAAGCCCTGCCTGGCCCCGAAGTCCGGCGTATTTCCATAAAACAGGCTGCCTGGGGCTGAGCAGTGAAGGAGTCAGATGGGGAGACACGGGCCGACGCTCTTAGCGGGGCAACGTCACTGAGCCTCCTGGTTTCCATCTGTGAGGTCAGGCTCCTGAGAAGCCAGGGCAAATCCCTTTTTCTCAAAAAGGTGTTTGGGGGATGGATGGGGTAGGGGATCTGCATTTTGACAGTATTATCATGTTGTCTTTATATTGTGAAATATGCCCGTTTCATTTTTTAATAAAACTCATGATTCTAGGCAGTGCAGATAGAGATGCTTGTATTCTGGTAGAAGGCAGCCATTCCTATGATCTGGCCCAAGAACTCAGGTAGTAAGCATAGTCTTGGACCTGCCGACCTATAGGCACCTGATGGCTTTTTTAATGTTTATTAACATTTATTTATCATTGAAAGAGAGAGAGAGAGAGAGAGAGAGAGAGAGAGAGCGAGCATGAGCAGGGGAGGGGTAGAGAGAGGGAGACTGAGAATCCAAAGCAGGCTCAAACCCACAAACCGTGAGATCATGACCTGAGCTGAAGTAGGATGCTTAACCGACTGAGCCCCCCAGGCGTCCTGACACCTGATGCCTTCCTGAAGCCCATGCCTAGATGCCTACAGTTGAGTTGTTCTAAAACACACAGCTGATCACATGACTGAGGTGCTAACAGCCCGTCAGTGCCTGTGAAACACAGGCTCCCTTCAGGAGCTGGCCCCCGCCTATTTCTCCAGTTGCATCTCCCTTCCCTCCCTAAATTTTCAGGAACACCTGGCTACTCACCCCTCCCAGAGTCTATCAACTCATTCATCCCTCTGCTCTATGTATCTTTTTTTCTCGTTTAGACACGCTGATCTCAATACTGACACGAGATGGCGCCGAAACTGTATTCAAAGCTTTCTCCAGGAGCCACTGAGTCCTGGCTACCTGTAAACTGGCTTGGTTGTCCGAACTTTTAGGAAGGCCTTCAACAACTTGTTATGTAAATGTGGGTTACATATTTTTAGCATACCTCTCGATGAATTTTATGTATCTAATTAATGTTCCAGATAGAAACGGGAAGGAGTAATGAAGCTTCCCTATCCAGTGTTTCGGTACCATCGTCTGTCCTTGGACAGCAAGCCCCATAGTGGTTCTCGGAAGCTAGTTCAGGGTCTGAATTCACTCACAGCTTCTTCGGAGAGCCTTGATTGCCTGGATGCTTCAAGGGTCTTGGCCAAGGTTGGGAACATTCCCTTCTCTTTGTCAGGCTCTGTTTTCTCATAAGCCAGGAAAAAGAGTTAAATCAGAAAGATTTTCCCCCCTCAAAGTCCCATTTATTTTCCACCCAGGTAATATTGGGTAAAATTCAGATAGTATTATTTGCCCTGGTTTCTCCGTGACATATCCTAACATTTCAAATGTGTGAAATTGTAGGCCCCTTCCCATCACAGGAGGGGCCACAAAACAGATTTTCGTCTGAGGTCATGAAGCTCTCATGACCTGGTCTCTCTTGCCAGATCATGAGGGGGACATTCCATCCTTTTACAGATGAGTTTCCACCAAAGACAATCTAATAGAGGGAAAGAAAATATTAGAATTATTAAAAGAGCTATTATTTTGCCTTGTTAAAACTTCTGTTTCTGGTCATGTTGTACAATGTGTACAATGAACCTGAGTCGTATTCATCAGGCCCGTGTTTAGCACAGGGCAAATGGCCAACAGTCTCACTGCTTTGTCTCAAGATCTTTTGACCTGAGTAGACTCCTGGGAATTGAGTAGTTCCTCTTGGAGAGTTTTGTCTTTCTCCACCTCTCCGCCTCATGTCTTCGTCTGTAAAATCATGCCCATAAGCCCTCTTCTATGGATCTGTGAAAATTCATTCAGTAGGGTCCTACCAATGAGAAGGCTTTGAAAGCTGTGGTGTTGGCGGGCAGGATAATGAAGGCTGCTGTTAGATTCCACAGCACATTTGGGAAGGTGAGAAAAAGGCATCCCTTTCTCCGGGTAGAGCCAAACCAGTGCCAGCATGCATTGCTTGGTGGGTTGAGTTGATTGGATTTCAGCCCCATTTGCCCTTGTGGCCAGGCACCCAAGGATGCAGTCTACACAGGGGTGGTGGCAGCCCTGTGGATCGAGTCTAAATTCATACAGGGGGTCTTCCCAGAGTGCCTCTCCCATGCACACACCTTGAGTTTCTACCAGACTGAGGCCATCAGTGTCTTGACAGGAAAGGATCATTTCACCTCTCTGTGCCTTGCACAGGTGTGTCCTGCTGCCTTGCATGCCCCTGGCCTTACTGTTGCTGTCTCACTGAGCCCTGCTCAGCCATGAAGACCCACTATAGGCCAGTCTTCTTTAGGTGCTCCTGATTTGATCACTTCTACTTTTGTGGCCTTTCCCCTTGATCTGAGCACATACCCCTGTACTCACCCTAATACAATGATCTCTTCCATTCTGCCTGCCTCCCTGCTAGCTTTGGACACTTGATGTAGAGACAGACCCAGAGAGTGGGCTCCCTTGTATCGCGGACAAGTCCTGTCTTCAGCGTGTGAGCGTGTGATACAGCACAGTTCTTTGCACAGAGTGGTCACTCTGATGAGAAATTGCCAGACTGTGGAGCTGCCCAGGGCCAAGGAACGTGACTCATTTACCTCCTACTGCCTGGTTTGCAGCAGCCCAGGGCCCAAGGGATTGGTGCTGGTGTCTGTTGACTGATTGACTTATCTCATACTTCCTTTCCTGTCCTGAGCCAAGGTCATGGAGTCTGGGGAACTACGGAGGTGAGTGAGGGAAAGGCAATCAGGAAGAAGAGTTTTCCAGGAACAAGAGGAAGGGAATTCAGGGATTGTCTTTTTAAACTTTTATATATTTTATTATTTTGAGAGAGAGAGAGAGAGAGAGCGAGAGAGAGAGCGCACATGCAAGTGGGAGAGAGGGGCAGAGAGAAAGAGAGAGAGAGAGAAAATCCCATGCCGATTCCACACTCAGCACAGCCCAACACGGGGCTCAGTCCCACAACCTTGAGGCCATGACCTGAGCCAAAATCAAGAGTCAGATGCCCAACCGACTGAGCCACCCAGCTGCCCCCAGGGACTGTCTTTTAAGTTTGTTATCAGCACCTAAAATCTATATATTCATTATCCTTGTGAAACTAAAAACATTGTCGATTAGGCTGAAGTTCACCATGTCTGATGCACCCCATTTAAGCACTGGCCCAGACGTAGCTACTAGTCCATGTGGATCGGTCTCTACATGTGCTTTTTATGTGTGTCCACCCATTGGGGTCCATGCTGGCGGCAGCACCCAAAAAGCTCCCAAGTCTCAATTGCTTAACATGAAAAAGTTTACTTCTCACACTGCACGGTGTGATGTGCTTGGGAGCAATTCTGGGCAGTGAGCCTGGAAGGTGTCTTGGGGTCCAGGCTTCCCCACACCTGCTTCTGGCCTGTGAGAGGAAGGCTGGGGGGCACATGTGAAGCTGGAGGCAGCGTGGGCTGCTTGTTTCCTTCTTCCAGCAGCATGAGCCCAGTCATAGGGTCTCAGTAACTCCAGGGAGACCGAGAAGTGGGGATTTGTGAGCACTGCGCAGATCTTGCACGAGAGATGTGGGAATCATACGCGGTGTGGTGTGGCATAGGACCAGGTGAGAGAGCAGAAGTGCTTGGATTTGGGAGATACGATACAAGCTTGTTGTGAGTAGTTTGTTCTGCGAGTGTTCTGCAAGCAAACGGTTCTAGTACATGTGAGTGATGTCTTGTAATAGGAGTAGTATGTGACGCCAGACGTCTTGTGATCACAACAGCCAATGGTTCTTCTCCCTCTCTCTGTCTCTCTTGCTGAGGGATTGCGGGTGATGTCTCCCATGCTCACATGCTCCGTCTCAGGCTGCAGCGTTTGGCAGAAATCAGTGATTTTTCAGAACGTTGGAAGGTATCCACAACTGGCCATAGTGTATTTTTGTCACTTCAAAGCACCTATGGACAGTCCTTTGCGTTTCCATACAAGAGTAAGCTTAGGAATGCTTTGCTTCATTCTGGGTGAGGCTGCCTGCAGATATAGACCCTTTCCTCGGCTGCTTTATTGCCAGTTACCCTAAATACAGCATATGACAGAGTGTATTAGTGCTGCATCATGGTCAATATCCAGGCAACTGGATGGTCCCCATGTAAAAAAAGATTCCATTGAGCCAATAGATAGCAGTGATTCCATTAGTGACTGTCATCTTACACAATAACCCTCCTCTCCTTGTCTTCCGCACACCAGCCACCAAGGTTTTCAAAGGTAAGGGCAGATTCACTTGTTTATTTTTCTTTATATTTTGTATTTTCTTTATTGTTTTATATTATAGTATTATAATCATTAAAAAAATTTTTTTGTTTGTTTATTTTTGGAGAGAGTGACTGAGCGTGAGTGAGGAAAGGACAGAGAGAGAAGGAGAGAGAGAATCCCAAGCAGGCTCCGCACCGTCAGCATAGTGCCCAGCACGGGGCTCCGGCTCACGAACCGCAAGATTGTGACCTGAGCCAAAACCAAGAGTTGGATACTCAACTGATTAAGCCACTCATCTGAGTTTCCATTATTTCTTATGGAGAAATTCACTTTGATATACAAGTGCTTTCGATTACAAGCATGTTTCCAGAACGAATTATGCTTGCAAACCAAGCTTTTACCTTGTATATTATTTTGGCTCTAGAGAAGGCAGGATTTGCTGACAGATAGGTGTGACAGATGCGGGAGAAAAGCATCTAAAGGTGATTCCTGAGCTTTTGGCTTGGACAGCTGTAGAGAGCAAGACGGAGCCACTCATGTCAAGCAGGGACCCGTGTCAAGCAATGGCGCAAGCTGCCAAGGCTACTGTGGCTACCAGATATCCCCGAGACCAGCACCCGGCAGACGCAGAGGGGTCTGCAGCGGCCCAACGCTGATTAAATCCCTTTAAAAGGGGAGGATTTTTGCAGGAAGCTGTCAGATTCCTCAGACACTAACCACTTCAGAAAGGTAGAGGTGCTGAAGGCTCTGCCTGGCTGCCCTCCGAACTGACCTGGGATCCCTTGCTGCTTGAACAGAATGAGCAGTGAGAGCCGAGAGCTGACCCGGACGCGACCGAGGTCTCATCTCACTGTGTGCCCAACACGGAAACTTTGCATTTGGTCCCTTAACGTCCTGCCCCCAAGTGTTACCTTGTTTGTTGTGTGACGTGTCTAGTGTTCTGCTTTGTGTGCCGAGTAAGAAGCCAGGTGGATCACGTGGTGCAATGTCACTGGGTTGGGAATCCCGAATCTGCTTTAGAATTATGTTAACCTTGCTTTAGGACTAAACTACCCTGACACCGTGGAGAGAGACAACTTGTGTGTCTTCTGAGTGTGCACCTTCATCGCATGCTCATGACAACAACATAGAGGGCTCATGTCACCTGGTCCTGGACAGAGAGGAAAGGAGACTTGGGGCAGGAGAAACAGGGACAGTTTTCCCCCCACCCCCAGGGCAGGGGGACTTCCATGCTTGCATTGTTAAGTGTGACTCTTAGATGTCTACGGGGAGAGCATTCCAGGTAAGAGGGAGACAAGAAGTTGTGGGAGGTGGATAATATTTAATGCCATGAGACTACAGGTGCAGACAGAAGCATATCGACCTCACCCTGAGCCCTGGGCACACCGACTTTTAGAGAGAAGTGTGTGAAGGAGACAGAGAAAGGGCATTCAGTCTGGCAGATGGCAAACCAGATAAATGTAATGACAAGGATTTCAGAGAAGAGGTCGGTTAAGCACCCCACTTTGGCTCAGGTCATGATCTCATGGCTTGTGGGTTCGAGCCCTGTGTTGGAGCTCTGTGCTGATAGCTCAAACCTAGAGTCTGCTTCAGATTCTGTGTCTCCCTCCCTCTCCCTCTGTGTCCCTCCCCCCACCACCAGAAAAATTTAGAGGCAACAACCATAGGCAGTATTTCTCTGACTAAGGAAAATGAGATAAAAGGATACCCGCCCAGGATGGTAGCATTGCTAATCTTGGGGCTGTGTGGGATTTGGCTGAATTTGTAAAGCCTATAATATTTTTTTCTCATTGTGGCCATTGAAATATCTGCTGTTTGATCATATTGGTCAGCTGGTAATAGGCTGCAGAGAGATTTTCTTGAAAACATGGGGCTAATATGTCTCAGAGTTGGCTGAGGTGCACTGTGTGTGCCGGGCATGCCTTCAAATTGCAAGGCACTTGATAATCCTGTCTTCATCTTTGCTTCCTGCTTGCACAAAGCGTTATGATCCGCCACAGGCGAGAGAACTCAGGCGTCACGTCTTTCCTAGCTCACCTGTAGCCCTGAGTGTGCACCATGCCCTGTGCCTGCTTGTGGTTTTTCCACTCCCCTGGATTCAGAGCCCCCAGTTGGCCCCATTGATATGGTTCTCCAGATTTCACTTTTTAGAAGGTTTTGAACTGCTGTTGATGTTTTTGAGGGAGGGCCTGTTTAAAAGGCTTTTCACATGGGTAATCCTGAGGAAGACAAGGAGAAGTCTTTTGAGTGCGGTTATCTCAGGAACTTCCAGACAGATGAAATAAAGATAATTCTCTTGGAATGGGGCTTTGAATGTGTCACAGCCCAGTTCTTTCCCCTCCGCTAGCTCTTGACTTTCAAAGATACCCACAGACAAGGAGAAGAGGGTCTGAAGAGAGCAATGTAAATGCCCCAGAGCGTCCTGTGCTTTCCGCTATCCGGACACCTTTCTTGAATAAGTGCTCTTTTATTACAAGCCTTTGGTTAATTTCAAGAACCCAAAAGGGTTGATTTGGACTATTTTCGGCCAACATCTTCCTTGCTTTTATGATGCAGGGTATTGGAGGTACGTGACGCTGTCATTCTCCCGGACATCTCTCTGAGCTCCATAGTTTTGAGTAGCTGTCCAGTTTTCTGCTTATTTCTTGTGTGCGGTCTACAAGTTCACTGCATTATACAAGATCATATCAGAAATGATTCAAATGTTCTCTTCCCCGCATTGTCCATTTTTGTACCAATGGGCTTAGGACGGGTACTTTTTTCAGACAGAGAAGGGATTGTTTGCACTTGAGAGTTTTAGTACTGGAAGGGTAGACCTGAAATCAGAGTATCACACAACAGGGCTCTTCTGACCAAGCATGTGCTGAGGTAGGTAAAAAGGGCCTCCACAAAGAATAGCTTGTTATACAATTTATGGAAAAGCCAGTGGTGTTCATTTTCAGGAAAGCACTGGACTGTGCAGGAAGGACGTGAATATTGTCAAAGTAGAGAACTAACTGCATTCGAGCTGAGAGCTTATTCCTTTAAGAAAAATATCCCAACAATTGTTTGAGGACATTTTGAATGTAGTTTAGGCAAAGATGAGAAGAACTGCTAGCATGAACTCTTGCGAACAAAGTGAATGTGGGAAATTATTCTGTGATAGCACCAGCCATGCAGGAATAAAGCTTCTAAAATGTGATCAGTGTGGGAAAACCTTCAGTCATAACAAACCTCATAAGATCTCAAGGGATTAATAGCAGAGAGATTCCCATAAGTGTGATAAGTGTAGGAAGGCCTTCACTAGGGAAGAGAGCAGACAAGTCATACTGAATTTTAATGAAACTGAGAAGCTGTAGATCCAAGAATTAAAACTCCTTAGCCACCAAAGCTCTGCAGAGATGAAAATCCTTACAAAAGCAATGCATGTGGTAAAGCATTCTACAACGAGTCACATTCTTTAATATGTCAGAAGAAACCCCTGGTAGATTTCTAGAGTTGCTGTAACAAATGACCACAAACGGAGTGACTTAAGTAGCAATATATTTTCAACATCTGTATGATATGAGTTTGGCAATCTGTTGATTGTGTTCATCCCTTAGAATTGGTCACATTTCCTGTTTGTATATTGAGTCATTTTGAATTATATTTAGACATTGTTGTGTTCTCAGGCCTGGTGTATGCATTTTGAGATGTGGTTTTGCTATAGAAGGCAATCAACCTGGTTTGACTCCATCAACCTATATGTCTAGTTCAGATTCTGTGTCTTAGATCAACCCGCCCTGTTGTTCCGTATGTGTTGCCCTCGGTGGTCAGGGGTTCGGCTGGGACTGCAGGGGCCACACAGAATTGGGGCCCCTTTTCTGGTTCTTTCCTCTGGAATTCCCTCCCACACTCTCTGGTCCTCAAAGGTTCTTTTTCTGTATCGAGGGGCCAGATGGGTATGGTTTCTGTAACTACTACCAGGCCAGCTCAGGAGGAAAAATATCCATGAGAGCCAAGAAATGGGAAACTTGCCTCCATGCATAAATATTTTTAAAGTACTTTTGATCTTTGCTCATGTTTTAAGTCACATTTATGTCTTTAATATTTTCATATTTTTTACATATGTGCTTATTACAGTAACTGGACTATTGGTTATTACAGTGTCTGAACTCTTAATTTCAACAGGAATTCAGTTTCTGAATGTTCTGACAAGTTAGATTTTTCACTCATATATAGGTGATCTTATTCTCAGGACCATTTTATGACTGAATTATTATTTTCTTCCTTCTTATTCTTGAGGAATAACTAGAAAATGCATATTTCGAATCACTCACATCTGTAGAATTTGAAGTCCAAACTAATACGAAGGAAAACTTTCATTACATTATATCCATATGAAAGTTATCAAAATAAAGTGGAAAAAATTTAAATTGAAATTTGATGGAATAGTTCCAATTCTGCTGTTGAAACCTGTTGCTCTTGTTGACTACAGCGAAATCTTTGGGGGAACTGTAAGAGGCAACTATCCAAGGACTCTGAAAAGTCAACAAAAGCCGGCCAATTGTGGAGCGAGCCAAACCAGGAGATGCATCCTGCATGAGGGTGAGTTTCCTGTCTTTTCTCTGGTGAACATAGAAACCATGTTATTGACCAGAGGACACAGGGGAAGGGACTTCTGAGGGTTCAGAAGGAAACCGGGACACAGGCTACAACACGGATGACCCTGGAGGACATTATGCTCAGTGAAACCAGCCTATCACAAAAGGACAAACACTGAATGACTCCACTTCTCTGAGGTCCGTAGAGTCAAATTCAGAGATGGAAAATAGGACGGTGGCCGCCAGGGGCTGGGGGAGGGGCAATGGGCAGGTGTGTTCCGTAAGGACAGAGTTCAGCTGTGCAGGATGGAACGAGTTCTGGGGAGGGACAGTGCTGGCGGCTGTACGTCAGTGTGCACGGGCTTAGTGCTACCGAGCTGCACACCTAAACATGGGTAAATGTTAAGTTTTATGTTTTATGTAGTTTATCCCACTTTTTAGAAGCTAAAGAATTGCTTTGCCTTTATGTCTGTTTTACCTGATATTAGAATAACCACCTGAGACCTTCTCCGCTTGCCCTTTATGTGGTTACCTCTCACTCCCTGGCTTAAAGTATTCCTATTTTAGAATACATATACTATGTTTGTTTTCCTTTTTTTCTTTTCTTTTTTTTAATGAATGTAATTTATTGTCATGGACTTGTTTTTCTGATATCACCCTTAATCTTTGCCTTTGTTTGGATTGTTTAGATTATTAACACTTCATATAATTATGGATACAGTTGGATTGAGAATTGTCAGTTTCTTAGGTGTTGTCTGTCTCTTTTGTTTTTTATTCTTCTCCTCTTCTGCTTTTTTAAAATTAGTTTAATAATATCAGCATTCCAACTTATCATAGAGCATTTTGACAGTATGATCTTTGAACATTTTTATTTCTTTTTGCCCTGATGATTATCATATACATATCTGACTTTGTAGAATCTACTTAGAATTAAGAAAGAAGCAATCTGTGTAAATTCTTGGGACTGTAATGCCGTGCAGGTTCATTACGGCACCACTGCTGTCTTGTGTGGCACACATACGCATGGTGAAACGGCCAGTAAGTTGTGTTAAAAATTTTGCTTTAAACAGTCCTGTTTATTTTAATGAAAGTCTAGGAAGAAATAAAAAGTCATATTTCCTATGTACCCACTATTTATCATTTCTGGGCTTTTCTTTAATTCCTGAGGCACTGACTTTCCCTCTGGATTGCTTCCCTTCAGGATGAACTACGTTAGCATTTCTCATTGAGCAGATTGGCTAGCAAATAATTCTTTGCGTTTTACTTCAATTGAGAATTAATTCATTTTGCCCTTATTCCTGAAGGATATTTTTTTTCTGGATATAGAACAGGTTTGGGAGGGATTATTTTTGGGGGGAGGTGTCTTTTTTTAATGTATCTTTTATCTCTTACTGCTTTTGAGATTTTTTTTTTCATTGCAGCTTTTTTAAAAAATGTTTAATGTTTATCTATTTTTGAGAGACAGAGCATAAGTGGGGAGGGACAGAAAGAGAGGGAGACACAGAATTCGAAGCAGGCTCCAGGCTCCGAGCTGTCAGCACAGACAGGGCTTAAACTCATGAACCAAGAGATTATGACCTGAGCTGAAGTCAGACACTCAAGTGACTGAGCCACCCGGTTGCCTCTCAAGATGGTTTTTTATTGGGGCATCTGATTGGCTCAGTCAGTAGAGGATGTGACTCTTGATCTCAGAGTTGTGAGTTCAAGCCCCACGTTGGGCAAAGAGCCTACTTTAAAAAAATGCATTTATCTTCAGGTCTCAAGAGTTTCATTATGATTTGTCTAGGCATGGTTTTCTTTGAATCTTTCCTGTTCAAAGTTTGCTGAAATTCCATTTCTTTAAATCACATTTGGGTAATTTTATGACCATTACTTTAAAAAACTTATCCCCCCATGCCCTTCCCCTCTCTTATCATGGTGCCAATTATGTATGTTTCAGACCTTTTGATACTGTCTGACAGGTCACTGATGCTCTGTCCATGTTACTCATTTGCATTTCTTGTTTTCTTCATTCAGTCTCTTGTCAAGTTTGCGGACATCTCCATTCTGCTATTGAGCAGAGAGGAAGATCTTATTTTATGTATATAGTATTTTTTAGTTCTAAAATTTCCCTGTGGTTATTTTTGTAATTTTGCTTTCTCTACTGAGAAATCCTACCTTTTCCTTCCTTTGTAGTTATTTTCTTTTAATTTATATAGTCATAAAAGCTTCCTTAGAGTCTCCAGGAATTTAAACATGTATATGAACATGGGCTTGGTATCTGTTGAATGTACCTGTCCCTGTGATCTGGTCCCATAGTCCTCATTTTTTGTCTGGTGGATAATTTTGCTTTGTGTCCTGGACTTCCTGAGTATCCTGCTGTGTTCTCAGTCCTGTTACGGTGAATCCCGGTGTGTTTGTTTTAGAAGACAATCAACCTGGTCAGTTTCAGTCTGTAAGTTCTGTTCCCTCTTCTGGGCCGGCTGGCCGGATCTCTGCTCTGTTGGTTTGAGTCTTCCCCAAACATACTCGGGGTTAGGATGAGACCCGTGCAGAGACAGGTACAGAACTGAGGAAGCCCTTCTCTGGTTGTGCCGTCTTTGGATTTCCCTCTCACGACCTTATCCTTCAGGGGCTCCTTTCCTCGTTTCCTTCGGTTAGAAGGATGACATCTGTTACCACGGCCATGCCATTTTATGAGATAGGGAAGAAGTGCATTATAAAAAAGAAATGGGAAGCCCTCCTCTGTGGACGATGTAGCTCTAGCTTTTGGCTTCCTTCATAACTGATCTGTTTTTACTTTTCTGTTTTGTTTACTTTTCAGTCTTCAGATGGTTTTTTAAAAAAACATTTCATCTAAGAATTTTAATGTCAATTAAAAATTTCTTCATTTTATATCTAGAATTTGCATTTGTACTTGTATGAAACTTACTTTTACCTCATTTTTACTTTTATAGTCCTTTTATCTTTGCTCATATTTTTAAGTCCCTATAAAAAAAAAAAACCCTGAAGAAATTGAAGAAATTTGGCAGAAAGAGAGAAGATGTAGGATAGCTAGATGAACTATTTGCTCAAGAGAAGGTTTTTTTTTTGTTTTGTTTTGGTTTGGTTTTTTTGGCTTATAAGAAGACTTTTTTGTATTTTAAGGCAAAGAGGAAAAGAGACTGAGATGCAGTCAGACTCAGCGCAGGGAGGTCTTCCTAGGTCAGGGTATCTGGTTTAAGTCCCTTTGTAAATAATTTCCTAAATGTTTGCCAATACTTTAGTATTGGAGACCTATTTCTTTACTTTTTAATTTCTTTTTTTATTGTTGTTTTGTGGTCTTTTTTGGTGTTTTTTTTAGTATTTGTTTATTTTTGAGAGAGAAAGAGAGAGAACCAATATAAGTTGAGGAGGGGCAAAGAGAGAAGGGGACAAAGGATCTGAAGGCTCTGCACTGTCAGCCCAGAGCCCGATGCGGGGCTTGAACTCAGGAACCAAACTGTGAGATCATGACCTGGGCTGAAGTTGGACACTTAACTGACTGAGCCACCCAGGTGCCCCTAATATCTACTGAAATTAAGTTTTGGAATGCTCTGCAACTTTAGATTTTGTGCCCACAGACAGCTGATTTTAATCAAGGGAATTTTCCAAGAATGAATTTTCATTCTTCTTCCCGGCTCTGGAGCACTAATTTTGGATATTCTGAACAACACATTTGTTACCTTTGCAGTCCAGATGGACTTGAAGGAACTTTTATCACCCCCAGTTGGAAAGCAGGGAAGTGCTGGTTCACGGTCCCATTACAGCCCGTCATTTTATTTAATCCACACTCTTAAAGGTCCTGCTTTCTGTTGTCTCTCAATTTCAACTTCCCACCTGCTCTGGACCCAGTGCCTGCGGCCCTGCCCTGGCAGAGTGGGCGAATAGCAATTATCCAGGTTACCACTGAATATCTCAAGAGCAGTGCTGGCTTTCAGTTTGTTTGAAATTCTTGTCTTAAATTGTTCTTCATATATGGACCCTGGGATTACATTTATTTTAACAGATCCTAGTAGGCATTTAAAGGAATTTTTGCCTTAATTTATCCACAGTTTAAAGTAAGAGGTCTTCATACTGACTAGCCTGTCTTACCACCTACAGGAACAAGAGTCATATTATATGTGTGAGGAGTGTGATTTTCAAACTTTTCACACACTGTATTAGGAAAATAGCATGTTGTCAGTAGTCTTGATTTTGTGACATGTTCATTCTGTGTTGCTTCTAATATTATGTTATAGGAAGGATAATAATTTTAATATTTTGATTACATTTTTTAAAACCAAAATAACACCAGAGTTTGATATTATAATCTTCATGTTACTAAAGGGGGTATAGCAATGGTTAAAATGATCAACTTCCAGGTTTCTAAATCTGACATATATAGTTAAAGATTTGAATTCATGTTCTATTCGGCCTGCCTGTATCTAACTTCATTTTAAAATACAGTCTTCAGGTTTTACATAAGGTTTTATACATTTTGCAAGGGGATGAATAATTCTTATATGTAAGCATTAGGCTGTTATTTGCTGATATTATAAATTATGTCTAGATAATTAAGACTATAAGTTTATGAAATATGCAGAGATTTTCTCTGACCTCATACGTGCTCAATATTTTAAAATTCTCTCATACAAATATATTCCATGCACACATAGAGACACACATATATACACATATTATTTTAATTAATAACTCGTCTTCAAATTAGTTGTCTAGGTTTTGTGTTCTCTTTTCCACTTTGCTTTTTTGACAACTTACTTGAATTAGCTGATCTCTAATAAACTGTATATACCTGAAGTATACAAATGGATTCTTTTTGACATATGTACACATGTGAAGATATCACATCACTCCCCAGATTTCCTTTGTGTCCTTTTGTAATCCTGCTTTTCTTGTCCCCTCCTCCATCTGCAGATAATCATGGATCTCCTTCCTCCCACTTCCAAGTTTGTTACTGGGTTAGGGGTCCAGTTCCGATGAATACGACTTTTTAAAAAATTTATATCCAAATTAGTTAACCTGTATTATAATAACGATTTTAGGAATAGAATTTAGTGATTGATCACTTACATACAACACCCGTGCTCATCCCAACAGGTGTCCTCCTTAATGCCCCTCACCCATGCAGCCCATCCCCCATCCAAAACCCCTCCGGCAACCCCGTTTGTTCTCTGTATTTAAAAGTTTTTTATGGTTTGTCTCTCTCCTTGTTTTTATATTTTTTTGCTTCCCTATCTTTATGTTTATCTGTTTTGTATCTTAAATTCCACATATGAGGGATGTCATATGATGCTGTCTTTCTCTGACTTATTTCATGTAGAATAATACACCCTAGTTCCATCCATGTTGTTATAAATGGCAGGATTTCATACTTTTTAATTGCCAAGTAATATTCCACTGTGTGAATGTGTCTGTGTGTGTATGTATCATCTTTATCCATTCACCAGTCGATGGACGTTTGGGCTCTTTCCATACTTTGACTATTGTTGATAGAGCTGCTATAAATGTTGGTGTGCACGTGCCCCTTTGAAACAGCATTCTTGCGTCCTTTGGATAAATACTTAGTAGTGCAATTGCTGGGTTATAGGGTAGTTCTATTTTTAATTTTTTGAGGCACCTCCATATTGTTTTCCAGAGTGGCTGCCCCCATTTTACCAGTTTGCACTCCCACCAGCAGTGCAAAAGGGTTCCTCCTTCCCTGCATCCTGCCAACATCTGTTGCTGTCTGAATTGTTAATTTTAGCCATTCTGACAGGCATGTTGAGCATCTTTTTATATGTCTGTTAGCCATCTGGATGTCTTCTTTGGAAAAGTGTCTATTTGTGTGTTTTGCCCATTTCTTCACCAGATTGTTTTCTGGGTGTTGAGTTTGATAAGTCCTTTATAGATTTTGGATACTAACCCTTTATCTGGTCTGTCATTTGCAAATATCTCCCCCCATTCCTCCGGTTACCTTTTAGTTTTGCTGAGTGTTTCCCTCCCTGTGCAGAAGCTTTTTGTCTTAGTGAGGTTCCAATTGTTCATTTTTGCTTTTATTTCCCTTGCTTTTGGAGACTTGTCAAGTAAGAAGTTGCCGGGGCTGAGGTCACAGAGGTTGTTGCCTGTTTTCTCATCTATGATTTTGATGGTTTCCTGTATCTCATTTAGGTCTTTGATCCATTTTGTGTTTATTTTTGTGTATGGTGTAGGAAAGTGGTTCAGGTTCATTCTTTTGCATGTCACTGTCCAGTTTTCCCAATACCATTTGCTAAAGAGACTGATATTCTTTCCTGCTTTGTTAAAAGTTAGTTGGCCCAAAGTTTGTGGGTCTATTTCTGGGTTCTCTATTTTGTTCCATTGATCTGTGTGTCTGTTTGTGTGCCGGTACCATACTGTCTTGATGATTACAGCTTTGTAAATACATCTTGAAGTCCAGAATTTTGATGACTCCAGCTGTGGTTTTCTTTTTCAGGATCGCTTTGGCTATTCGGGGTCTTTTTTGGTTCAATACAAATTTTAGGATTGTTTGTTCTAGTTCTATAAAGAATGCGAGTGTTATTTTGATAGGAATTGCATTGAATATGTAGATTGCTTTGGGTAGTATTGACATTTTAATAATATTTGTTCTTCCTATCCAGGAGCATGGAATAATTTTTTCCATTTTTTTGTGTCTTCTTCAATTTCTTTCACAAGCTCTCTATAGTTTTCAGTGTATAGATTCTTCACCTGTTTGGTTTGGTTTATTCCTAGGTATTTTATGGGTTTTGGTGTAATTGTAAATGGGACTGATTCCTTGATTTTTCTTTCTGCTGCTTCATTATTGGTACATAGAAATGCAACTAATTTCTGTGCCTTGACTTTATATCCTGCAACTTTGCTGAATTCATGGATCAGTTCTAGCATTTTTTTTGGTGTGGTCTTTTGGGTTTTCCATATAGAGTATCATGTCATCTGTGAAGAGTGAAATTTTGACTTCTCCTTGCCAATTTGGATGCCTTTTATTTCTTTGTGTTGTCTGGTTGCTGAGGTTAAGAGTTCCGATACTACAGTGGTGAGAGTGGACATCCCTGTTGTGTTTCTGACCTTCGCGAGAAAGCTCTCTGCTTTTCCCCATTAAGGATGATATTAGATTTGGATATTTTGTATATGGTTTTTATGATCTTGAGTTGTGATCCTTCTGTCCTTACTTTCTTGAGGGTTTTTATCAAGAAAGAGTGCTATATTTTGTCAAATGCTTTTTCTGCAGCTATTTGAAAGGATCATGTGGTTCTTACTTTCTTTTATTACTGTGATGTATCACATTGATTGATTTGTGGATATTGAACCAGTCCTACATCCCAAATATAAATCCCACTTGATCAGGGTGTATAATTATTTTTGTTTTTTGTTTTTTGTTTTTTTTTCTCTCCATAATATTTTATTGTCAAATTGTTTTCCATACAACACCCAGTGCTCTTCCCCTTAAGTGCCCTCCACCATCACCACCACCTCTTTTCCCCCCTCCCCCTTCCCCCTCAACCCTCAGTTCATTCTCAGCATTCAATAGGGTGTATAATTATTTTAATGTATTGTTGGATCCGGTTGGCCAGTATCTGGTTGAGAATTTTTGCATCCATGTTCATCAGGGAAATTGGTTGGTAGTTCTCCTTTTTAGTGGGGTCTTTGGTTTTTAATCAAGGTAATGCTGGCTTCATAGAATGAGTTTGGGAGTTTTCCTTCCATTTCTATTTTTTGAGTAGCTTCTGAAGAATAAGTGTTAACTCTTCTTTAAATATTTGGTAGAAATCCTCTGGAAAGCCATCCAGCCGTGGACTCTTGTTTTTAGGAGATTTTTAATAACCTAATCATTTTCTTTACTGGTTATGGGTCTGTTCAGATTTTCTATTTCTTCCTGTTTCAGTTTTGGTACTTTATATGTTTCTAGGAATTTGTCCATTTCTTCCAGATTGCCCAATTTATTGGCACATAAATGTTCTTAATATTCTCATATTATTATGTGTATTTTTGCAGTGGTGGTTGTGATCTCTTCTTTCATTCTTGATTTTATTTATTTGGGTCCTTTCCTTTTTTTTTTTAATCAAACTTGCTAGATGTTTATCAGTTTTGTTAATTCTTTCAAAGAACCAGCTATTAGATTCATTGATCTGTTTTAGTGGGGGGGTTTTTTTTTGATCCTATATTGTTTATTTATGCTCTAATTTTTATTATTTCTCTTCTTCTGCTGGCTTTGGGGTTTCTTTGCTGCTCTGTTTCTAGTTCCTTTAGGTGTGAGGTTAGATCCTATATTTGGGATTTTTCTTGCTTCTTGAGATATTCTTGGATTGCAATGTATTTTCCTCTTAGGAAATTTTAGATTGTAGATATCAGATATTCTAATGCTTGCATTTCTATTTAGCTCCTTTTAGGTTTCCACTTCTCTCTAGAAATAACTTGTCTTTTCATCCATTATATGTATTTTAACCCTTAAAATATTGATAATATTTGTTTTAAAGTATGTTTCCTAATTCCAATACCTGAACCATCCATGGGTCTGCTTCTAGTGATTATATTTTCTTTTGATTACAAGTCACAGAGTCCCATTTAGTCACAAGTCTTATAATTTTTTATGTAATTTTATATAAACTACATTTGAACTGAAGCATAATTTTATCTTATTTATTTCAGAGAAGGTGCAAACCTTTTCCTACTTTTGTTAGTTAGGATGAGGTTTGGATTATTCAGATTCCTCAGACTGTTTAATTGAGATGGGCTGTGCTTTAGCTTTACTTATGTTCAGCATACCTGTGATTACCCCAATTCTAAACTGCCAGCTCTGTCTCTTTTTTTTCCATTTTTTATTTTCTTTTTAAAAATTCATGTATTAAATTGACTCACAGCTTGAAAACTGAAACTGTGACTTTGGAAATCATGAAGTACATGACCACTAATATTCAGAAGCTACATGCTCCATGTAAGTGAGGGTAACCTAGGGTTAAGGGTACCCATCACACACTGTAGGAAGAGGACACCCAGAGCCACTGTGACTCCTAGGAGGTGGCAGGAGTCCCTCACCCCAGAGAGTGGCATTTCAAGGAATGAAATGGGAGTGTACTAATTTGATCTCAGGATCAAAATGAAAGAACTAGTATTTTCTACCATGCTTGTGACTCTTCTGATCTTTCCACACAGATATGCCAAGGGAGATTATAGAAAAGCTTTGAGTACAAATCTTCCCAGATCATTATTTTCCAGGAAAAAATAAAGTACAATTAAAGGGACAGTTAAAGTGTATTACTAGGGACTCCACAGTTCTGTCCCCCTGCCCTCTGCCAGATCTTGTCACCTTTATACAGACACTAAAATTATGGGCCTACAGAGAGAGGTAATGATATTCTTTCCCTTTGACCGTGCAGTTCTTCTCACATGCACAGATCACCCCACACGTCCAGCTGGGTGGTGCCTCTTTAGACCACAGACTTGGAGTCCATGCCTGGGCAGGATCCCAGGCAGGCTGGAGAAAGAGGCCAACGGGGTCTCCACAGTAAGGTTTTTGGTAACCTCTGATTAGCCATCCAGCTGTAGTCATCTCCCACAGCATGGAAGTTATTTTGTATGTAATAGAATGGGGACATATTCTTGTAAGTATATTTAGTCTTTAATTTAGTGACTTCTAAAAATAGTAAACCTTTTCATTTGAAATGCTGAATTAATTTCAGGTATGCATATATTTTTCTAAATAGAGTTATCTTATTTCCTTGCCATTTCAATTCTCAAGGAAGACACTACATTTTGTCATTTTATTTTATTTATTTTTTTATTGAGAGAGAGAAAGCAAGGGAATGAGGGCAGAGAGGGAGGGAGAGAGAGAGAGAGAGAGAAAGAGAGAGAGAGATAGAGAGAGAGAGAGACAGAGAATCCCACGAGGGGCAGAGAGAGAGAGAGAGAGAGAGAGAGAGAGAGAGAGAGAGAGAGAAGCAGAGCTCGAGCTCATGAACTGTGAGATCATGACCTGAACTGACGTCAGATGCTTGACCGGCTGAGCCACCCAGGCGCCCCATTTTCTCATTTTAGAACAGAGCATTAGTAATTCATATTTGTATTCCTCCTAAAGGGGTACATTTTAGTGCTGAGCTTTCATTAAAAATACAATTTTGCTTCTCCCATTTTCATAAATCAATAAACTATTCTTTAACAAGTGCCCTCTAATTTGAATTATTAAAAAACAATCTAAGTCTTGAGAAGAAAATGAGATTCTTTGTTTAAAACATCATTTTATCAAGAGAGTTTGACCTTGCATTCCTACAGAATATTTACCAGTATTTTCTCATAAAGATCTTTTTTGTCCTAGTTCTAATTTCACAAATTTCAAATTAATGTTGACAGTACTTAATCACATGCTGTAGCAGTTAGGAGACTTCACATGAGAGGGTGGTGAAAATGAGGCTGCAATTACACAAAAAATAAAGAAAACACAGTGATGATGATAGAAACATCCCCTGCCTGTCTGCAGAAGACCCAAGCCTATGCTCTTACCACATTCAGCGAGAAGGAAGACTGTTTTGTCTATTTGTCTCTTCTCCATGTATTATTCACTTTAAAAATACCCTCTTCCTTTCCACTGAGCATATGCCAGAACCCATTTCATTAAGAGGAAAATTTGGAAAAGAATATCATCATCTGTCCTGATCTCTATGCTTGGGTTTTAGATTCTTTTTCCAAGCTATATCTTATCATGAGTATATTATGAAATAAATGGGGACTAATCTCCCTTTTCATTACTAAAATCCAAAGAAGATGATGTTGAATTAAAGGGACAACTGTTCAGCAAGGAAGTAAGACTACTTTTCTGTCATTAATGAGCGGTCATAGAACCCAGTTCTCAAGCAGGACTGTTTGGGTTTCCCAGTAATGACTGCCTCGTATTCGTGATTATACGCCTCTGGGGTTTTCCTGTTTCTTTACTTTGGAATAATAATTACTCGTCTCTTGATTTTTCTCAAAATAGATGTAAAAATATCGATACTATAAATACCCATGTGTAAGAGACCACCCTGAGCTGAGCTTTGCAATTCTTGAAATTTGCAAAAGCAGTGGATAGTTCTCACCCGTGTTTTTTTTGGAAATTGCTGCTATTCGTGTATTCAGATGTTCCTCAGGTTTCGGGTTTTCATTCCCTTGCAGTTGGTGTTTTTCACCAGCGCTCTGTACCGTGACATCCAGTTGGTGCTGGTCTGGCCTTCCCTGACTGTCCCCCAGCTGTTCCCCCCAGTTCTCTCCCTGGCTCTGTGCCAAGGTAGAGCTTGGTGTCCAGTAAATCCACATGGGCAGTACATTGTCAGTCTCACCTCCCAGATCCTGCCTGTTAATTTTTACTTCAGTTTCTAAAAGAGGATTTAATGATGACCGTGAAGGTGAAATTGACTTGAATAATAACAAACCAAAATACGCTCTTTTGTGTATGTAAGGTACATTGTAAGTGCTGAAGACATATCATATTATTTATACATTATCTCCATCCTAAGAAATATTCATTTTTGTGCTTATGCTGCACGGTGAAAACAGATGTGCTCTGCCTTCCTTCCTCCCCCCTGTAATCTGTCCTACTCACAGGGTCATAATGCCAAATTTGCACTGGGCTCTTGTGAAGAGTTTCCACCTTCACCACATTCTCCACTTCTCTGACCATTGGCTCAAGAGCAATGATCTTAGCATTCTTTTTTTCACTAGTTTACAGACCATTTGAGGACACTGTGTGTCACATGATTATTTGTGATTCAGGTAACTGCTGAATGACACAGTGTCTAAAGTGACTGCTTCCCTGATCAAGTTTGTAAAGGGAGTCTTAGCTGTGTTACCTTTCTCCTGGGGAAACCTCAGCCTTCACGATCAGTTCTAACGGCTCTTGATGGTAATTTTTTCATATGAATGTTTCGCTTTGACATTTCTTACTCCCATTGTGTTTTGTTTTGTTTTGTTTTGTTTTGCCTGCTTCTTTCTTTTGTTTTGGTTTCCTAATTTTCCCACTTGGCCTTTTCTTTCCTCTTTCACAGTGTGGCTCTTAGAGTATGACCTGTTTCAGAATTTTCTTTCATGTTATTTTCTCTGTGATTTGTCATTTTGATCAGAACCTCAAGTCACTTGGAGAACATCTGTTTTTCTCCAAATTTTTAAAATATTTTTTTAATGTTTATTTATTTTTGAAAGAGAGAGAGGCCCAATGTGAGTGGGCAGAGAGAGAGGGAGACACAGAATTTGAAGCAGGCTCCAGGCTCCAAGCTGCCAACACAGAGCAAGATGTGGGGCTCGAGCTCACAAACCGTGAGATCATGACCTGAGCTGAAGACAGATGCTTAACCAACTGAGCACTCACGCCCCCCTGCTTTTTTCTCCAATTTGTAAAATGAGATTTTTGTCCTTGATCTATTGGGCAAGGCAGGCACTATCTGAGCATCCCCCACTCCCAAGAACCTCATTTGAGGAGGGTCTCCTGGACCAGCCTGCTGACTGCTCCCTGCTCTCCTAAACTGACGTGCGAGCCAGGTGGCCAGCATGATCCAGGGCAGCTGTGAGAGGACACACTAAGAGAATTTCTTTTAGCTTGCTTTTATGACATGTTCATATTCTCCGGAATGTTTTCTCATAAAGCACACAAGTAAGTATATAGCTTTCTTTATAATTATAGCTGACATACAAATAAAGCATAGATATTTGGAGTGTGTGTCCCACTAACACAGTTGTGTATGACCCAGGAACTTGGATGATGAGTCATATTTCTTGTTTTCTGGCACTTCATGTGAGCTAATGTAAGTGGGCGTTTGTGACTGCATTAAATTGTGTCACTTTTCCTGATCAGTACTCTGGAGAAAGGAGGTCAACTTTTCTTCTCCTGTGGAATTCCCCTATAGAAAAAGAATATTGGGGTACTTGGGTGGCTCCGTGGGTTAAGTATCTGACTTTGGCTCAGGTCATAATCTCACGGTTTGTGAGTTTGAGCCGCATGTTGGGCTCTGTGCTGACAACTCGGAGCCTGGATCCTGTGTGTCTCTCTCTGCCCCCCGACCTTTGCCATGCTCTCTTTGTTTGTCTGTTTCTCTCTCTCAAAAATAAACATTGAATAAAAAAGAAACAGAATATTTACCAGTGGTTTTAGGTAATAACTCACATATATCACAATATCCTAAATGTCGAGGTAAATTCATGGCATGTGCACGTTCCTGCCTTTCCTTAAACATTTATTTCTTTTTCCTTTTTTTTTCAAGTTTTTATTTAAATTCCAGCTCAGTTAGTTAAGTACAGTGTAATATTAGTTTTACGTAAAGAACTTAGTGATTCATGACATATAACATCCATTGCTCATCACAACTGCCCTCCTTAATACCCATCCCCCATTTAACCCATCTCCCCACCCACATCCCTTCCAGCAATCCTCAGTTCTCTACAGTTAAGAGTCTGTTTTATGGTTTGCCTCTCTTTTTTTTCCCCATGTTCATCTGTTTCCTTTCTTAAATTCCACCTATGAGTGAAATTCTATGGTGTTTGTCTTTCTCTTATTCCATCCACTTAGCATAATACTCTGTAGCTCCAACAATGTTGTTTCAGTTGGCAAGATTTCAAGCTTTCTGATGGTTAAGTAATATTCCATTATATATTTATCTCAAATCTTCTTTATCCATTCATCAGTCAATGGACATTTGGCCTCTTTCCATAATTTGGCTACTGTTGTCCCCTAAATAATGCTGAAAAAATAATATAGTCCTATATCCTCAATTTATAAACCATTAAGACATGCTGTTTGGCCAGCTTTACACAATTGTAAGGCTCAATTTTTAAAAACTGAATTAAAGCAATGCCTGTGTTTCACAGAAATACATGACAAAAGAGAAGTTTAGAATGTTTATTTTAGTTTATTTCATTTTTTAAAGTTTTATTTATTTATTTTGAGAGAGAGAGGGAGAGGGATAGAGACGGCACGTAGGGGAGGGACAGAGAGAAAGGATCCCAACCAGGCCCCACACTGTCCACAACGTGGGGCTTGAACTCACAAACTGTGAGATCATGACCTGAGCCAAGATCAACAAGTAGACACTTAACCAAGTGAGTCACCCAGACCCCTTTATTTTATTCTTTTAAATAATATGTTTAAATGTTATATATCTATCTAGTGTTATTATTGAAAACATGATCAGTGTATTATATACTTAAAATTTTTTTTGTTTTTAAATACTTCCATGAAATAGATGTACAGGAAATATGTGTATGTGATTTAGAAGTACGTGAAAAACAGAGGAGGCCATTTAGGGTCATGTGCCTAATTGGTGTGTGACCAATAAAACTCAGACACCTGCACAAATAGGTTAATTTTTGTTGTTTCTTCTTCACAGATAATAGAAGTAAACTTTAATTTGCTGAATTTATGAACAGAGAAAATTGTATCACTTCACTAGTTCAATATTTAGGGGAAAGATTAAGGTTTTCTATTTCTTACTATGGAATTCCAGAGTTTTCCAAAGGCTTTAGACCATATAGCCACCCAGGCTCTGAATTTTTACATGCTATCCCATGTTCCTGACTCTTAAACATTTCAGTTATGCCTTAGCAGCTTATATAGGACAACTACCCTAAGTAGCTGTGAAAACAATGTAGCCTTACACTCTTGATTTTCAGATAATAAGTCTGAGAATATGTGTCTGGACCTATTTTACAGTGTTACATACCTCACATTATATTTAGCCTTATAAAGAGCTGAATTAAAGAAGATATCTGCATTGCACAATAAGTATCTCCACGTATAGGTAATCACCAAATTATCTAGTGTAAGTTTTATACTTGGGCCCCTGGACTCTGCAGAAATGTCCTTGCTTACTTAAGGAAGATGCGAAAACGTGAACTCCTATATCCCATCAGGGTAGAAGTAGAGAACTGTCCTCTACTTAAATCTTTAGAAAGGAATTAAGACAGTCTATTTATTTTTGTTTTTAAGTTTTACGACTCTGATTCCACATGCTGAATGAAAGGAACAAGAAGAAACTGGAAATGTGGCCTGCCAGTAATTGATATCTGGACTCTGGTCACTCAGACTATGTTTTCTAAATACATAAGGTGTGTAGTTGTTTTGGTGGATTCAGAGAAAAGACTATATTCCATCAGTGTCCTATGAATAGAGATTATGAAGAGTATTATTTTGGTACTCATTTCCTTTTACTCTATTAAGCAAGGAGAGAGCTGAAAAAAAGTATTAAAAGAACTCACTTAATACTCTCAAGTCAAATGTATGAAGAACGGCATAATAGAAATAATAGCTGGCGTCTATATAGATCACTGTGTTCCAGATATTCACCTGTGTTTGGTGCATTTACATAATACCCTCAGAACTACTAATGTGATTATATGTGTTTTACAGATGAGATTATGAGCTCAGATGAGTTCAGGTAACACATTTGCTAAATGTCAGATAATAGATCTAAATTCCAACCATCTGACTTCAGAGCCCACGCTTATCGACATGTGCTGTTGCCTGTTAATGAATACAGTTCGGCAGTAAGTAAATCAGAATAAAGATGGTACTGAGGCAACAGTATAACTGAGATAATATGACTGTGTGCTTGGCTATCCCGCCGACGCTGCCTCTTTACTTGGGAAGGTCTGATCTCTACTGTGATGTAATTCTCTTCACTTGAATTCAACAAAGATTGCGGAGCTCTTATGACAATACCTGACACTTTACATATTTTCTGCAGGTAGAAGAGCAAATAAGACATGGCCCTTGACTTTGAAACGTAAAAAGTGACGTCAAAAGGAAGAAATACCTTCTATGTAATATGACAATTTAATTGTAGATGTAGTGGTGGAGCCCAGGAATGGACACAAATGCAATCATGACTGGGAAGTGGTGGGACAGGGGAGAGAACTGCAATGACGTCCCGGAGGGTGAAGGTGAACTTGAGTAGTGAAGAGTGGAAAAGAATGCATCAGGATGCATCCACATGTTTTCATGATGGCAATAGTGTTGGTCAAGAAGGATGAAGGTGATAACATTTGTGGTAAACAGAATTTTCTTGCTCTTCTCCTCAGATATTTACTGTTTTTCAAATGGCCCCATAAAGATGGGTAAAATTGATAAGCTCCCCAGTTCTGTTGTCATAAGAAGTGCCTTTTTTTTTTTCTAAAGTTGGGATTGGAATCACAGCCAACACCATCCTTCTTTTCTTCTATGTCTACCCCTTCCTTCTTGAGCACAGACCCAAGCCTACTGATGTGACCATGGGATTCATGGGTACCAGGTATGTTTGGGTCTCAGGAAATTTGGGGTGATATCAAATGCAAACCAGCTGTCTAATGGGACTTCAGGTTGATGAGAGGCGTCTCCATTTGTACTGCCTGCCTGCTGAGTGTCCTCCAGGCCGTCACCCTCAGCCCTAGAAGTTCGTGTGTGGCCAGATTCAAACACAAACCATCATATCACAATTTGCATTGCTTTCTCATCTTCTGGGTCTTTAATGTATCCATTAGTAGTCCGTATATAACCTTGACCATTGCCATACCCAGTGTGACCTCAGAGAACCTTCTGGTTATCACTGAATCCTGCTCCCTTTAAGGCTCCTGAGTCACATGCTCAGGTACATACATTTCTCACTCCTGACCTCCCAGGATATCTCCCTTCTCCAACTCATGGCCCTCTCTAGTCGGGACTTGGTGATTCTCCTGTACCATCATAAAGGGCAGACCCGGCATCTTCAGAGCACCAACCTTTCTCCAAAAGCATCCCCGGAGGAAAAGACAACCAGGAGCATTCTGTTGCTCGTGTGCTTTTTTTTGTGACTATGTGCTTTTTGGACATTTTCACTTCTTCCTCAGAAATGCTGTGGAACAATGACCCAGTTCCTCTGTGTGTCCAGATGTTTATGAGAAATGGCTACACCACAATCAGCACTCGGGCATAAATCAGTACTGAAAAACAGAGGATTCAATTCTTAAAATCCATGTAACAGTAAATGTTTGCTACTCAGTGATAGATAACTTCTTTTAGGATGAGCCAATGCACTGGGTTCACAGTGAATAATAGTTGTATAGAGGATATGCTTTCTTACATAATTGAAATATATAGAGTTATGCTTTTTATTAAACATATTTATACATGTGGCTGACAAACATCTAATAGGTAATTTAACCTTACAACTGTCTAAACTCCCACAAAGTTCTACTTCTAATTGGATTATTCATAAAAAGCAGATCTCTTGGGGCGCCTGTGTGGCTCAGCTAGTTGAGCATCTGACCTTTGATTTTGGCTCAGGTCATGATCTCAGGACTGTAGGATCAAGCCCCGCATTGGGCTCTGTGCTGTGTGGAGCCTGCTTAAGATTCTCTATTTCCTTCTGCCCATCTCCCCCACTCATGCACTCTCTCTCTCTCTCTCTCTCTCTGAAACACACACACGTATACACACACACACACTCACACAAACACACACAAGCAGAGCTCTAACCCATTTGCAAACTCTAAAATGACAGGAAGTAGAACAGCAATTGTCTGGGAATGGACAAAGGGACCAAGAAGAGATAAGAAAACATAACAAAGGGGCACAAGGAAAATTTTGAGGATGATTGTGGTTAAAGATTCACATGTTGTACATGTTGCTATTTATCAATTTGTATGTTTTAATATTTACAGCTTAAGTCAGTTATACTTCAAGAAAGCCATCAAAAAGCAAATTGAAAAAGAGAAAGCATGAAACCTGAATAAACAATTTGATGACTTAACTAATTAAATATGTGTGTACATGTATTCATATGTGTGCATACAATATAGGTGACATTGTGTAATATAATTTTAAAGCACTAGACATATTCAATGTCTGCAAAAACTACATATTTCATAAAATAAAAGTCTTATAGTCTTAATTATCAAAACAAAATTTAATAAAATCAGCAAATAAGAAAAGGATAAGTGAAATTATCTATTCCTTTACAAAATCAGTAAAACCCTCTGAAAATCATTACATTATACATAAATGCAAAAGTGAGACTACACAGGAGGCAGAATATAACATGAATTCATGAGGCACCTGAGTGGCTCAGTTGGTAGAGCATCCAACTCTTGATTTCAGCTTGGGTCATGATCTCCAGGTCGTGAGATTGAGCCCCACATTGGGCTCTGAGCTGATGGTGTGGAGCCTGTTTGGGATTCTCTCTCTCTCCCTCTCTCTCTGCCCCTCCCCGACTTGCACTTTTGTGTCTCTCTCTCTTAAAATAAATAAACTTTAAAAAAAGAGTCTATTCATTTGCTTTTTTTTTAGGTTCCACATCTAAGTGAAATCAGATGGTATTTGTCTTTCTCTGACTTTTCTATGTCACTTAGATAATACCCTCTACATCCATCCATGTTGTTGCAAATGGCATATCTCATTCTTTTTTATGGCAAAATAATATTTCATTATATATATTTGTTACATATATGAATACATATGCATATATGTGTGAATAAATATAGACATATATATCTATGTCTATATATATATATATCTGACATCTTCTTTATTCCTCCATCTATTGATGGGCTTGGGCTCTTCTATAAATAAGCTGCAGTGGACACTTGGGTAGCCCACTATAAATAATGCTGCAGTGAATATAAGGGTACATACATATATGTTTTCAAATTAATGTTTTCATTTCACTTGGGTAAATACCTAGTATTGGAATTATTGAATTGTAGAATCATTCAATTTTTAACTTTTGAGGAAACTCCATACTGTTTTCCACAGTGGCTGCACCAGTTTACATTCCCGCCTACAGTGCAGGAGGGCTCCCTTTCTTCCACATCCTTGCCAACTCTTATTATTTCTTATCTTTTTGATATTAACCATTCTGACAGATGTGAGATGATATCTCACTGTGGTTTGATTTGCATTTCCCTGATGATTGAGGGATGAAAACATCTTTTCATGGGTCTGTTAGCCATCTGGATGTCTTCTTTGGAAAAATATCTATTCAGGTCCTCTGCCCATGTTTTTTAATTGGAACGTTTGGGGTTTTTGATGTTGAGTTGTAAAAGTTCTTTGTATATTTTGGACATCCATTATCATTGGATAATGATGTATCCAATTAAGCCCTTATTGGATACATCATTTGCAAATATCTCTCATTCAGTAGGTTCCCTTTTTGTTTTCTCGATGGTTTCCTTTGCTGTGCAAAACTTTTTTATTTTGGTATGGCCCCAATAGTTTGTTTTTGCTTTTGTTTCTCTTGCCTAAGGAGACACATCCATAAATATGTTTCTAAGACCAATGTCCAAGAGATTACCACCTGTGTTCTCTTCTAGGATTTTTATGGTTTCAGATCTCAGATTTACGTCTTTAATCCATTGTGAGTTAATTTTTATGTGTGGTGTAAAAGAGTGGTCCAGTTTTGATAGGGACTGCATTACATGTGTAGATTTCTTTGGGTAGTATAGACATTTTAACAATATTTGTTCCTCTAATGTATGAGCATGGAATGTCTTTCCATTTCTTTGTGCCATCTTCAATTTGTTTCATCACTGTTTTATAGTTTTCACCTCTTTGGTTAGGTGTATTCCTAGGTATCTTATTGCTTTTGGTGCAATTGTAAATTATATTGATTCCTTAGTTTCTCTTTTTGCTGCTTTATTATTTGTGTATAGAAATGCAACAGGTTTATGTACATTGAGTTTGTATCCTGCAACTTTACTGAATTTGTTAGCAGTTCTAGCAGTTTTTTGGTGGAGTCTTTCAGGTTTCTATATAGAGTATCATGTCATCCGCAATTAGTGAAAATTTGACTACTTCCTTGCTGATTTGGGATGCCTTTTATTTCTTGTATTGTGTGACTGCTGAGGCTAGACCTTCCAGTACTTTGCTAAATAGCAATGGTAAGAATGGGTATCCCTGGCTTCTTCCTGATGGGAGAGGAAAAGCTCTCTGCTTTTCCCCATTGAAGATGCTGTTAGCTGTGGGTCTTTAGAATTTGGCTTTTACGATGTTGAGGTGTGTTCCATCTATACCTACTTTCCTGAGGATTCTTATCAAGAATGGATGCTGTACTTTGTCAGATGCTTTTCCTGCATCTATTGAAAGGATCAGATGGTTCTTAATTCTTTCTTTTATTAAGGTGATGTATCATGTTGATTGATTTGCAAATATTGAGCTACCCTTGCAACCCATGAATAAATCCCACTTGATTGTGGTGAATGGTTCTTTCAATGTACTGTTGGATTCGATTTGCTAGTATCTTGTTGAGAATTTTTGCATCCATGTACATGAGGGATATTGACCTGTAGTTCTCTTTTTTAGTGGGGTCTTTGACTTTGAAATCAAGGAAATGCTGGCCTTGTAGAATGAGTTTGGAAGTTTTCCTTCCATTTCTATTTTTTAGAACAGTTTGAGAAGAGTCTTCTTTAAATGTCTGGTAGAATTCCCCCAGGAAGCCATCTGGCCCTGGACTTTTGTTTGTTGAGAAAAATTTTTTTAAATGTCTGTTTATTTTTGAGAGAGAGAGAGAGAGAGAGAGAGAGAGAGAGAGCGAGAGAGCGAGAGAGCAAACAGGGGAGGGGCAGAGAGAGGGAGACGCAGAATCTGAAGCAGGCTCCAGGCTCTGAGCTGTCACCATAGATCCTGATGCAGGGTCACAGGTCACTCACAATTCATGAGATCATGCCCTGAGCCAAAGTCATACATTTAACTGACTGAACCACCCAGGCATCCCAGTTGGGAGATTCTTGATTACTATTTCAATTTCTCTGCTGGTTATCAGTCTGTTAAAGTTTTCTATTTCTGCCTGAACAGTTTTGGTAATTTTATATTTCTAGGAATTTATCAATTTCTTCCAGGTTGTCCAATTTGTTGGCATAAATTTTTCATCTTTGTATTTCTATGGTGTTGGTTGCAATCTTTCCTTTCTCATTTGTGATTTTATTTATTTGGGTCCTTTCTCATTTCTTTTTGATAAATCTGGATGGGAGTTTATCAATTTTATTAATTTTTTTCAACAAACAAGCTTCTAGTTTCATTGATCTGTTTTATTGGGATTTTTTTGTTTCTATATGATTTATTTCTGCTCTAATCTTTATTATTGCCTTTCTTCTATTGGCTTTAGGATTCATTTGTTGTTCTTTCTCTATCTCCTTTGGGTGTAAGGGTAGGTTGGGTATTTGAGATTTTTCTGGCTTCGGGAGGTAAACATGTATTGCTATATACTTCTTATGATCGGTTTTTCTGCATCTCAGAGGTTATGGACCATTGTGTTTTCATTTTCATTTGTTTCCATGTATTTTTTAAAATATATTCTTTAATTTCTGGGTTGACCCATTCATTATTTCATTTAAATATAGTTTATTGTCAAATTGGTTTCCATATAACACCCAGGGCTCATTCCAACAAGTGCCCTCCTCCATGCCCATTACCCATTTTCCCCTTCCTCACCGTCATCAACCCTCAGTTTGTTCTCAGTATTTAAGAGTCTTTAATGGTTTGCCTCCCTTCCTCTCCTTAACTATTTCCCCCCCTTCCCCTCTTCCATTGTTCTCTGTTAAGTTTCTCCTATTCCACATATGAGTGAACATATGGTATCTGTCTTTCTCTGCCTGACTTATTTTACTTAGCATAATACTCTCTAGTTCCATCCATGTTGCTGCAAATGGCCAGATTTCATTCTTTCTCATTGCCATGTAGTATTCCATTGCATATATAAACTACATCTTCTTGATCCATTTGTCAGTTGATGGACATTTAGGTTATCTCCATGATTTGGCTATTGTTGAAAGTGCTGCTGTGAGCATTGGGGTACATGTCCCTCTATGCATCAGCACTCCTGTATCCCTTGGGTAAATCCCTAGCAGTGCTATTGCTGGGTTCACAGGGGAGTTCTATTGTTAATTTCTTGAGGAACCTCCACACTGTTATCCAGAGTGGCTGCACCAGTTTACATTCCCACCAACAGTGTAGGAGGGTGCCCATTTCTCCACATCCTCACCAGCATCTATAGTCTCCTGATTTGTTCATTTTAGCCACCCTGATGGGCGTGAGGTGGTATCTCAGTGTGGTTTTGATTTGTATTTCCCTGATGATGAGTGATGTTGGCCATCTGGATGTCCTCTTTGTTTATGTCTTCTGTCTATTTCTTCATTGGATTATTTGTTTTTCAGGTTTGGAGTTTGGTGAGTTCCTTATAGACTTTGTATACTAGCCCTTTATCCAATATGTCATTTGCAACTATCTTTTCCCATTAGTTGCCTATTAGTTTTCTTGATTATTTGCGTTGCAGTGCAGAAGCTTTTTATCTTGATAAGATCCCAATAGTTCATTTTTGCTTTTGATTCCCTTGCCTTTGGAGATGTGTTGGGTAAGAAATTGCTGTGGCCAAGGAGATTGTTTCCTGCTTTTTCCTCTAGACTTTTGATGGTTTCCTGTCTCACATTCAGGTCCTTCATCCATTTTGAGTTTATTTTTGTGTATGGTGTAAGAAAATAGTCTAGTTTCATTTTTCTGCATGTTGTTGTCCTGTTCTCCCAGCACCATCTGTTAAAGAGGCTGTCTTTTTTCCATTGTATACTCTTTCCTGCTTTGTCAAAGATTAATTGGTCATACATTTGTGGGTCCAATTCTGGGTTCTCTATTCTATTGGTCTGTGTGTCTGTTTTTGTGCCAATAACATACTGTTTTGATGATTACAGCTTTGTAGTAGTGGCTAAAGTCTGGGATTGTGATGCCTCCCAGTTTTGTTTTCTCCTTCAGTGTTACTTTGGCTATTTGCAGTCTTTTGTGTTCCATACAGATTTTAGGATTTGGTGAGAAGAATGCTGGTAAAAGTTTGATTGGGATTGCATTGAATGTGTAGATTGCTTTGGGTAGTACTGACAGTTTAACAATACTTATTCTTCCAACCCATGAGCATGGAATGTTTTTCCATTTCTTTGTGTATTTTTCAATTTCCTTTATAAGTTTTCTATAGTTTTCAGCATACAGATATTTTATATCTTAGGTTAGGTTTATTCCTAGGTATTTTATGGGTTTTGGTGCAATTGTGAATGGGATCAGTTTCTGGATTTCTCTTTCTGTTGCTTCATTATTGACATTTAAATATGCAACCAATTTCTGTACATTGATTTTGTACCCTGCGACTTTGCTGAATTATGGATTAGTTCTAGCAGACTTTTGGTGGAGTCTGTCGGGTTTAACATGTAGAGTATCATGTTGTCTGTGAAAAGTGAAAGTTTGACTTCATCTTTGCCAATTCTGATGCCTTATTTCCTTTTGTTTTGTGATTGCTGATGCTAGGACTTCCAGCACTATGTTATACAACAGTGTTGAGAGTGGACATCCCTGTCGTGTTCCTGATCTCAGGGGAAAGCTCTCCGTTTTTCCCCATTGAGGATGATATTAGCTGTGGGCTTTTCATAAATGGCTTTTATGATGTTTAAGTAAGTTCCTTCTATCCAGCTTTCTTGAGGGTTTTTTTTTTAATTAAGAAAGGATGCTGTATTTTGTCAAATGGTTTTCTGCATCTATTGACAGGATCATATGGTTCTTTTCTTTTCTTTTGTTAATGTGATGTATCACATTGATGGATTTGGGAATCCCTCCAACCCAGGAATGAATTCCACTTGATTGTGGTGGATAATTCTTTTTATATACTGTTAAATTCAATTTGCTAGTATCTTCATGAGTATTTTTGCATCCATATTCATCAGGGATATTGGCCTGTAGTTCTTTTTTTTTTTTTTTTTTTTTTTTTCTGGGTCTCTGTCTGGTTTGGGAATCAAAGTGATGCTGTCTTCATAGAATAAGTCCAGAAGTTTTCCTTCTATTTCTATTATTTGGAATAGCTTGAGGAGAATGGGTATTAACTCTGATTTAAATGTATGGTAGAATTCTCCAGTGAAGCCTTCTGGTCCAGGGCTCTTATTTGTTGGGAGATTTTTGATAACTGATTTGATTTCTTCACTAGTTATAAGTCTATTCAGATTTTCTATCTCTTCCCATTTGAGTTTTGGTGGTGTGTGTGTGTGTTTAGGAATTTGTCCATTTCTTCTAGGTGTCCAGTTTGTTGGCATATGATTTTTCATAGTATTCCCTGATAATTGCTTGTATTTCTGAGGGATTGGTTTTAATAAATTCATTTTCATTAGTGATTTTGTCTATTTGGGTGCTCTCCCTTTTCTTTTTAAGAAGCCTGGTTTTGAGGAACTCTTGGTTTCATTGATCTGTTCAACTGGTTTTTGTTTGTTTGTTTGTTTGTTTGTTTGTTTCTATATTGTTTATTTCTGCCCTGATCTTTATTACTTCTCTGCTTCTGCTGGGTTTGGGGTGTCCTTGCTGTTCTGCTTCTAGTTTCTTTAGGTGTGTTGTTAGATTTTGAATTTGCACTTTTTCTAGTTTCTTAAGATAGGCCTGGATTGCAATGTACTTTCCTCTTAGGACTGCCTTTGCTGTATCCCAAAGAGTTTGGATTGTTTTATTTTCATTTTCATCTCTTTTCATATATTTTTAACTCTAATTGTGTGGTTGACCCATTCATTCTTTAATAGGGTGTTCTTTCACCTCCTTGTTTTTGGAAGTTTTCTAGACTTTTTCCTGTGGTTGATTTCAAGTTTCATAGTATTGTGATCTGAAAGTGTGCATGGTATGATCTCTTTTTTTTATATATATTTATTGAGGGCTGGTTTGTGACCCAGTATGTGATCTATCTTGGAGAATGTACCATGTGCACTAGAGAAGAAAGTGAATTCCATAACCTCAGCATGTAGAGTTCTAAATATATCAAGTCCATCTGGTCCATTGTGTCATTCAGGCCCATTGTTTCTTTAGTGATTTCCTGTCTAGTTGATCTATCCATTGCTGTAAGTGGAGTATTAATGTTCCCTGCAGTTAGCACATTCTTATCAACAAGATTGCTTATGTTTGTGATTGTTTTGTCTATTTGGGTGCTCCTGAATTTGGTGCTTAGACATTTATAATTGTTAGCTTTTCCTGATGGATAGACCCTGTAATTATTATATAATTCCCTTCTTCGTCTCTTGTTACTACCTTTACTTTAAAGTCCACTTTGTCCAGTATAAATATGGCTACTCCAGCTTTCTTCTGACTTTCAGTAGCATGATAGATAGTTCTGCATCCCCTCACTTTCAATCTGAAGGTGTCCTCAGGTCTAAAATGAGTCTCTGGTAGACAACAAATAGATGGATCTTGTTTTTTTATATATATATTATGATACCCTCTATCTTTTGATTGGAGCATTTAGTCCATTTACATTCAGTGTTGTTATTGAAAAATGTGGGTTTAGAGTCATTGTGTTCTCTGTTGTATTCATGCTTGTAGTGGTGTTTCTGGTACTTTGTGTTCCTTGCAGCATTTTCCTCATAGAGTCCACGTTAGGATCTCTGGTAGGGCTAGTTTAGGGTGATGAATTCCTTCCATTTTTGTTTGTTTGGGGAAAACTTTATGTCTCCTTCTATTGTGAATGACAGGCTTGCTGTATAAAGGATTCTTGTTCGCATATTTTTCCAGTTCATCACATTGAAGATTTCCTGCCATTTTTTTCTTGCCTGCCAAGTTTCAGTAGATAGTCTGCTATGGCCCTTATGTGTCTATCCTTTGTATGTTAAGGCCTGTTTATCCCACCTGCTTTCAGAATTCTCTCTTTATCCTTATATTTTGCCAGTTTCACTATGACATGTCGTGCAGAAGATCAACTCAAGTTATGTCTGAGGGGAGTTCTCTATGTTTCTTGGATTTCAATGTCTGTTTCCTTTTCCAGGTTGGGGAAGTTCTTGGCTATGATTTGTTTAAGTACCCCTTCAGCCCCTTTCTCTCTCTTCTTCTTATGGAACCCTATGATATGGATATTGTTCCATTTGATTGCATCATTCAGTTCTCAAATTCGCCTTTTGTGCTCCTAGTTCAATATTTCTCTCTTTTTCTTGGCTTCCTCTTTTTCTATAATTTTATCTTCTAATTCACCTCTTCTCCTCTCTGCATCTTCAATCCGTGCAGTGTCCATCTCCATTTTGTTTTTGCACCTCATTTATAGCATTTTTTAATTCATCATAATGGTTTTTAAGGTCCATGGTCTTTGCAGCAATTGTGTCTCTTGCTGTCTTCTATGCCTTTTTCAAGCCCAGTGATTAATTTCATGACTATTGTTCTAATTCTTGTTCAGTTATGTTGCTTATATCTGTTTTGATCAATTCTTTAGCTGTCACTTCTTCCTGGAATTTCTTTTGAGGAGAGTTCTTCTGTTTCATCATTTTTTTAAAAAGTATAATCCTTTTATTTTTTTAAATTTATTTTAGAGAGACATAGAGAGACAGTGCGAGCAGGGGAGGGTCAGAGAGAGAGGGAGACACGGAATGTGAAGCAGGCTCCAGGCTCTGAGCTAGCTGTCAGTGCAGAGCCTGATGTGGGCCTTGAACCCACGAACCGTGAGATCATGACCTGAGCCAAAGCCAGACACTTAACCGACTGAGCCACCCAGGCACCCATGTTTCATCATTTTGGCTAGCTTTCTGTCTCTTGTAAGTTTTAAAAGCTTGTTATGGGCTCTGCACCTGAGAGTACTGCTATATTAATGGAGGCTCCTACACTGTCGAGGGCCTGGCCATTCAGGAAGTGTTCTTTTAAGGGTGTCCCTTTGTCTCTATTGTTGTGACTTTGGTTATTTTATTTCCCTACTCACAGTGATGTTTTGGACTCTCCACCATGTGTGCTTTGGTTTGTTCCTGAAGTAGCCTGGGAAAGGAAAACCCCAACAAACAAACAGGGAACAAAACTATGCAAATGCAGAAACATATCAAACAAACAAGCAAACCAGAAAACAAAAACAATAAAAGATAAAAGACAGTCTAAAAGCATAAAACCAGAAATCCCAGCTACAAATAAAGATCAGGGTAGAGGCAGTGCTGATGGAAGAGCATATACAAAGAAATGACAGAAGTGGGGGAAAAGAAAAAAATGAACATTGACCAGGCAGAGAGACTAAAAGGTTTAATCCAGAGAGAGAAAAAGGAGAATATGACAGGAAGCAAGGAGAGAGAAACAAAGGTAATATTACCCGAGAAATTACATAGTGTGATTATTCCAGAGAGAAAGGACGATAAGGCAGGAGGTGGAGAACATGCATCAAGAGGATGGGTTAAATATGTCTGTTTAAGCAAACCTATAACCATAATAACCAGCCCAGAGGAAGGGAGGGGTAAGAATGAGAAAAGGGAGAATATAGCTGAATAAAATTGATCTAGAGTTAATCACGGCAATGCAGCAATGCTAGTCTTGGGAGAGGGGCTGTCTGTCTCTGCACCATCTACCACCTGCTCCCAGCAGGTGCCCAGTGCAGATGGGTGTGGTTTGGTGTAGCCGGGTCTCACCTCCACTGTGGGTCCAGAGGGCCGATGTCTGAGGCCCCACCTTGGTGGTTGTGGGGAGAAAAATGGCAGCCCCCCAGTCCCATCTCCTCGAGCCAGGTGTCCCAAATTACTCCTTTGGAGACCCATTCGTTCTTTAGTAGGATGTTCTTTAATCTCCATGTATTTATGGTCTTTCCAAATTTTCTCTTGTGGTTGGCTTCCAAGTTCCATAGTGTTTTGGTGTGAAAATATGCATGGTATGAACCCAATCTTTTTGTACTTGTGGAGACCTGATTTGTGATCTAGTATGTGATCTATTCTGAAGAATGTCCCATGTGCGCTTGAAAAGAATGTATATTCTGTTGCTTTAGGATGAAATGTTCTGAATATATATGTTAAGTCCATCTGGCACAGTATATCATTCAAAGTCATTGTTTCCCTGTTGATTTTCTGCTTAGGTATCTTTCCATTGATATAAATAGGTGTTAAAGCCCCCTAACATTATTATATTATTATCAGTGAATTTCTTTACATTTGTTAGTATTTGATTTATATATTTGGTTGTTTTCAAGTTGGGGGATATATATTTGCAAGATCTTCTTGGTGGATATACTCCTTTATTATGATATGGTGTCCTCTTCATCTCTTGTTACAGTCTTTATTTTCAAATCTAGTTGGCCATTTGTAACAAAGTGGATGGACCTCGAGGGTGTCATGCTAAGCGAAATAAGTCAGGCGGAGAAGGACAGATACCATAAGTTTGCACTCATAGGTCTAACAGGAAAACAGGAGAAACCTAATGGAGGACCATGGGGAGGGGAAGGGGGAAAGAGAGTTGAGGAGAGAGAGGGACGCAAAACCTGAGAAACTATTGAATACAGAAAACTAATCGAGGGTGGAAGGGGGAGGTGGAGGGAGAAGGGAGGTGGTGGCAATGGAGGAGGGCACTTGTGGGGAAGAGCACTGGGTGTTATATGGAAACCAATTTGACAATAAACTATAAAAAAATAAAATTAAAAAGTCTAGTTTGTCTTAAAGAAGTATGGCTACTCTAGCTTTCTTCCCTTCCTTCCTTCCTTCCTCCCTTCCTCCCTCTTTCCTTCCTTCCTTCCTTTCTTCCTTCCTTCATTCCTTCCTTTCTTCCTTCTTTTCTTTCTTTCTTTCCTTTTATTTTAGAGGGAGAGAGAAAGCATGAGCAGGGGAGAAGGGCAGAGGGGGAGAAAGAGAGACAGACTGAGAGAGACAAAGAGAGAGAGGGAGAGAGAATCCCAAGCAGGACCCACACTCAGCACAGAGCTCCATGTAGGACTTCATCTCATGGCCCTGGGATCATGACCTGAGCTGAAATCAAGAGTAGGATGCTCAACTGGATAAGCCATCAAGGCTCCAACATCCGTTCCCTGACCTTCAATCTGCAGATGTCTTTAGGTCTAAAATGATTCTCTTGCAGGCAGCATATAGATGGGTCTTGTTTGTTGTTGTTGTTGTTGTTGTTGTTGTTGTTTTATCCATTCTGACACCCTGTGTCTTTTGATTAGAGCACTTAGTCCATTTACATTCAGGGTAATTATTGATAGACATGAATTTAGTGACATTTTATTGCCTGTTTTGCTGTTTCTGGAGATTTTCTCTGTTCCTTTCTAGTCTTTTTCCCACTCAAAGAGTCCCTTTCCATATTTCTTGCAAGGCTGGTTTAGTGGGCAGAAACTCCTTTAGTTTTTGTTTGTCTGGGAAACTCTTTATCTCTTCTACTCTGAATGATAGCCTTTTTGGATAGAGCATCCTTGGTTGTAGATGTTTGCCTTTCATCACGTTGAATATATCATGCCACTCCCAGCCAGCTGGCCAGGTGTCTGTGGAGAGATGTGCTGCTAACCTTATTTGTGTTCCCTTGTAAGTTAGAGATTTCTTTCGTCTTTGCTTTTAGGATTTTTTCTTTATCTCTATATTTTGCAAATTTAAATATAATATGTCTTAGTGTTGGCTTGGTTCTGTTGATTTTGATAGGAGTACTCTATGCTTCCTGGATTTGGAAGTTTGTTTCCTTCCCAAAATTAGGGAAGTTTTTAGCTATAATTTCTCCAAATAAACCTGCCCCCTTTTCTCTTTCTTCTTCTTCTGGGACTTCTGGGATGCAAATGCTATTACATTATGTGGAAATCACTGAGTTCCCGAAGTCTGCTTTCATGATCCAAGATTTTTCTTCCCCTCGTTTGATCAGCTTCATTATTTCCTATAATTCTGTCTTCTTTATCACTTATTCATCCCTCTACTTCTTCCATCCTTGTGATCATTGCGTTCAGTCAGTTTTGAATCTTGGTTATTGGATTTTTCATTTTAGCCTGATTGGTTTTAAGCTCTTTTATCTCTGCATTAAGGGATTCCCTGGTGTCTTCTATGCTTTTCTCAAGCCCACCTAGTATCTTTATGATTTTTCCTTTAAATTCTGGATCAGGCATATTACTTATATCTGTTTCCTTTTTTAAATGTTTTTTATTTTATTTTTGAGAGAGAGAGACAGTGTGAACAGGGGAGGGTCAGAGAGAGGGGGAGACACAGAATCTGAAGACAGGCTCCAGGTTCTGAGCTAGTTGTTAGCCAGAACCTGACATGGAGCTCGAACCCACAAACCATAAGATCATGACCTGAGCTGAAGTTGGATGCTTAACCGACTAAGCCTCCCAGGTGCTCCTACTTATATCTGTTTCAATTAAAGCCCTGGCCATTACCTTTTCTTATTCTTTCTTTTGGAATGAATTCCTCTGTCTTGGCATTTTGTCTGGGTCTCTTCTTCTCTGTATTAGGAAAGCCTGTTATCTTTCCTGCTCATGCAGTAATGGCTTTATGAGAGGTCATAGAATGTCCAGGACCTGGTGCTTCAGGAAGTGTGTCTGGTGTGTGCTGCATGCCCTCTGCCACTGTGTCATGGCTGTCCCATCCCCCAGATCAGTCCTCTGCAGGGGTTCTCCTTGCCTGCATCAGGGAGTGTTTGGACCTTGGCCAGACTATGGTGAGTTTTAACTAGGTGTGCTCTGATCTGCTTGTTAAAAGAGACCTAAAGCTTTTTCTGCAGGAGCTGAAGCTTTGCAGAACTTTACTGTCCATAGATGCAGTGCAGGTGGGGGTTTGTGCTGGTCTTCTGGTGGAGGGGCCTGCCGCCCTGGCCAGTAGGCAAACTTGGCAGAGAACAGCAGCTCCTGCACAGCTTGGGCAGTGGGGCTTGGGGTAAGCAATTTAAACAGCGATTGTTGGTGCTGTGCTCCTTACTGAAGTCAGTTTATGGTGAGGGGAGGGAGAGGGATAACACCAGCCAGTTTCTCTGTCCCCAGAGAGGGGAGTTGGTGCTCACTGCTGTCAGCAAAGCCCTCCCAGAAGAGCAAATCGTTTCCCCTCATGCATCCTCGGTGTTCCTCAGATCACTGTTTTCACACGGTCTGTGTCTGGGTTGCCTGCCTGCCTGGAGCAGCACAGTGCACTTTGGGCTCTATCCCAGCCAAGCCAACTCCAAGCCTCACAGCCCTGATGTGGTGGGGATGAGCACTGGCCCTCCAGGAAGGGTTCTGCTGCACTGGGACTGACGTAGGTTTGACCCAGAAGGGCCGCTGCAGTAGAGTGCAGGGGTATGGAGTTTGGAGTAAAGTGTAGCACGTAGCTGGTGTCCAGGTCAGCTGCCCTCAGTAAGTGTCTTTGTACCTGTGCTTGGGGTGCCGGAGATGGAATTGGCGCCCACTGGCTCCTTTGTCCCTGGAGAGGCAATGCCACATCTCCCAGATGGATTCCAAGAAGGAGGAACCGTCTCTCCCAGTGCCTTTCCCTCAGATCTCACTGTGTGCCCCTGGGCTACCTGCTTACAGGAGCCTGCAGTGCCCTTGCGGCTCTATGCCAGCCACACCTGGAACCTCGCAGTCCAGTTTTTGAGCCCTGCTGGTTGCAAATACACAAATCAGCCCCTTTTGTTTTCCCAGTCAATGGCTTTGGGGACGTGTTTTCCTTGTGTGATCCCCTTGACGCTTCTCTCTCTCTCTCTCTCTCTCTCTCTCTCTCTCCTCTCTTGGCGACCAGGGCTTCCTCCCCTCTGCAGCGCCTGCAGTCAGTTTCTCCCCAAACCACATCTCTGCACTTTCTGCCCCCCATGATGTGGCCTCCTGTCTCCTAGTTGTGCAGCTTATCTGTCAGTCCTCAGGTCCATTTCTGGGTATTTAGATGATTTGATCTTTATCTAGATCTGTGTTCAGAAGACAAGGCAAGCTTAGGGTCCTCCTTCAAGTCTGCTTTCTTAGCTCCTCCAAACACTGTTTTATAATTTTTTATTTTAGTTAATAGATAACGTTATATTAGCTTGAGGTTACAATGTGGTGATTTATGAAGTGATCACTAGGATAAATCTAGCTACCATGTTGTTGCAAATGGCAAGGTTTTGTTCTTCTTTAAGGCGAGTGACATTCGATTATATAAATATATACACCATGTCTTCTTTATCCATTCATCTATCTGTGGACATGGGTTCTTCCATATTTTGGCTATTGTAAGTAATGCTGCATATGAAAATAAGGGTGCATATATTTTTCAAATGAATATTTTCATTTTTTGTTTTTCAGCAGATACTCAGAGGTAGAATTTCTGGGTCATATGGAAGTTCTAGTTTTAAGTTCTTGAGGAATCTCCATGCTGTTTTCCATAGTGGCTTCACTAATTTCCATTTCTACTAACAGCATACAAGGGTTCCCTTGTTTCCATTTCCTTGCCAACACTTGTTATTTTTTTGTCTTTTTCTGTCTTTTTCTTTTTGTCTCACACTCATCTGACAGGTGTGAGGCAATATCTCATTGTGGTTTTGATTTGAATTTCCCTGATGTTGAGTGATGTTGAGTATCTTTTCATGTGTCTGTTGACTATCTGTATGACTTCTTTGGGAAAATTGGATTATTTGTGGGATTTTATAAAGTGTTTACTTGTTTATCTGGAGAGAGAAAGCACATGAATTGGGATAGAGGCAGAGAGAGAATCTTAAGCAGGTGAAGCCTAACATGGGCTCAATCTCATGACTGTGACATCATGACCTGAGCCAAAATCAAGAGTAAGATACCTAACTGACTGAGCCACCCAGGCACCCCCATTGTGTAACTTTTGATCATCATGCAAATAGTTTTCCATTTGGTGTGTCCCACCATGTTCTTCAAATAATCAATTCTTGTGATATATGTCATGTGATTCTTGTTATAAAAGGAATTGATTACAACTATTATGGATGCATTGGGACTTGTTTATAACATCTCAAGAACTCTTAGAAAAGCTCAGTAAAACCAGAAGAGAAAGAATGTTATCTTTATTTCTGGAAGAGTGGTGTCAGAGTAGAATCTTTTAGGCCTGTGTCACATCAAATCCATTCATCTAATTACTGTGGCCAGAGCAATAGAGGACTTCTGCTGTCCACGCCTGTGTAATATGTCATCACCTCTGCTAGTGACTGAACAATGTCAGCACTAAACAAGCAAAGAAGTAAAGTTCCCCCTGCTAGAAAAATTGAGAAACCATGGTAGAAGGAAAAAAAACCCAAAATATTAACTATATGGTCTATGCACCACTACATAATGTTTCATAAAAATAATTCTAGGGGCACCTGGCTGGCTCAGTCAGAAGGCCATGTGACCCTTGATCTCAGGGTCCTGAGTTTGACCCCCATGTTGAGTGCAGAGATTACTAAAACAAATAAATGAACTTTAAAAACGAAAATAAAATAATTTAAAAAATAATTCTAGTATATTTAGTCCTAAATTTGTAGCTGTTGGATCATTACATATGGTGGTGAGGGTAAGCATAACAGTTCTCATTTATCCAAAAACAGACGTGTCATGCTAAGCGAAATAAGTCAGGCAGAGAAGGATAGATACCATATGTTTGCATTCATAGGTCTAACAGGAGAGACCTGGCAGGGGACCATGGGGAGAGGAAGGGGGAAAGAGAGCGGGGAAGAGTGGGGGACACAGATCAAGGGAGACTACTGAATACTGAAGACAAACCATGGACTGAAAGGGGAGGGGGAGGGTGGGAGGGGGTGATGGTCATGGTGGGGGGCACTTGTGCAGAGAAGCACTGGGTGTTATATGGAAACCAATTTGACAATAAACTGTTATTAAAAAATAAAATAAATAAATGGGAAATATGAAGTATCCTATATGGTTTTTATGTACTTGGTGAAAAGCTAAAAAACAAAATCATGTTAGAGTATTTGAGGAATCACTGGAGTGGTTCTTTCTGTCTAGGCCAATATTACTCAAATATTATTTCCCTGCCTTAGACAGTGTAATCAACCACTAAGCGTTTTAATGAATACAGATCTTTTATAAGATTACTTGGAATGCACATGCCTGAAAATAGGACAGTTTCTGCATGAGGTGGACACAGGGCTCTACAACTTTGGGCAATGAGGAATCCAACAATGTCACTTTGAGAGAAAATATCCTGGGAATGGACCAGTGTGTGTGCTAGCAAAGTTAGCTGACAGGAAGTGAGTCCAAATGTCCATGGATGACCACTCTATGAATACAAAAACCTCAGCTAAAATTTGATCTTGAACAACTCAACATTTTTCCCCCAAAGACTATTAGTATGGGAACTAGAAAGGAAGACAAAACATTAAGCCATTTCAAAGAGGGCTTAGATTAGAACAGGGAAATAAATTTTTACATACCCTGTTAGACTAACTACCGGCTTCTGAGGCTGTAAGCTGTTTACAAAGTGCCATAAGCAAAAAAATAAATAAAAGTAAAATAAAAAGTACCTTAACCCAATACCTGCCTATACATAGTGTGGACTCACCCAGGCTGTGACAAGTGAGAACCACCCCATAGCTCGGCTCTTGCTTCCACAATCAGAAATATAAAAACTCTTGTGCTATCTCCACTAAGGATACGGTTATCTATTTTGTACTTGTCAGTGTGTGACAGAATGAATAGGTTTAGTAGTAAGAGCAACCCGTCATATAACTTAATTAACTGCACGCATCATGCATGCCATGAATGCTCATGTGGACGCCAGTATCTTCCAGTAACTGGATCATTATACCACACCCGTCTTGAACAGGAGACCATGCAGTCCAGGAAGTACATGGCTACAAAGAAACCCATGAGCACTAGAATGGTTTCGGTGGCCCTTTTTTCTGGAGATGCTTTTGGAGAAATGGTGATGCCGTGAAGATTCTGGGTCTGCCTCTTATGCCAGCACAAGAGAATCACCACGTACACACTTGAGAGGACCATGAGCCCTATGTAGGCAACGTCCTAGAAGGTGAACACTGTTAAAAATATATGCCTGAGTAGTGAAGCTGGGGCTGCGGCTGAGGCTGGGGCTGGGGCCAGGGCCGAGTCTGCAGCTGGGGAAGGGCTGGGATCGGGCTGAGGCTGGGGCTGGGGCTGGGGTTGAGGCTGGTCCTGGGGCTGAGGCTGGGGCTGAGGCTGGGGCTGGGGCTGGGCCTGAGGCTGGGCCTGGGCCTGAGGCTGGGGCTGGGGCTGGGACTGGGGCTG
>NC_043711.1:52752394-52772814 GCF_006229205.1 Suricata suricatta
GGGGCTGAGGCTGGGTCTGGGGCTGAGGCTGGGGCTGAGGCTGGGGCTGGGGCTGGGCCCGGGGCTGAGGCTCGGGGGCTCCTCTGGGACCCTGGCTGTTTATTTCTGGGGATAAGCTGTTCTGCCAGAAATAAAGGATGAACGCAAAACAAACAAACAAACAAAAAAATATGCCTGAAGAAGTAATCTTGGGGCCAAAGAGGACAGTATTCAATTACAAAGAGAAGACGGGCAGTGGTCACATTAGGGGCAGCAACAGTAGACATTAAGAAGCGACCACTGATGAACATATGGTAGGCCCACGGGAAAAAAGGAACACAGGTTCTGATGTGAGGATATATGTTTGAACTTTGCCAAACAGGAGCTCATAGGGCTGAGGATGATGGCTTGGAAGACACTTAGCAGGCAGATGGCACAAATGGATAGGTCCCTCGTCAACTTATACAGGTAGATAAGTGATTTACAATTGAAGTCATTCCAAAAATGTGGAGACCCAAAAATGCTGGTAGCCATAAAACCCACTGTTACCAGCATCACTCTATGAATTAAGGCCAACTGAGTGACGATCAGGTCAGTGGGCTTTCGCCTGTGTTCAAGGAATGTGAGAATGTGGAAGAGAAGGATAGTGTTACCTAAGATCCCAATGCAAACTTCCAAGAAAAAGGCATTTCTTATGGCAATAACCTCATGAAATCTGTTGTTTTCTCCCATATTTATGGGGGAAGGAAGTGTATAGTAAATAACTGAAGAGAAAAACAAGAAAAAATTATCTTTCTCACAAATCATTACCTTGATCAATCTCAAGTAACACCATTGCTGTCATCAGAATAAATGGGTTAATCCTGATGCTTCCTTTTTTACTCTTCAGTACTCAAGTTCACCATCACACCCTCATGGAAGCCATCCCCACTCTCTCCCACCATGGGAAGTCCCACCGCTTCCCAACCATGCCTGGACCATGTATATCATCACTGGGCTTCCATAGTCCTAGAGTTTTCCTCTCTATTAAAAGTTGCCAAACATTGTGGAAGGCATTTCTCTATTTTTACCTTATCTTTCAGTTTCTCCAAGGGCAGGGACAATGTCTCTTGTGTCTGCATTATCTTGATAAAGTACTAAGTACATAGTAAGAGCTCTGTAATTTTGGGGGAATGTGAAGGAGGATGATTGCAGAAAAGTGGAAATATGACCCTCCCAAAGAGTATCATCTAGACGGCCCACCACATAGTCATTATCTCAGTGATGTCTCTCTTCTGCTAGTTTTTAATTGCCAAACAATTATTCTTAATACATAATAGACCAAATGCTGGTAAGTATGGGTTCTGACTGCTTCCATTTCTATCTATGATCTGCCAGTGGCTAAAAGTGTACTTTGAGCAGTCAGCACATCCGAGCCCCATTTACTTCCTCTGTAAAATATGGACAGTCCTGTTACCCTCGCCTTAGAGATGTTACAAATACAAAAAAAGATGAAAGTACCAAGCATGAAACATTTCTGGCACATAATGACCTCCATAGAAATATTAACTATTATTTTTATGATTATGTGTAGCTCTTTGTACGTGTGACATGAAATTATTAACTCAGTTCTCTTCAGGATTTCTTAAGTTTGTCCCTGCCAAAAGGAGAGGAAAGAAAGAACTATCAAATTAGTAGATTCATTTAACAATTTTTGTTCACAGGACTTTAATAAGATTTTAGGTCTTTTCACTGAATCCTCAAAGATAATTACATGACTTACATATTTAAATTCTCATGCAAGAAGGGCGTCTGAGTGGTTCAGTTGGTTGAGTGTCAGACTCTTAATCTTGGCTCAGGTCATGATCCCAAAGTCATGGGATCGAGCTCCATGCTGGGCTCTGCACTGAGCATGGCTCCTGCTTAAGTTTCTCTCTCTCTCTCTCTCTCTCTCTCTCTCTCTCTCTCTCTCTCTCTCCTTCTTTGCCCCCCTCCCTAGCTTTCATTCTCTCTAAAAAAAAAAAAAAAAAAGATAAATTACCATGTAAGAACAACGCTAGTTAGAGCAGAGTCAAATTACTGATCATTAGCTGCAACACATTCAAAATTTCTTTTCTCCTCTTGGCATTGTGGTCCCATGTGGTAAATATAATGAAATTTCTCCAAAGTCATTGGGCCCATGTGTAAAATTTTACTAGAAAATTTTGTGAGGAACTACACATTGACTATTCCTGAGGAATGCAAATTTGTACCTTAATCAAGCCATATATAGGAGATACGTAACATTGTGCAATGGGTCAAGATACATATTCATGCAGATTTGTCATCTGAAAACCAAGAATATAAGGCTAAATCATTTCCACAGCTACTTAGAGCATGCAGTTGGTTCTATAATGTAAATGATGAAGGGAAATCAGAAATTTTAAGAATCCATGAACATGGAGTAGCATTTAGGAATTGTGGACCTAGGTAAGTACTTGCTTTGAGACATTTGGAAAATTTGAATTTCCTAAAATGAAAATTGCATAGTAGCATTAGAAATAGTTAATCTATGGAATGAATAAGTCACAGGAATAGAAGGCACAGCATAAGAAATACAGTCAATGATAGTGTATTCAAATATAGTGTATTACAGGGACAGATGGTGGTTATATTCATGTGAACAAAACGTATAAACTTGTCATGTCACTAAGTTGTGCACCTGAAACTAATGTCACATTGTGTGTCAACTACACTCAAATTTTTAAAAAAGAAAGAATTGATCTTTTTTGAAAGTATTGATCAAGCGAAGTAAAACAGTTTTCTCCATTCACATATTCAGAGAAGCTAGGATTACTCCTTTAATATACCTAGGAGAAACAGTATAAAAATATTAATCTAAATGACCAACTGTCTCCAAGGTTTGAGGGTCACACACTTTGATGAAGCACGACACCCTACATGGACTTCTTTGTCTACAGGTACTTTTAAATGATGCATAGCTATATCTGGACATCTGTTTTATATAAGTTACAAATTACATACTGTAATGTTTCAAAATAATACTACTTAAAAGACATTACTTAATATTAATTACTTACTATTACTTAAAAGATAGCATTTTAATATGAGATAAATTAAAATTCTGTAACTGCTTTCTGTCATTATTTCTGTGAAATAGAACCCTTTAATTAATTTTTTAAAATTAAGTCTTACAAATGCATAGCGTTGTAAAACTGATCAAGTCGCATGTTTTAACCATCTTAGAATAACATCATTTTCAGCATTGTTTAGAGGACTGAAGTCCCACAAACATAAATGTTTAAGGGAAGCTAGAGGGTACAAATGTCAGGCATTTGCAATAGTATTTAGGAAGTCATGGTTTAGGTGGATGATTGTCTCAAAACCAATGAAAGAACTTGTATTTCTAGAGGATGCATTGCACAGTGGGAGGTGAATATGCTAATCTACTTTCTCCAGAGCATTGATCTAGGAAAATGAGACAATTTGATACCTTCATGAGCACTCACTTCATTTGCTTTCAAGGAGCCAAAAGGGACAGGAGAGACAACAGAAAATATGATTGTAATCATTCAGCTTTCTCCAAATTTTGTGGATCACAACTTGTATCACTAAGACACCCCCAAATATATGTTTTATAACTTATATGTTATAAAATATATATAGTGTACAACTATAAGTGGAGCTATTTCTATGCTAATATATTATTTTATGAGGAAACATTCTAGGGGATATTAGCATTTTACAAAAACAAGCCAAATAAATTCTTTTAGTGGGTCCTCTGTCAGCCATGCTTCATGATGCTCACCATCTAAATGGCAAACGACTGGATGACTAATCGAAACTCTACCATCTGCAGGATGATCGCAGAGACTTTCCTCAAATAAGGCTCTGAGACATGACAGAGAGATGGGTCCTGACCCACCTAATATACCAAGCAAAAAATCTCATCTTCTACCCTGGACAAAACAATCTGCACTCAGAGAGACTTGAGGTTCTGAGTCCAATGAGATCAATCACAGAGCAAATAACAGGCAAGAAAATTCTGAAGTAGGCCACGTTTAGAGCTGCCACATTTGCGAAAGAAGAAGGAAAGACTACGTGGGCAGGTTAGCAGAAAACAAACCATAAACGGAGCAAGAAATGTCAAATGGAAATGTGAACATTCATTTTGAAAATTCACCACCAGGAGCTCTTCTAATTAACAGTGAAGGCTGGGGTCTCCCCAGAAGACTGGTAATACGGTAAAGATTCCCTTTAATACTCTGATCAAGGAAGCACTCACTTTAGATGTTGAGTTACTCCGCAGTTACCCAAGTCATGGACAGTCATGTGATACATATATCATTAAATGGACCACAAGCTCGTGAAGGTTGCTATCATCCCTGCACTTGAGCTAATGGTCAGAAGAGAAGTGGGGAGTGTAATGAAAAGAGGAAACCTTTCCCCAGAGCCCAGTGCAAGTTTGGGCATCTGTGACCTTGTGTGTGGGACAGATTACCGGGGGAAGGGAAGGAAGAAAACATCTGTTTTCTCCTCTTCCATAAGACCATAATACTTCATACTTCTTAGGTTGTGGTGAAGTGTAAATAGTATGATTTATGTCCAATACTTTGCAATGTGCCTGGGAGACCTGAAGAGAATGAATACTTTGATTTGTCATTATCGTATGGGTCAGCTTCACCATCACTGTTATCACTGTCATCATCTTCTATAAATTAAAGTGAACAGAGACAAAAAAGGATCTGGAAGGTGATATTCATCATGCACCATGGGCGTGGGTTTGGGCTGTGGACAACACCCTCTCCCAATTCCAGCTGGGAAGCTGAAGAGAGTGGTGGAGAAACAGCTGGCACAGTCAGGAAAGGTAAAACCATCACCAGCTGGGTGCCAGTGTGGCGCACTAACATGTTTGTAAAGTACCCATCATTTGAAAACTGATTCATGGGGTGTCAGGAAACAGCTGCCATCGACGGCTCCAAGGTCCCACATGCTCCCCTCTCTCTTGTTCCGGAGCTCGCCCACTTTACAAACATGTTAGTACCCCGCACTGGCACCCAGCTGGTGATGGTTTTACCTTTCCTGAAGACGAACCATGGACTGAAAGGGGAGGGGGAGGGAGGAAGGGGGTGATGGTCATGGTGGGGGGCACTTGTGGGGAGAAGGACTGGGTGTTATATGGAAACCAATTTGGCAATAAACTATTATAAAAAAAAGAAATTAAAAAAAAGAAAACTGAATGTATAATACCACTCACACTACTCACTGCATAGAGAGAATTTATAGTGCCAGGACTTTTAAATCTATTTGGAGAAAAATCAGAAGAAAAAAGGTTTTTCCAAAGTAGAGAAACCAGAAAGCCTTGAGCCCCTTCATCACAAACACTAGACTGGTAAGCCCACCAGTCCTGTCTGTGAATCTCTTTTGCAGTCAACCAAGTAATGAAACAAAAGCAAAATCTGGCTTTCTTGCCAAATAGTTTTTACTTTGTCTTTTAACACGAGTCTTTGTCTCTTACTAACAAGAAAGTATAATTGATTCATGTTTATCTGTTCACCGTAAGTGCATAAGGTACAGGTTGGGGAAAATAGCAGAGCCAGACGCAGCTCACATGGTTCTGAATTCTGCCCCCGCCCGCATGGGCTCTGGTACACCCATTATCAATGAAAAGGGAAGGAGATTTTACAGTGAGTCGTATACAAAAACATAATAGTTTCTTTCTCTTTCTCCTTGCCAGTTTCCATTAAATTGTATTCTTATATCCTAGGTGCCAGACAGAACCGTCTCCAGTTTATTTTATTTTTAGTGTAATTACAGACTCATTGCCGCTTTCCTCTTTAAAAATGTCTTATTAGAACCAAGCTTAAGTGCTAACATCATTAGTGTGAAATTTTTGAAATTAAAGCTATGACAAGAAAGGTCTCCATAAGCAAATACTTCTAGATATCTTTGGAATGTAGGATTAAACTTTTTAAGGTGAGCTTATGAAAAAACAAACCTCATTTCTTTGTAAACAATTAGAGGTCATTTTGTTTGTGTTAATTTATTTTTAATTATACAAAATACTAAAAAGTACATTCAAAACTAATAGTTCTAATTGTTTTTTGAAGATAAAACAAGCAACCCTGAGTATATTTAATTGAAACTTGGAGTTAAAACTTACCATCCAATCTGATGAATGTGAGTGTGAATACAAATTGGCAATGTTTCAATCATTGGCAGTGTTTTAGATATACAATATGTACTTAAGGATGGACACAGCAAATAAATGAAATCTATTTTATTCGGAGAAATAAATGGGAACCTACAATTAATTATCTCACATTAAATAATTCAACACATTTAAAGAAAATTTCCCAGTGCACGGCAGAGAAAACCGTCCTCTGAGCCATGGGAGTTGGTTAGAGCTGGATGGTTCACCAGAGGCTACCAGAAACTTCACTATCATTAGACCCAGTTTGTCTGCTTCCATCACCTGCCTACAACCCTGCCTGGCACCGATCTGAGTGCAAAGAGGCACTTACCTGGGTGAACACGTAGGATGATCTGTGCACATCAGGAGAATCTGCACAATTTAAAGGTGAGGATGTCATTAGCTCATCTCTCCACAGGCCTGTAATTTTAGTGTCTGTAGAAAGGTGACAGGGACAGGCTGGGGAGGGGAGAACCATGGGGTCCCCAGTGGGAGCGTTTTACCTGTCTCTTCAGTTTACATGATTCTCTCCTGGAAAATAACAACCCGGGAGGAGCTGAGCACAAAACTTTTCTAACCACTTCCCTTGCCACATCTCCATGGAAGGATCAGATTGGTCACAATCATGGTAGACAATACTAATGGGATCAAATTAATACAATCCCATTTCAGACTTTGTGATGCCACTCCGCTGGCGCCTCTGTGAGGTCAGTGTGACTGAGCATCGTGCCTCTACAGCGTGTGCTGGACACCTCCTCCTCGGGTCAGTTCTCAGATGGAGGGCACGCTTTCCAGGTATTACAGTCACGTACACCATGATTTCTGAGCTCACATGTCCAAGCTCTCTTTCAGGTTAAATAGGATATAAAATACCCCATACTGACATAGCTAAAGGCAAAAAAAAAATCCATTTGGAGCCAATTTCTTTTCATTTCCACCCTCAGAGTGGCCCTAAAATGTGATATAAATGTGTGCCCCCTGTATACTGATGGCCCCTGCCCCTTTCTGAGATAGGGTGCAAATGTGTGCATTTGGAGCTAGGAACTTTTGGCACTTCATGACTGAGATACTGGGAAATCTAATCCTTGAGCCCTCAAGGGCAACAAATGAGCAGCACATCATAATGGACCAGGTGGTGCTGACTACAAGGATTTCCCTGCAATAGAGGAATCAAATGTCAACCCCCCCCCTCCACGGAAGGAAAAATGTCACAAATTGTCATGTTGAGCAACTCAACTTTTGTTTTTATTGCATTCATTAGGAAGGGAACCTGAAAGGAGACAAAATTTCTACCATTCCAAGAAATAATGACAAATTAAAGGTAAATTTCCTGTTTTAAATGATCAGGAAAACAAACGATTACATGTCTAACTAGGCTAACTGTTGACTACTAAGAATACTGGCTTAATAAAAAGTGCAATAAATCATTGTGTTCCTTGTGGGCCAGGAATCAACTTTCTACATGGAAAGTAGAACTCTACAGGCCACAGAATAGCTGTCATACATTTCACAATTTGAGTATTTTTCAAGTGTTGATTACTTATATAAAATACAGTCTTGGTATCTCAAGGATGAGGCTGTGATACCTGAATATACTTTCTATGTAAAGATCTTACTTTTAGCTAATGATAGTTTCAAATGCAGTTGTAAAAATTAATACAGAAGGATAGCACGCACAATTTATTCAGATTCTTCCAATGGTCACATCTAGCAAATTAGAGGACGTTACAACCACGGTATTGCCCTTGATGCTGTCAAGATACAGAAAATTTTCATCACCACACAAGGATCCCTTGTGTGGCCATTTTACTTACCTTCTGCCCCCACATACTCGTTAACCTCAGAAATCACTAAACTTGCTCCATTTCTCAAATTTTCTCATTTCAAAAGTGTTAATAGAAAGTGGGTCTTCTCAGGGCACGTAGGTGGCTTAGTTGGTTAAGCATCTGACTCAGCTCAGGTCTTGATCTCACTGCTCATGGGTTCAAGCCCCGTGTCAGCCTCTGGGCTGACAGCTCAGACACTGGAGACTGCTTCAGAGTGTGTGTCTCCCTCTCTCTCTTTCCCTCCCCTGTTCTCTCTCTCTCTCTCTGCTCTCTCTTCTCTCTCTCTCACGCGTGCATGCACACGCAAAAATAAACATTAGAAAAAACCTCTCTCCCTCTGCCTCTCTCTCCTGATAGTGTGTGCATGCACCCTCTCTCTTAATAATAATAATAATAATAATAATAATAATATTCTATTTTCCAAAGGATTTTTAACTTCTCCTTCATCCCAAACTTCAAGTGATGATCTCATTGAGAACATTCTTCCTCAAATATTTGCCAAATAGAATTTTAATCCAGTTATTGAATTATCACAGATTTCAAATTTGGGGTGTATATGTAAATTAAGTTAAGCATATCTCCAGTAATTGATTTTGAAGGAGAAGATGATAATGGAGGCTCTTCTTTTCCTGGGTCTCAAATATCTAACAGTGTAATCTTGGGGAACATGGACAGATTTATTGAAGGAGACTCGAAGGTATGGATGGGTTCCTACTCTTGAGAAGTGACTCTCAGGGCATGAATGAATACAGCGTAAGAAACAGTGTAGGTAAAAAACATCAGAACATCCTGTATCATTCAGAGAGTGGCCAAGTAACTGAGGAAACTTCCAGTGGTTCTCAAACTCCTTCATGTTGGAGTATCGTCTCCCTCACTGGGGATGGGTGTGCTAGCTGCTGTTCTGAAGAGTGTGATGGGTTGAATTCAATTGATCCTGTTCCCAATGCATGGAATATAGATTTTAAATACTTGGTTTTCCTAGGAATTGACTGCTTCATTCACCTGTTATGAGAATGTGTGTGTGTAACCTACTCCCTTCCTCTATCTGCTGAGATACAAAAGAATGGGCAGGTTGTACGATGAAAGTCACACTTTGTTCTTTGCTTCAAAGACACCTCCAGATGTGGTATTTGGGCTTCCAGCTAAACTTGGCATTGTATCTGTTTTCCTTGGCACCTCCTGTTTTCCTGTCTCCTCACTCTGCAGCGCTGTCGTCCTCCTTCTTCACAGAACACATCGCAATGTCTTGGGGCAGTAAATTCCAGTAGCAAAGAAGACTATTCGCTCCACCTCTCATCAGGGTCAGCTTCATTTGTTTATCCCAAAGGTGTCTCTCTCTCTTTCTTAATATAAAGACCTATTCCACAGAAGACTTTGACAGTCAAAGGAGAGTATCACACCTCCTAAAATTCCTCTTCTCCTAGTCACATGGCATTTGTGTATTCCACAGAGGGGATACCCCGCCTCCCTTCACTGTGCCTGTTGTTTCTCTGTATTTCTCACAGTGGTTTTGGCATGGATTTCATGAGCATTATGTCCAGGACATGGACTCCCATTACCTCTGGCTGCCATTAGAAATGCATACTGATAAAGGCACCTGGTCAGTTGGTTGAGCGTCAGACTTTGGCTCGGTCATGATCTCATGGTTCGTGAGTTCGAGCCCCTGCACAGGGCTCTCTGCAGTCAGCATGGAGCCCACTTTGGATCCTCTGTCCCCCTCTTTCTCTACCACTCACCAGCTCATGCTCTCTCTCTCTAAAAAATGAATAAACATTAAAAAAATGCATATTGATAAAATTATATGGTTATAGTAGATCTTTAGAATCATTTATTCTACCATTCTTACTATTCACACGGAGATTCTGAGAGGGAATATGACTATATGTATACCATACATGTAATATATAATATACATATACATACATTATATATAATGTCTAATGTGTGTATGTGTGTGTATATATATATATACACTCTCTCAAGCCAGAGTTAGGTGGTGACAAATAATAAATCAATAGCTAACAGTTCTGTAGTGCTTCATATATGTCACACATTTTCTAAATGCTTTTCATACTGGGGCGCCTGTGGCTCAGTTAAGCGTCCAACTTCAGCTCAGGTCATGATCTCACAGTCCGTGAATTTGAGCCCTAAGTCAGGCTCTGAGCTGTCAGCACAGAGCTTTGGATTCTGGATCTCCCTTTCTCTCTGCCCCTCTCCCGCTCATTCTCTCTCTCTTCTCTGTCTCTCTCTCTCTCTCTCTCTCTCTCTCTCTCTGTGTCAAAAGTATAAATAAACATTAAAATTTTTTTTTAATTTGTAAATGCTTTTCATATATTGACTTATATATCCCTCCAACAGTGCTATGACGAACGTACTTTTATTATCCCCCTTCTACTTTGTGATGTTAACTGAGACCAAAGTAGTTAAGTGAGCAGATACTGCTCACCTAGCTGGTCAGGGGTGGAATCTGGGTTTAAACAAAAGCCATGTGGATCTAGGGTACAAACTACTAAATCCTTCACGATTCTGCAGTTCTATAAATAAACAGGGAAAATGGTCTTGTTGGGACTGCTTAATCAGAAGGAAGATTCTTATTTCCCCTAGTCCAAAATTTGCGTCAACAAGCTTTAGTGAACAATTGTTATGTAAGCGGCAGTGCTCCAGATGCTGTGGGTCCAAAGACAAACAAGACAGCATCTCTGCCCTTGAGGACTTTGCAGGAGAGATAGAAAAGGAAACAGAAGCTCCCCACTCAGTAGGGTGCTGTGTGCTGTAAAGGAGAGGCTGGGCAGGCTCACAGAGAGGGGTGTGAGGTTAGTGCCACCGTGAGGTAAAGGGGAGATCCACAAAAATGATGGCCTGGGAGGAATGAGTGTTTGAGGTGGCCCTCAAGTGCTTGAATAAGAGCACGTCATATTCATGTAGAATTATTTTGGTTAAAATGATGACTCTAGAGATTGAAAATGTGTGACGTGATGATTCACAGAATGACAATGAAAGCACTACCGTTGCAGAGTCTCTTGTTTTTCTTTCCAGAAATAACATTATTTGCTTTAACATTCACATGAAGATGAACAGACGTTTCAGTTATGCTGTCATAAAAAAAGATGCCTTTTATCCTCAAGCCGGTATTGGGGTCTCAGAAAACACCTTACATCTTTTCCTCCACGTTTCAGCTTCCCTCGTGGGACCCAGGCCCAGGCTCACTGACCTGCCCAGTACCAGCTTCACTGTAATACATGTAACGGTCCTCCTCACCGTGGGGTTCATGTTTGCAGACATCTGGAGGATGTGGGATATCCAAAGCGAGTCCAGATGTGAAGTGACCGTCTCCTTAACGAGGTACCGAGGGAACTCTCCTGCTTCTTGAGTGTGCCTTAGGCCGTCCCCCTCATCCACAGCCGCTCCTGCCTTGCCAGATTCAAACTTCAGTCTCCAAACCCCATCCTGTGTTTCTTTCTCCTCCTATGGGTCCTGAACATACCCATCTGTAGCACCTGCTCCTCGTGCGGTGGCCATGCCCAATGAGACCCAGGCTACTCTTCTGTTCCTCACTGAGCGCTGTCCCTTTTGGCCCAGGAGCTTCCACGGGGGCTGTTTTTCACGCCGATGGCATTCAGAGGACCTTCTCCGTGGTTCTTATGGTCCCATCTAGTGGATGCTTGATTGTTCTCTTACGCAGACATAAGCAGCAGCCACAGTATCTTCACAGCAAGTCTCTCTCCAAGAAGCTCTACAGAAGAAAGGGCTACTCAGGTGATTTTGCTGCTAGTGAGTTGATTTGTGATCATTCACTGCATGGACTTCATTTCACTTTCTAGGGGCAAGGACATGGACAAATGACCCAAGCCTGGTATGTGTCCAGATGCTCGTGGCCAGTGGCTGTGACACAGTCCTTTGATGCTAATCACTGCTGAAACAGACAAAAATTATGCAAACTGGGGGAGGAAAGTCAGTGTTTAACAAATCAGCAGTAGAAATCTCTTAAAGAAAGAGGTTTTCACGCTCAGTAGAACAAGCTTATATTTCACAGAATTTTCTCTCCGAAAAAAGTGATTGGATTATAAATTTTCTATCATAGCATGGAAATCTTTTTTTTTGTTTGTTTGTTTTTCCAGAAGTCTGGATTTTTCCTTTGTAGAGTTTAATACAATTTTATTTGTGTAATGATATATTTAGTCTTTTCCACAAGCCTGAAAGTTCCACATGGTAGGGACTGTTTCCTATTGCTAACCATGGTATTACCAGGGCCCCAGTACACTGTATACAGCAGGTACTCACTCAGTACTCTCTAGCAGGTACTGCCTTGTGCCACAAATCTATCTTATTAGATACTCTCCAAGGAATAGGTGGAGACGTACCTAAAGTTCATGAGCTTGGTGGTGGAGACAGTGGCTGAGTGGTCAGAGGGGTGGGATGGAGGCGTTCGGGGCTGGTGCAGAGGGGGAAGAAGAAGAGACACTGAGGACACCAAAGGATGCTCATCACATGAGTTGGCTCCCATGCCCTCAACATCCCATTTGCACCCCAAATGAGTCCTTCTTCAATCATCTATGCAGTCATTTCTTTAGAGAAATTCCCTCCACTCTTGGTAGTTTTAACCTCGGAGTAGAAAATCAAGGCCAAAACAGCTTTGCAGAATCAGAACACATCCAAGAAACCAGGCACAATTCAAGTGGATTGGACTTCGACATGGAAATGATTGAAGTTCCTCCAAATAATCTTCAGTTTAGGAAGCTTTCACTACTGCCAGATGTGGAAAGATGGATACACCTTCTTCTGCTGTCAGTTGCTGAGACAGAAGTTTTTTCTCCTGGGGGACTGACACTATTTCTTTTTTGCTGCCCTTTTCCCTTCTCCTTTCCTTGGCTTCCCCTTGCCACGAAGCTTCTTTAGATGCATCTGCTCATCCTTGAAGTCCTGACGCTCCTCTCTGTAGAGGCCAAAGAAACGCAGCGTCCCCATGAGTGCGAAGTAAGTGTTGTGATTTGGATACCAGTCATAAGTCTCCTTTCTCTTGGCTAAAGGCTGCTCACTGAAGAGCTTCACCACTTTCATGGATTTGGAATCAGTGGGCCTGGCAACTCCGCCAAAGAGCCGGGCACTGAGGCGACTCATGCACAAGGCATACTCTGAAAGTGAAGACATCTCCTGAGCAGCAAGGAGCAAGAGACCCTACAAGCGACCTTCCGATCCCGCGCACCCCCTCTCCTGGAAGATCCGCCCCTCCCCGGAAATCTTAATATATATATATATGGCTATAAAGCACATTGTAAATAATTTTGGTACTTTTTTGAGAATTATGTTGTCTTCATGAAATTTATTTTTAGGAAAGATTGTTCCTTTTTCTTTTCAGGAAAATTCCCTCCACTCTTGGTAGTTTTAATTTCTTGTATTAAGAGATTCTGTATTTTTTGCTAAAATGTACCCACATTCCTTTTCTATGTTCATATTGTGTCTTAATGTGCTATCACTATATGTTTCTTATTAAGCCTCAACCTTTGTATGTGATTATCCTCTCTGGGAAGTTCTATGTCTTCATTGCCTCAAATACTTGTCTTTTTCCCTACTCATGATTTGTGAAGTTCCAGTTCAGCATTTATTAAACCTTATTGTTTTATTCTCTATAACCCCTAATATTTTTCATATTTTCCATCTCTACAGCCTGTGAACTACACCCTGAACAATCTTTTCAGTCCAATATTCTAGTCTACCAATTCTCTCTTCAGCTGTGTGTAAACTGCTGTTTCACACATCCATTAATAGTGTATTATATTTAGTTTATTTGTTTTTTTCTTAGAGTTTTACTTGTTTTTTTTTAATCTGCCTGGTAGTATTTTATAATTACATATTTCGTTCATGTTTTTTTAATTTTTATGTGTCCTTAGGCATTTAAAAATGTTTTACTCTGCCTAATAAACAATATCTGATATTCATGCAAATATAATACCACTTTAGTTCTTAAGGGCTATTTTTAGCATTTTTAAAATTTAAGTTATAGTTTTATATTTGGCAACTTTTAATTAATAGGGAAACTGAACATCCTAGTTGAGATATATTTATCCAGAGAACATTTAAATTTTCTTCCTCCAATATATGGAAGAGTCTGGGGAATTTTCAGATTCATCTGTTATTTAGATTTTTCTGGACACTGCATATGGGGATAAATTTGAACTCCAAGCCAACATGAAAGCAAGATTTGGTTCCCAAAAAGAAGCCAACAAAGTGGCTGAGTAATTTCCTTGTTAAAATCCTTTACCAGATTCTCCTAACTCAAATTTTTGCTAAAGACATCGGTCCTACTGAAGACCCGCTTATGTAGGGGTCCCTCTTCTTCCTTTCTGCCTTGTGTGGGTTCATAATACTGTCTCCGGTCTCTGCATAGCTGTTGAGATCCACGTTTCCAGGTTCAGTAAATGACTCAAGAGGAACCCCGGCTTCTCAGTTTCAGATCCCTCTTCATTTTAACCCCCTGGGAATTTCCCACTATTTTGTAAGCTGTTCTGCATTTTTTAAAAGGTTGCTTTATACATGGCTGATAAAATATTAGGAGCGGAAAATTCTTCTGTATTTCTAGTCTGTTAAATTACCAGAAGAGCCACTACTTGCATATGAAAGGTAAACTTTTTAGACTAACCATATAATGCTTTGTTAGGCCATAGTATCTCATGAGAAATATCAATTTTGTGATGTCCTTACAAATGTTCCAAAATAAATTCCAAGGGATCTCTGTTTCCATTTTTACCTCTTAATTTGGGAAATAATATGTTAAATAATAATAATCATATTAAATAGAATTAACCCTATTAAAACCACCTCTCAGCTTATAAAAAAATGGGAGTCCATTCATATATTTGAAGCCCCTATGTATCTTTCTGTAAATGCATTGAATCAAAATACAAAAACAAAGAAAACCCCAAAACCAAAAACCTTCTCTCAAATGAATTCCTATCTTGATTATTATAATTATTTGCTTGCTTTTCATTTTAAAGTTGTTGCCACATATGTATATGAATATGTCATTAAGATATTTAGTTCCCTTCACAGCTTATATATGTGGAGAATTCTTGGTGAGGTCCCAGGAGTTCATTTTTGCTTTTGTTTCCCTTGCCTCTGGTGACGTGTCTAGTAAGAAGTTGCTCTGGCCAAAGTCAAAAGGTCGCTGCCTGTGTTCTCCTCTAGGATTTTGATGGTTTCCTGTCTCCCATTTAGGTCTTTCATCCATTTTGAACTTATTTTTTGTGGGTGGTTTAAGGAGTGGTCCAGGTTCATTTTTCTGCATGTTGCCATCCAGTTTTCCCAGCACCATTTTTTTCTATTGGATATTCTTTCCTGCTTTGTCAAAGATTAGTTGACCCTATAGTTGTGGGTCAATTTCTGAGTTTTCTATTCTGTTCCACTGATCTAAGGGTCTGTTTCTGTGTCAGCACCATCTTGTTTTGATGACTACAGCTTTGTAATATGGCTTGAAGTCTGGAATTCTGATGTCTCCAGTTTTGCTTCGCCTTTTCAAGATTGCTGGAGATAATTCTATATTCATTTTTGGTGATTGGTTCCTCTCCTAAGTCTTCTATTTTGAGAATATCCTTGATACATGAAGCTGTAGTTCATCAGTACTTCCATGGAATGGCATCATATGACCATAACAAAATGTCTTTATCCAGACTTCTGACCATGTGCATGTAACAAGTCTCCTCTGAATATTACTCTAGCCGTTTCCTGGTCACATGGGTAATATTTTCTCTAGGGCATATACCATTGAGAGAATTTGCTTATTCCTAGGTTATGCCTATGTTTATTTATATTAGTTTATACTAAATTGTTTTCCAAATGGTTCTATAAATTTACCTCCTACACTTACAGTGTGTAAGAGTTTTCATTCTAGCCAACACTATGATCTAAGTTTAAAACTTTCTTCAATCTGGTGAGGAAATTGTACTTATTTTATTTTTGACTTTGTATTTCTTTGATTAATAATGAGGATAAATAAATCTTCAAATGCACATTTAAGATCCTTGTTTCTTTTTTCTCTGAATAGTCTGTTCATATCTTTTGCCCATTTTGCTATTGGATTGTTCGTAGTTTTGTTATTAGGAGTCCATTTGATATTCTGTATATTAATCATTTGCCAGTTATATATACTACAAATACCTTCTCCCAGCTTGCAGCTTGTTTTGTACCCTGTTCGTGGTATCTTTCTCCAACTTTTAAGCTTTTTATTATACAAACCAAAGAAGAAAGGGGCAGTGTATCAGCTTCGTACTCATCACCCTGCTTCAAAAATCATCAGTTCCTGGCTAATCTCACCTCATGTATCCCCACTACTCTCCCGTCTTATGCTGAAACAAGTATCATTAATAAACTACTTTATCAGGGGCACCTGAGTGGCTCAGTCTGTTAAGTGTCCAACTTTGGCTCAGGTCATGATCTCATGGTTCATGAGTTCAAGCCCTGCATCGGTCCCCACGCTGGCAGTGCAGATCCTGCTTGGAATTCTCACTCTCTCCTCTCTCTCTGCCTCTCCCATGCTTCCTCTTTCTCTCTCAAAATAAATAAGTAGATAAATAAATAAATAGATTACTTCCTCAGTAAAAAGTCAGTGTTTCCATTCAATATAGAAATTTTTCCTTTTAAACATAATCACAATATCACACCCAAAAGTTTAACATTAATTACATATATCCTCAAGTATCAAATGGTCATATTTTCTGGATTGTTTTATATATTTCCAATTTGTCTGTTTGAATCTGGTCCAAGTAAAGTACCTACATTGTGATTGACTGATATGCCTTTTAAAAAGATGTCCACAGGGGTGCGTGGGTGGCTCAGTCAGTTAAGTGTCCGACTTCAGCTCAGGTCGTGATCTCATAGTTGGTAAGTTTGAACCGTGTGTCAGGCTCTGTGCTGACAGCTCAGAGCCTGGAGCCTGCTTCAGATTCTCTGTCTCCTTTCTCTCTGCCCCTTTTGCTCACACTCTGTGTTTCTCAAAAATAAATAAACATTAAAAAAATTTAAAGGGTGTCCAGATATCCCAAGCAAGTGTTTGAGACAGTTTTGGTTTGCATCATTTACTTTGTTTCCTAGCACTATCCAAGTGACTAAAGAGTTATTTTTGTATTCTTATGAATTCATAGACTTAAACATATTTAATGTATTTTAGTGTCTTACATTTTTTAATCCTTATTGACGATCAAACTGTCCTGTCTCTGGTATATAGAAGTCTATTTATTTTTGTTTCTGGGTCCTTTGACATGACCCTCATAGTATTTGATAGGATAGCGTTCACACTTCTTTGTATAAGAAGTTCCAAGTTTATCTACCTTTCCTGCCCCAGACTTGAAGTCAATCATTTCACCAAGAAGCCTTGGGTCCCTTTAGTAAAAATGGTTTTGTACAGACCACAGTCCAGGTGCTAGAGAAATTCATTACTCTTGGGTTTGTAATTTTTTAGAGGCATTCTTTATCAAAAAACAAAAAAATATCCTATTAAAATACATAGGAGTTTATACTGATAATTCAAATTCCAATTAGAACCAAGGGTTTTCAGGGTGCCTGGGTGGCTCAGTTAAGCATCTGACTCTTGATTTTGGTTTAGGGCAAGATCTCACAGTCATGAGACAAAGCCCCGCATCAGGCTCCAAGCTGAGCGGGGAGCCTGCTTAAGATTCTCTCTCTCTGCCCCTCCCCAACTCATGTGTATGAGCAAGTGCTCTCCCTTTCTCTGTCCCTAAAAAAAAAAAAAAAAAAAGAAGACCTAAGGGTTTTCATTATATTTTCTCCATTTCTTTCTTCCTTTCTTTCTTTCTTTCTTTCTTTCTTTCTTTCTTTCTTTCTTTCTTTCTGATATTACACCATCCTTTCTGCTTTTGTTTATATTTCAAATTTTCTATAATGTTTAAAAGTTGGAAAAAGATAGCATAAATGGGGTAAAAGAAAAACCAAGTTGCAAACCAGGAGGAGATATTTGTAGGACATATAATTGACCAAGAATGAATACTTCTCAAAATTCCCAAAATTCCTAGTTCTCAAAGGCACAAACATCATTTCTCATTTGCATTTATCCCACATTACAATCTTACCATTTACAGTATGACCTTGGACTAGTTACATCATGAAGTCAGCAAGGTAAGGAAGGGATTTTCTACCTTTCTGCTTCCACATGAGAATCCAAGAGCTGCTCTTGCCTGTAGTCAGTCCACTCCTGTCTGAGAAGCTCTGAGCCGTGTCACCTCCTTTGGATTATTTCTCTGAGCTACATGCCTTGATCTTGTAACTTGCAGAACCTGATAACTCATCTACTTCCCAGCATTTCTTCCTTAAAATTCCTGACTCATTTTAAATATATGTCTTTTTCAGCCTTTCATATTTTTTTACTTCTATATGTATTTATCTAAAAATATTCTTGGGGTGCCTGGGTGGCTCAGTTGGTTAAGCATCTGACTCTTGATCTGAGAGGCTCAAGTCTTGATCTCAGGGTTGTGTGTCTGAGCCCCACATGGGGCTCCATGCTGGGTGAATATGGGGCCTACTCAAAAATATATATTGTATATATATTCTTGAGCCTTTCATATGATCCCGCTACTTTCAAGGCTTTTTTTCATTTTTATTTTTTAAAACCTTTACTGAAGTATAATTAATATACAGAAAGCCACACCTATTAAATGGGTTTGAACATATGCAGGCTCCTGTGGAAACAGGATTAATTTGTGAACAAAACATATGCAGTCACTGGCCTCATAAAGCTCACAGCCTAAAAGAGGAGCCAGACCTTAATAAAATAGTCACACAAATAAATGTAAAAGATTATTTGAATGCCATCTAGTACAGAAGCAATTTTTTTAACTTTGAACAAATTTTTATTACACAAAGGTTGCCACATAATTGGATATTTCTCTATTCTGTACACAATTATTCTTACTCTCCACAGAAAGGCTGCTGCTTAACTTTTCATCTGGTGATGGCAAGCACCAAAATCCTGATTTTTCACAGAATAGTAGTAAAAATGTCTCAGGGATTTAAGTTGAAAGCAGTATATTGGTACATGGCTCTTGCATTCAGTTATCAAGAATATACAAATGCATTTTTATTCAAAAATACAAAATAAATTATCTGTAGGCATGGACAATGATGGCAGTGAACCATTTATGTTGTCAACTGAAACCAGTAACTGATGGTTGTAGTGATTTTCTTAAACATCAGCCAGCCTTTTCTTCAGTCATTTCCTTCAACTGACTTCTCTGAAGTTACTGTTGGGGTGCACTGCCTTGAGCTTCCTCTCACAGCTCATTCATAACGGTCAAGCACTATCCTAGGAATTAAACATGCCACCTCCCATTCCACCCGTTCCGCCCGTTCTGCCCATTCCAGGGTCCTTCTCCTCCGTAGGAAGGTCGGTGACTACAACTTCTGCTGTAGTTAACAGAGAAGCCACTCCAGCAGCATCCAATAAAGCGGTTCTTACAACCTTAGTTGGATCAACGGTCCCCTTTTCTACCATATTCACAAAATCTCCAAGCATAGTGTCATAACCAGCTTCTGAGGAACTGCATAATTTTCTCAACTATCAATGATCCTTCAACACCTGCATTCTTAGCAATGGTCATTGCAGGAATTTTGAGTGTTCTCTTAGTGATTTCTATACCAATTTTTTTTATCTTCCTTAGCTGGAGTTACTGAATCCAAGGCTGGGATGCCCCGAAGCAGCACACAACCCCCTCCCACAACAATGCCTTCTTCAACAGCAGCTCGGGTAGCATTGAGGGTATCTGTAACTCTGTCTTTCTTTTCATTCACTTCATCATCACTTGTGCCACCAAACTTCAGCACAGCTGCTCCATCTGAGAGTTCTGCCAGATGTTCATCCAGCTTTTCCTTTTCATACTCCCTAGTTGTGATATCTAACTGCTCAATGATTTCTTGGATACGCTTTTCAATTTGAGCCTTGTCACCTTTTCCTTTTAAGAGCATGGCATCATCTTTGGTCACAATGACCTCTCCAACTTTTCCTACGTCGTGAGGCTGAACATCTTCAAGATTTAGAGTCAACCCTTCTTCTCCGAACACTGCACCACCAGTAGCAATAGCTATATCTTTATGCTGGTTCTTTCTATTGTCACCAAAGCCTGGAGCTTTGATGGCTACGACCTGAAGGCCAACTGTGAGCCTATTCAAAACGAGTGTACTCAGAGCTTCTCCATCAACATCTTCAGCAACTATGACCAAAGGCTTACGGTGAGCACTGGCAATTTCAAAGATTTTTTTAATGTTTTATTTATTTTTGATACAGAGAGAGGCAGAGCATGAGCTGGGGAGGGACAGAGAGAGAGGGAGACCCAGGATCTGAGGCAGGCTCCAGGCTCTGAGCTGTCAGCACAGAGCCCAACTCAGGGCTCAAACTCACAAACTGTGAGATCATGACCCGAGTGGAAGTCCAATGCTTAACC
>NC_043711.1:52772914-52854693 GCF_006229205.1 Suricata suricatta
GTTCTTCCCTTTGGCCCCGTAGTAACAGCTACAGGATCTACACCTTGAAGCATTAAGGCTCGGGCATCTGCACCAAATTTTACATCTTTGGGATAAGCCCGAGCGAGGTGAGGAGCCAGTGCCCTGGACACTGGCCTAATTTGGCGAAGGACTGCGGGTAATTGAAGCATTTCTGCGGGCAGCGGCAGGGCATGCAGGCAATGAGGCAGGCCGTCGGAGGCGAGTGAGGGCCAGATGCAATATTTAAAGGACGGAGTATGTCAAAGGTATTATAGGAATTTTGAGCAATAGCCTATGAAATTTAGAAATATGTATAGAAGTGCAGAATGAACATTCCAGAAAGCACATTGCTCATGTAGCTAGACACAGCACCTAGAAATAGATGATCTGAAGAGGGGATAGGCTGTGCCTTTTTATAGGAATTAAAAGTGAGTCAGAGACTAGAGTAGATACCTACAGGTGAAAGGCATCTCAACTACTCACTTGAAAACCATCCTTCCCCGTTTCTCACACCATGTAATTCTGTAGATGATTTGACCAATGGATTCATGACAAAGATCTGTGAATAGGCTGGTCAAAGCCAGAAAGTTAATCTCATCTAGACCAACCTGTTCATAGATAACCATGTGAACCATCATGAGCCTATCAGGGAAATGAGAACTTTGTGTTCAGTTCTGAAAAAGACATTATTTCTTCTTTCATCCGGAGTACCTCTAACAAGGGTCTAGGAATTGTATCAGCTGCCCCAATCTGAAGCCTGATTTGAAAGCCAATATGGAGGCACTGAAACCTCCAAACCCACCAAACCCAAGGTTGCAAAAACAGGAAACAAAGATTCTTCTAGTGGATTCTATGTGTAATCATGAAAAGGGCCTCCCTTTGGCCTCGGGTGTCCAGACCTTGCACTCCGGCTTTGAGGTAAGCAGCTTCATTTGTTGAGTGTACAGCACTTGTGTGGCAGCCTCCCAAACCCATAAGGTTTGGACATACACAGTGGTCGTGCTGGGAGAAGATCTGTGGGCAGGGAAGTCAAATCCATACTCAGATCATGTCTACCCGGGCAGGTAAGGTAGCACCTTCCCTCCCCCTCTCCCACCCCACCATGATACGAGAGATCCAGTACAGTCAACCTGTTGCTGTGGAATATTTTCATATCAAAGACCCAACATCAGCCTCTACTGCTGGAGGGTTGGGCGCACTGTAGAGGTGGTAGCCAGTTGGGCCTTGGTGAGCAGAGTATCCTGATGTTCTTCACACCGAGGCTTCTCTGCTCTTATGGCCATTTTGTGCATGGTTACCATGGATAGGGAGGAGGCCAGGTAAGAAGCTGAGTGACATCCACAGGATTATGAACCAGACCCGAAGTAACCACTTGAGCTAAGGCCAACCCTTCCTCCACAGGATTATGATTATGAATTCCCCCTGATGTAGCTGCCTTTGCTGGGCGTTTGTGTGATGATGACTATCTTCATCTTCTGTTTCCGCCTCCCGCGAGATTGATCCTCATACCACCCCCCCATCTCCGCCACTGAGACCTGGTAGCCACCAGCTTTTCAAGTCTGTTTTGTCCAAGGCCTTGATCAGCAGGGGCAAACTTTTAGCCACTGCCCACAAATCTCTGGAGATCTGTACGTCAGGCCATCTCTTCTTCCACGCGACGTGTCCAACCTGATGTCCCACACAGGTTCTGTCCCCTAGGGGGTTTCTTTTCAGTACTCTGCCTCAGAGACCATCCAGCTGACCGCTGCAGCTGGTGGCGGCCAATCCTGGAGATCGGTCTATGAACCAGGCCCTGAATTTTTTTTTCCTTTACTCTTGGATGGTCATAGGGAACAGACTGTAGGTATGAATTGAGGGAGAGAAGGTAGAGGAGTAGGAGAGAGAACCAGGATTATCTGAGCTCCCAGTCCATGACCTTCACTTGTGTGTTTCAGAACTGCTTTGGCCCAAACATGTGTACGTCAATCAACTTATATTTATTTTATATGCTGTTTTGTGATTCAGTGGATCACATTATACCCAGTTCATAAGATGTTCAGTTCACTTGTTTCATTGTCTGAAGCCGCCAAGTTTTCTGGCTGCCTCAGGCAAGGATTATCACTCTCTGAGGAGTGAACCAGTAAACAAGATTTGCATCTGGAGGCTGGAGATTGCCATTTCCTGGTCAAAATAATTTTGGTGTCTGTCATGCTGGGCCAGACGTAGAGTGGCCAAGGTGCACAAAAGATCAAAACCGCATTTTGGATTATTCAGCCCTAGCTTCCCCTCCCCAGCATTTGCAGAGGCAAGTCTGGGCGCTTCTTTTGATATGCATTTGACTCTGTTTACCTGACAACCGATCTGGGTCAGTTCTCTGCCCCAAAATTCTATATAAGAGGAATTATTTTCTTAATGATGGAGGAGAGAGAGGAAGAAGAATAAAGAAGCTAGAGGCTTGATCGGAAACCGTGTGCTTCTTCACTCTCTGCATCTTCCCTCTCCTGCCCTGTTTTCTCTCCCTCCCTCAGGAAAAGAACCCGCGAGGATTTTCCGCCCTGCTGGCCGGGGTGGGACACGACATTTCATGACCGTGGATCTAGTCTCTTGGCAGTGTTCATAGAAAGTAACTTGTATTTTTTCAATTTTATTGTTAATTTATTTTTTAAGTAATCTCCACACCCAGTGTGGGGCTTGAATTCACAACTCTGAGATCAGGAATCACATATTCCACCAACTAAGCCATCCCGGAACAACTTTTATTTATTTATCTAAAAAACCTTTTTTATGTTTTTTAAAAATTTATTTTTTGAGAGAGAGAGAAAGAGAGAGAGAGAGAGCAGAGGAGGGACAGAGAGAGAGGGAGAGACAGAATCTGAAGACAGGCTTCAGTCTCTGAGCTAGCTATAAGCAGAGAGCCTGACACAGGGCTCAAACCCACAAACCCTGAGATCATGACCTTAGCTGAAGTCTGACACTCAACTGACTGAGCCCCGCAGGCGCCCCAAGGAACAACTTTTAAAGTGGAAAGTGGTGGACAGCAGAAAAGGAGAAGCAGGGGGGCGCCTGGGTAGCTCAGTTAGTTAAGCGGCTGACTTAGGCTCAGGTCATGATCCCACAGTTTGTAGGTTTGAGCCCCGCATTGGGCTCTGTGCTGACAGCTCAGAGCCTGGAGACTGCTTCGGATTCTGCATCTCCCTCTCTCTGCCCCTCCCCTGGTCACATTCTGTCTCTCTGTCTCTCTCAAAAATAAACATTAAAAAAGAAAGAAAGAAAAGGAGAAAGGCATACTCTTACTCCATATGGTCAGCATGGACTCTCCTGTACATTTTACCAGCAGAGCGCTGCAGCCCCGCCTGTGACAAGCCCCTGTCTATGACCAGCACCTCTGCCATAGTTAGCTGTGCTGGGGCGTAGGGACCAAGGACCAGGGCAACTCATTCCTTTTGCAGAGACCTGGTCCCACGCACCTGGTCCCATTGGATGGCAAGGAGATGGAGGGGCCACATGACAGCGCAAGTGGTGGCTTGCTCTGCTATCTGAGAGCCAACCCTAAATCCTGCCAAGTCATGTGCAGACTTTGCAGAAATTGGAAAACTGTTTCCAACTAAACGAGTTTTTCTTATTGAAAAAATGTCCTTTAGAGTTTTTAAATTTTCAACAAGCCTAACTACTAAGATTTCATATTATACGTGGATGTCCAAATATTCTTGTGTCTTTTTCCCCTCTAAGAGTTTTCACTGTATATAAAATCTACTGGGAGCTACAATTACCATGATCTCTCTGCATTTTGAAGGCATTTACTTAATTTGTTTATTACTCATCTATTTTGCTGATGAGAGACCCACTGTCATTTTTACTAATTTTTTTGAAAAATTGTCTCTTTCCCTGGTAGATATTTCAGGTTTTTACTTTATCCTTGATTTATCAGTAGCTTCTCTACTTGTGTGCAACTTCTACCTGAGGACAAAGTCTCTGTGTTTCTGGACAATTAGTAACTATCTCTGGTTATTTCTCCCAATTATTTTTATTCTCATTTAGATCTATGTTAGACTTATTTTGGAATTGCCCAATTTATTTTCAATATTTCATTGTTGTCCTTTAAAAAAAATCTCTGTATGTAACTGTGCTCTTTTCTGGTAAAGCTCTCCAAGCCCCATAATTTGCGGAATTTTGCAAAAGTTCCATTATGTGGCTAGGATTGATTCCCTTCACCTGTTTCATCCTGCCCCCCTTCCCCCACTTCCCTTCTGGGGAAGTTCTCCATAGTTAAGAGTCTCTTTCTTGGTTTGCTTATAGCAGCAGTATCTACAATTGCCAGTTGTCTTTTAGTTTATTTCTTTATTTTGAGAGAGAGAGAGAAAGCATGAGCAGGGGAGGGGCAGAGAGGAGAGAGCAGAAATCCAAAGTGGGATCCCCACTGCCAGCGAGAAGCCTGATGCAGAGCATGAACTCATGAACCATGAGATCATGACCTGAGCCAAAGTTGGATAATTAACCGACTGAGCCAACCAGATGCACCTACAATAGCAAACAGCCCAAGTGTCCATCACCTGGTGAGTGGATAAAGATGTGGTGTATATATACACAATGGAGTATTACTCTGCTGGGTTTTTTCCCCACCCCTGGGTGGGTTAAATATCTTTTTTAAAAAGTTTTACTGATGTATAACTGATACACTTTGAACTATTTAAAGCATGCAGTTGGATGAGCATGCAACTGACATATGTATGCACCCATGAAACCATCACCACAATTAAAATATCATCATCCACAAAAGTTCCTGAATTGCCTCGTCCCTCCTGACCCAATCCCATCCCCAGGCAACCACTGATCTATTTTCTATCATTATGTTTACACTTTATAGAGTTTTTATAAAAATGGAACCACACAGAATGTATTTTTTATCTGGTTTCCTTAATTAAGATTCATTCATGTTGTATCAACATTTTATTCCTTTTTTTAATAGTTTATTGTCAAATTGGTTTCCATACAACACCCAGTGCTCTTCCCCACAAGTGCCCTCCTCCATCACCACCACCTCTTTTCCCCCCTCCCCCTTCCCCTTCAACCCTCAGTTGTTTTCAGTATTCAATAGTTTCTCAGGTTTTGCGTCCCTCTCTCTCCCCAACTCTCTTTCCCCCTTCCCCTCCCCCTGGTCCTCCATTAGGTTTCTCCTGTTCTCCTGTTAGACCTATGAGTGCAAACATATGGTATCTGTCCTTCTCTGCCTGACTTATTTCGCTTAGCATGACACCCTCGAGGTCCATCCACTTTGCTACAAATGGCCAGATTTCAGCTCCAACCACTTTGCTACAAATGGCCAGATTTCATTCTTTCTCATTGCCACATAGTACTCCATTGTAATATATATACCACATCTTCTTGATCCACTCATCAGGTGATGAATATTTAGGCTCTTTCCATGATTTGGCTATTGTTGACATTGCTATGAACATTGGGGTACATGTGCTCCTATGCATCAGCATTTCTGTATCCCTTGGGTAAATCCCTAGCAGTGCTATTGCTGGGTCATAAGGGAGTTCTATGAATAGTTTTTTGAGGAACCTCTACACTGTTTTCCAGAGCAGCTGCACCAGTTTACACCGCCACCAACAGTGTAGGAGGAACATTTCATACCTTTTTATTGCTGAGTATTCCATTGTATAGAATACACCATTGATTTGTTTAATATTCACCTATTAATGTACTTTTTAATAGTTCCCAGATTTTTGTTCTTACAAATAAAGCTACCATTAACACTCATGCACAAGTTTTTATGTCAACATATGCTTTTATTTCTCTTAGATAAATAGGTAGGCATGAAATCCTTGGGTCATTTGGTGGGTGTATGTTTAACTTTCTGAAAACTGCCAAACTTTTCCCAAAATAGTTGTAGCATTTTGTATTTCTACCATTTGTACCTGGTCCCTTTTTCCCTGTAACTGAGATTTCAATTTTTTAAAAAACTGAGGTGAAATTGTTTCAAAGTGTACAACTTGGTGTTTAGTGCAATCACCCTGTTGTGCAACCACAACTTTTTCATCACCCCCAAATATCTGTACCCATGAAATGATCACTCCCATTTCCTCCCTACTACGTGGCAACCACTAATCTGCTTTCCACTGCTTTGGATTTGGCTATTCTAGAAATTTCGTACAAATGGAATCACACGACAGGTGACCTTTTGTGTCTGGCTTCTTTCACTTACCATGTTGTTGAAGTTTGTCCAGTTTGTAGTTATGTATCAGAACTTCACTCCTTCTCGTGGCTGAATGAATGTATCCCATTGCATGTACATACCACGTACTGTTTATCCATTCATCCACTGATGGATATTTAGGTGGTTTCCACCTGTAGGTTACGGTATAGAGTGCTGCCATGAACACGAATGAGCAGCTGACTGGATAACTGTTTTCGGTTTGGGGGAATACATGTGAGAATGGAATCGGGGAGTCATATGCTCATTCTGTGTTTAACTTTTTGAGGGAACTACAAGGTTCCCGTGTTTTCATACACTTACCAACACTTTTCTTTCTTTTAAATCATAGCCATCCTAAAGGGTGTGAGGTGGTTTTGATTTGCATTTCCCCATGACCAATGCTGTTGAACACCTTTTCACGTGGGCCATTTTCATATCTTCTTTAGAGAAATATCTTTAGGGCCATTTGTGTGGGACAACAGTCCTGTTTATGACTTGAGGTAATGAGATGTGCTGAAACCATTCTTAGGCTTTTTCATTTTTTAGGATGGAAAATTTCAAACATATATAAAATTAGAGTGATTCAATTAATATTCATAGGTACCTCTAGAAGTAAAGCCCTGACAACGTTTGTTTTCTCCTCTTTTGTAAGATTAGGTGCCTGGCTGGAGCTTTGATTGCCTAGGCATCCACTTCAAAGATGGCGATCTCATCTGATGGCTGGTGTGGAGCCAGTCACACCACAAAGAGCCAGGCTGTCCTCCCTTCTGTCCCAGGCATCGCAAAGTAACAAAACACAGACAGAAAACACCACGTGTGTAGGTAGCTGGTGCAAATCACTGTGATTGTGGGTTGCCACTTCCATCTTGCTTTCGCTTGGTCTGATGGAAGCCACCTGCCATGTTATGAGCTGACCTCAGCAGAGGCCTACATGACCAGGAACTGAAGGACTCCGGCCAACAGGCAGTGAGGAACTGAGGCCCTCAGCCCAACAACCCAGAAGGAACTGAATTCTACCTCTGAAAGGCCCGTCAAGCCCTGAGATGGTAACAGCCCTGGCCAACACCTCGATCATAGCCTCGTAAGACTCTGAACCTCAGGCCCCAGGTAAACGGTGCCCAGACCCCTGACCAACAGAAACTGTGAGTTAACAAATGTTCGTTTCAAGCTGCTGAGTTTTAAGGCAACTTTTTCCATTGCAATAGATCACTAAGACACCTGGGACAAACAAGGCATTACTACATCATGGCCTGAAATTTGCCTACAGTTGTCTTGGATTAGTCACGGAAGCTGCAGGGGTGGCAGCTCCTGACGTTCAACAAGGGAACAGCCTTCCCTGCCTCACATGTTAACTGAAGTGTCTGTGTGAAGGATCTGGTCACTGACAAACACAGCCGGCTTGCTATGAATTCAACACAGAAAATTTTAAGACGCAAAATGGCTTACCAGTATCCTCAAGGAGAGTTTCAATGAAGTTTTCATATTTATATTTCCTTATTTCAAAAACATTTTTAGTTAGTAAAAACAAAGGACACAATCAACACCAGGTAAAAATCATGTTTTCCTTTTAATTGACTACTTAACTCACACTGTTTCTTCTCTTGGCTGCTACTTAGGTAATGATTAGGTCCCCACCTCGCAAGAACACTGCATTGAACAGGCTGGCACAGAGCCAGTGTGAACACCGGCCCCAAGCCAGGGCGTGTGGAAGAACAGCAGCAGCAAAGCCAGCCTTTCTCTTCACTTAGAAAGGACTGAATCAGAGGGTCCAAAGCTCCAATTTCCAAACACGGGAAATCTGGAGCGCAAAGTGAAAATGGAAACCAAAATGCATCAGAAATGAAATATAGTACCTTCTCATATACTCAAGATCAAGATGGTTCATGAGAAATAACTATCTGATCATCTGGCCTTGTATTGGGAATGGCCCCACTCCAGCATTTTTAAAGGAAGATGGGTTTGTTTTTATTTCATTTCTCACAGCAGTATAAAATCTAAAAGGGAATATAATCAATCAGAATAAATCAGCTCACGCACAAGTCACTCCCAGATAATGATTTTTAGTTGCTGAGCATAGTCAGCACATTATTTCAAAGAAACAAAATTCAGAATAATCTGAGACTTCAAAAATGACAGCTACATTTGCTGATAGGTTCATGTGAGACACACATACATTTTTTCCAGTGTATATGTCAAAAGACCAGGACCCCTGATCATCAAAATAAGTTATTTTGTACATTATAGTGCACAGAACAACAGAGGGAAAGACACTCTCTCAGAAATGACCAAAAGGCATCTGACGAAGGTTCATATCACTCTGACTGTGGCCTTCATTAGCTTGACCCCTCCTCTTCTTTGGTTGCGGTGGCCTCAGTGGGAGCTGTCTCTTCTAAACGTTCTGCTGGCTTCTTCTTTTCCTCTTCCTCCTCCTCCTCATCCTCCTGGGGATAGAGGTCGGGGTATTTCTGCATGCATTCCTGCATGGCCCGGAACTGGTCTACACAGTCTGACCCCTTGACATCCTCTGTGCTATAGTGGAAGCAGGAGAAAGCCGACTTGAACTGTTCCCCACAGGGGCCACTGGCCATTCCCCCAAGGCACGGGCAGTTCCAGTTAATGTCTCCGTTTGGCAGGATCAATCCTAGAACAGGAAGATGGGCAAGGAAAATGTGAGACAGGCTCTCTACAGTTTATCAAAAAGCAAAACCAAGTGCAGTCTTCAAAAGCTACTCAGAAGGTTAGGACAGTAGGAACTGTTGCCTGGTAGGCCCTGGTCTGTGGACCTAGCTCTCGATTTGGACTGGGTTCAAATGCAGCATTGGCTGGAGAGAGGCCACCACTGGCAGCTTTCTCCATGCACAGCACTGATTTATGTTCTAAGCCGCCTCCCAGTGTGATAGCTGTGCTGTGCTCCGAGAGCTAAAAACTGGAAACCATTTCTTCCAAAGAAGAAGCCATCATTGGGCTGGTTAGCGAGAAGCTTTTCTAAAGCCCCAACACCTTAAGAAGCTGAGGTATTGATCCCTTCCTTTCCCTCTCTGCTCCCCTCCCATCCAAATTCTTAAGGGCCCTAGAATTCTTGGAATGTAAGTGAGCACTGGCTTCAACTTCACGTTTGCAGCTGCATTCGCTCCTAACAAGAGAGTCAGCCTGTCCTTTGCAGCCAGGCACTGACTTCTAACTGTGAAAGTCCCAGATGGCATCTACCTCCAGCAGAAGTCGGTTTCATCTACATTGAAAACCTACTGTCTCGTTCCTGCCCTGTCACTGATGCCCTCAGCTAGACCTTCTGGACAACTTGCTGCAGCCTCACCCTGCACTCATGTCGCGGAGACGGCTTTCTTCCTTAAACCTCACGAGCCAACCTCAGCTAGCTTCCCACTCTTCTGCAGTTTTCTCGCCTCACCCAGCCTTCACAGAATGGAAGAGAGTCAGGGCCTCATTCTCCACTAGGCTTTGGCTTAAGGGAATGTAATGGCTGGTTTGATCTGTCCAGATCACTAAAACTTTCTCCATATCAGCAAAAAGGCTGTTAGCTTTCTTACTGATTGTGTTCACTAAAGTAGCACTTTTAATTTCTTCTAAGAGCTTTTCCTTTGCATTCACAACTTGGCTAACTGGTTTAAGAGGCCTAGTTTTCAGCTTATTTTGGCTCTTAACATGCCTTTCTCATTAACTCAATCATTTCTCATTTTTGATGTGACATGAGAGACTGCATGACTAGAGGCTACTGCCGGATTATTAACTGGCTTATTTTCATACTGTCATGTCAGGGGATGGGGGACAGACCCCGGGAGAGAAAGAGAGAGGAGGAGCCAGGTGGTGGAGCAGACAGAACACACATAATATTTATCAGTTAAATTCCCCTTCTTATTGTGGACATGGTTCATGGCACCCCAAAAAATTACAATCGTAGTAACATCCAAGATCACTGATCACAGAATCACCCTAACAAATACAGAAACAAAAAAGTTTGAGCTATTGCAAAAATTGCCAAAACATGACATGGAGACAGGAAGTGAGCAAATGCTGTTGAGGAAATGGCACCAGTAGTCTTGCTTGAAGCAGGGTCACCACAAACCTTCAGTTTGTGAAAAACATACTATCTGCAAAGTGTGATAAAATGAGGGGCCTATATACAAATGCTGCCCTCCTAAGGCTCGGAACTGGGAAACCTGCGCGACCAGTTTCCAAAGGAGACATTGTAACAGTAACATTTTAAAATAAGAGCCCAGGGGCGGGCGCCTGGGTGGCTCAGTCGGTTAAGCCTCCGACTCCGGCTCAGGTCAGATCTCACGTCTGTGGGTTTGAGCCCCGAGTCAGGCTCTGTGCTGACAGCTAGCTCAGAGCCTGGAGCCTGCTTCTGGTTCTGTGTCTCCTTCTCTCTCTGCCTCTCCCCCTCTCATGCTCTGTCTCTTCTCTATCAAAAATAAATTAAAAACATAAAAAAAAATTTTTTTTAAATAAAAATAAAAATAAAATAAGAGCCCAGCTCTGCAGGAGTCTTCATTAGATGATTTCTCAGGGGAAGGCATGCTAGAATGAGGTAGCTTCTCATGGCAGGCACCAAGGGTGCCAATCTGCATTTCAAGGACAAAATGTCGAGACACACAGACGTCAACATGTTAAATTAACCCAGATGCAGCAGGTTTCAAACATGCAACCCACGGCCGGCCACTAACTTCCCTCGCCAGTCCCCACCTCCTCCTGGGTCTGCAGTTTTCCCTCCAGACCAGGATATCTTTAAGATTCTCCTCCAGTCTATGCAATGTCTGCAAGTCTGTATAAATGACTCTGCCACCTTGGTCATGACACTCTTAGCCATTCCAAGTGCTGTCTTAGCCATGGAGCAGGCATAAACTGGTGGCCTACCTAGTCTGTTGAGTGATTTTGCAATTGAGAGCTCAGAACCTGGGTCCCAGAGCTCTCTGTTGAATGTGCTTCTTGGTACAATCGTTCACTGGAAGGGGCTGCAAAGGCAAATGCCTAGACAGTCCGAGCAGATCTATCATAAATGACAGAAGCGGGCAGGAGAGAAAACGAGGGATAATGAGGCCTGGCAGGAACCGGAGATGCACAGTCTCAGCACAGACACATTCAGTTTTGAGAAACACCATGAGGCAAAACAAGGCCTGATTTGTCCCATAAGCCCCACAGAATGTGCTTAAAACTAATTTGGACCTAAAGAGAGGCAGGTACTGGAACTGACACGTGACTTATTTTTCTCCGTAAGAGTGCTGATTCAAGAGTGCTCCCATAGCTGCCACTCTCAGAATGCGAACACTGGAGACCATCTGTGCCTCCCAGCGTTCCCGGCGGGGTGCTAGACACGCAGCCTCAGCTCTCCTCTCCTCTCCCCCGGAGCAGTAAGGGAGACACGTCAGGGCGCCACCTCAGAGCTCACACTCCAGTGCGCGTCTGAGAAACCCGCAGCAGGGGTCCATGCTCCGCGGGCTCTGCCGCAAGTCTTTCCACCACGTTCGTCACGACTCAGCACTGGGAGCTTTGTTAGCATCACAAGTGTCAGAGTCGGCTTTAGGTTAGTAAACTGAGGACTATTTACGATATGGACTGTCAGCCTTACACACGCTGGGGAAGTTCCAATGAGTCCGGCAGTCTAAAGCCTTCGGAGTGGCACCTCGGCCCAAATGACCTTTAACTAAACTGTATGCAATTGTTCCAACTAGGTGAGCTGGACGCTGCTGCTGGAAGGCTGTCCCTCTATCTTGAGTGAGCTTTCCGTGGAAGGTGCTTCCTAGAGCATGTACAAGGAGAGAGCAGACCTCACCACCTCACAGATCAACGTGTTGGGACTCTTGCACGCCTGCTGGCGTACTGTCTGCAGACACAGTTCCGCCCGGCAGCCCAACTGAGCAGCCCATCACCGCAACCTGCCCGCAACACTGGAATCCATGACCGCCCTCGCCCATGCCTAAAACTTCGTCATCCGGACACATCCAACCAGCTTTAGCCAGCGTAAAACCTCAGAAGAAGAGAGGCAGAAGGCTTCAGGAGAAACTGAGGCTCTGGCCTAACAGCCGGGGACGTGCATCAGCACAAGGGCTGGGCAGCACTCGGCAAAGCCTCTCACACCTCCGATGAGGTGCCTCACTGTCCCTGGAGACAGTCCTCGGCTGAGAGGGGCACCCGAACGTGCAAGCTTGGCTGGGACAAAATGGTTATGGAATCGTGACCACTTCCTCCAGGAAGGGTCTGTGGGCCCCTGGGAGGCCTGTGCGGCTCACCGTGCTCCTCGTATGGGTCGTTGGGGTCATCAGCCACCAGCTCTGCGTTGCTTGGAGTTTCATGGTCTTCTTTGGTCACGAATATGATTCTATCCTTTCCTAGCATTCGGAGAACAGAGAAAGAAATGCTTCACTCGAGAGCAGCCGCACAGCCCCAGACCCAAAGCCACACAAACCCCGTTTTACGGCTTTCCGTATAAAACTCCAAAGCGAGGTATGACCATCACAAACCCCTCCCTGGGCTGCATCACTGAGTCTGTGCAACAGTCTAGCAGCCACTGCTACTGAGTGCCCACAGTTGAAACAAAAATGCCACCAAGGTCACAGGTAAGGAAGAAGATGCCACATGACCCTCCGGGCAGGGAACAAAATGCCCAATCCACCCAAATGTAGCTGCTTTTCGTCCCCAGATCTGCTGACCATTCAGTGGTGCAACAACTCCTTTCCTCTTCCCATCAAGAAAGGAGTCCCTTCTCAGAACTCCCATGGCGCTCTGACTGTCCCCATTATGTCCCATCCACCTGGGAAGGCCTCATCAACCTGCCAGGTCTCCCTTCCTCCCCAGGCCCGGCGGGAGCCACAAACTGTCAGCCTTCAGACAGCTCTAGCGGAATGAAGGGCCACCCCACCTAGGGCTCAAATGCATGTGGGTGGGGAAGGGGTGGAAGGGACAGGAAAAGGCTTGCTTCTAGCCCCCTAGGCATTTACCCACAGTGTTCAGAATGCAGACAAAGTCTAAGGGGACTGAGAACTTTGACAAGAGGAGAAGGCAGTGATGTGGGTGCCCGGCCAGCAGCCCACTGGCTGGTGTAGCCACTTAAGTGTGTCCGAGAAGATTCCCTGAGGGAAAATATCCTGGTCACCTACTTCTGAAAGGCTGGGGACACAGGTGGTCTGAGAATACTCACAGGCAAGACTCACTCTAGCCTCCTGGCCCCTAATCGTGGCTAGAAAGAAGGGGTCACGATGGTGGGGAACACTGTGGCAGCTCCCCGCAGCCCACGAGGCCTGGGGCGATGACTGGTGCGGGGAGAGGCCATCTTCCGAAGTGCTGATATTATCCACCTCTGTGATAACACTGTCAACAATCTGCGGTGTGTTATTTTGTAGACTAGTCACCTGGTCTACACATAACCGGCTGAGCAGCAGGGTCAGGACTGAGGCCCTGCAGGGACAGGCATCAGGAAGCCAGCTATTCATGTGAACAGGGCCTTGGTCAGGCCAGGGCCCCCGGCCCTACGTGCCTGGCTTGCCAGAGGGTCCTGAACTTCAGACCAATGGGAGCCAAAGGCCTGCTCTAGGAGGAGCTTCTCCTCAAGGGATGCTGGGTAAGCACAGAAAAGGGGATCAGCATCGACTGAACTGGGATGAGTGGGACCCGGGACTTTTTATACAACAGGAAAGCCAGCCCAGGGCGGTTACGCAAAACCAGGCAGCTGGAATAGGCAGGCAGGCCCCTCAGCTGCCCGCCCCCGTCCCAGCTCTCCTCGGACCTTCCAGCTGCCTACACTACCTCACCTCCCTAAAATCCCCTGGCCATCAGCTAACCACACAGCAGGGGTGTGCCCGGTGGTCCTGGTGTGCATGGGGGCACCCTGTCTGCAGCACTCCACACACTGCATGGTCATCAGTGTCCCCTGCAGTCCCTGTTGTTGGCAGACTGGGGCTGGCCCCTGTCTGGGTCCTGTGTGTCAGCTCCCTCCTGCCATCCCGCCACCACCCTGAGAGGAGGTAGCGGGAGCCTAAGGCTCTGGGAAGTGATATATCCGGGCTCACACACACCTGGAATTTGAGCCGAGCTCTGTGTGTCTGTAGAGGCCACGCCATGGAGAGCCTTTGCACAGACCCACACTGGCCCCCTCATCCCCACCACACGCAAGAATAAAAACAACAGCTGAACTGGGTACTTATGACCCGGACACTGTCCCGAGAGCTCTGTGTGTTTTGGGCAGGAATAAATGTTTTGTACAATAAATACCGATTCAATTCCTGCCCCAAGAACCAAAAACATGTTTGCTAAGTGAATAAACAGGAACTTTCTTCTAAGCTACTGGGTACCCACCTGCTGAAGGGCAAGGACAAATTCAACCCTAGTGACTCCCCATTCTGATTTATGAAGTGTGGGAAGGGGATGGGAGGTACCTGGCATTTAAGGAGACTTCAGGTCCCACCCAAATGGGCCCTTGGACAGGGCCTTGGTCTGTGGCCTGGAGAGTGAGCTACAATGGAGGCAGAGGCTAGGCCTGCAGAAATGTGGCTCTCTGAGCTGTTGGCATTTTCTCTGATTATTTGAGTTGTTATCCCTTTACAACATTTAGGGAAGTTTAGTCACAGGCTTGCTACGAGAAGCCTAGGAACAAGGTTTGGGCCCACACGGAGCTCAAGTGTTTAAAGAGGCTTGGGGAAGGTATCGGGGCTAAAACCAGAGCAACACCTCCAGAGAGGGCAGTTCAGGGGGCAGAGGGAAGGGACCCTTCCCGTGCTTCCACAGGGTCCCCACATGTGGTACCAAACAGGAAGGATAGCAGACCGTTGGCATGCACGGGGACAGACCTCCAGCCCACCTGAGGTTTCTGCTCTCATGCTTGTCAAACTGTAGCTGTCCCTACACGGCTGATCTGCATTCCTGTCCCTGACAGCGAACTCCCGGGTTGGGGTCCTCAACTCCTCTACCAGGCCAAGGCCACACAGCTGGGAAGCATGCAAGATGAAGTCAGGGCCTCTCTGCCTGCTGTTCTCACCAGAGCACAGCAGAGCCTCTCTGGTCATCGGCATCTTAGTTCTGTAATCACACAAGCAAAATTAGCTTCATCTGGACCATCTTTCAGATTCCAAGTTTTTGAGAGAAAAGTACTGGATTTTGCTGCTCCTTGCCTCTTCTACTAGTCTCTTTACTTAGTGGACGTTCACTTACGCGTTTTAAATTAAGGTGAAGTTTAGCGACATCTTTAGTTGAATTAGAGGCTTCATGGACAGACATGAAGTGCGGGGGGAGTGGTCCTGCTGCGCTCTGTCCAGCAGACAATGTAAGGATTCGGAGCCTCACTGAGTGGCACTTTTCCTACCCCGGATGGCTGTCTTGTCTGCTCGGGCTGCTCTAACAAAATACTACCCCCGAGGTAGTCCAGAAATAACACAGGAGACGGTCCCCTGGGCGATCCGACTGTGCCTTCTGGCCAGGGATGTATCTTTGCATCCCCAGTCCTGTTATCCAGATGAGGCTCCTTTTGTTGCATGGACTGTTGTAAGGGCTGGAAACCATGCGTAGAAAGAACAGAAGCACAGCTCTGAGCCTGAGACAGAAGCCCAGCTTTGGAAGGTCTGGCCCAGTAGCATCAATATCAGAGTTTTAGGACTGGGGTTCAAGTCTGGGCTTCAGCACCAACAGCTGTGATCTCAGGTATGTTCTTGGGGCCTCAGCAAACAGGTCCCCCAGCAGCTCAGCCCATCCTCCTCCCATGGTCAGGGCAAGAATCCCAAGACTTTACTTAAACAAAAGGGGTAAAATGAGTTTCTGCTCTCACCTGAAATCTCACTCAAAAGACAGTAATTTTTTAATCAGCATGAAATGACAAAAATAAAATGGTCAAGAAAAGAGACCATCACAGACTGGAGAGAGCAGTAAAGTTCTGGAAGCGGGTAAGCTAAGGGAGAAGTGCTCTCTCATGTACAGAAAGCTGAACCGAAAGTCACAAGAAGGGATGGGGCACCTGGGTGGCTCAGTCAGTTAAGCATCTGACTCTTGGTTTCAGCTTGGGTCATGGTCTTGCAGTTTTGTGGGTTCGAGCCCTGCACTGGGCATCAGACTCTGTGCTGACATTGCTGAGCCTGCTTGGGATTCTATGTCCCTCTCTCTCTGCCCTGTCCCTAATTGTGCTGTCTCTGCCTTTCTCAAAATAAATAAGTAAATAAAAATGGGAGGAAAAAGCAAAGTCACAAGAAGGGAAAGTTGATTAGAAGAAAGTCTATTCCCACCCCAGGACCCTGGTAAAAGCCAGAACTTGGGGGCCCCAGGGCCCACTCTGGAAAACAGGACTCAAGGGTGAGGTTGAGAACAGAAAGCCTGAGTGAGCAGCTGGATAGCAAGACATCCCCAATTCAGTAGTTTTACTTTCTGCACAGCCATCCTGGACTCCTTTCTCTCAACTGCCATCATCAAATCTGGTTGGCTCTACCTTTAAATACATCCAGAAATACATCAGCATCTGCAAACTCCAAGACCTCGTCTCCCACACTGGCTCCCTCCATTGCTGCACCTCCTGGCTCCCTCCATTGCTGCACCTCCTGGCCTTTACTGGACATGCTGGGTGCACACCTACCTCCGGCCTCTGCACACGCTGCTCTCACTTCAGGGAGCACTCTCCAGATACCCTCACAGCCACCCTCTCCCTGCCCTTATACTTCCTCCTCCTGTTCAGAGGCTGCCTTCCCTGACCATGCCCCATTTCCCTCAGCCTGCCTTCTCTTTCTCCAAAGTGCTTTTCCTCACTGGCCACACTGTATTTGTTTACCACCTGTTTGCCCTGTGGAGAGATTTCTGGGGCAAGGATTTGTGCATCCCACTCACTGCAGTATCCCCAGAGCCTAGATCGACATCCAGAGCACGGTGGGTGATCAATACTTGCTGAGAAGTGAGACCAAACTCTGAAGACCCCAGCCCCAGCAGAGGGCGTGAAGACAATTGTCATCACCATGAGGCAGATTACAAAACCAAAACCAAAAACCCAGGATGGGTAGCTGCATTCCCCCCAGAATGGGCACACACAAACACAGGACCCTTACATGCCAGAATCTCAACCCAGGAGCGCCCACCTCTTCCAGCATGCCACAGACTGTCACCTGTGCTCACCACCACGTGCTTGGAGCCTGGCACACCACAGGTGTCCGATACATGCTTGTTGAGGAAGAAGAGAGGGCAGACAGCAATAGAAAAGAAGGGAACTAAAGAAAGGAACATGTGGCGCTGGTACAGAAAGTGTGTGTGGTCTGAGGCCTGGGAACAGGGCTGCATCCAGGCTGTGGAACACCTCGAATGTGGGTGGTGGGTGGACCCCTGAGTAAATTTGCACCGACTCGCGACTCACTCAGAGCACAGAGTGAGGAGCCAGCCGTGGGAAGAGTGGAGAAGAGATGTGCGAGGCAAAGGAATGACCAAGAGGCCAGTGTGGCTCAGCAGTGACGGGGTTGTTAGGAATCAGTCTGGAGCCAGATGGGGCAGGGGCTTTCAATTCTTGTCCCCAAATGAAGAGAGAGATCTTTGACCTAAGAAAAGCTATAGACCCATGCTTTGGTGGCAGACTGAAACCGCCTTTCCTTCTCAAAGAACCTATGACTCCTAGATATCCTCATGGGCAAGGGGGGCAGGGGAGGGTCTTATTCATCTGCACAGCCTCATTATACCTAAAAAGCTCAAAGTTATTTGCTAAATGAAGTATATTAGAGACCAGAGAAAGAAAATTAAAAACGAGAAGCCAAAGTGGTAAGGGTTGAGGACTTTTGTTCATGCCACAGTTATTAATAAAAGTAGTACTCCGTAGATATACCCGTGAGGATTATAGCTTTATGACCCAGGAAATGGGTAGGTCTAGAAGCAGAATGAGGGACTGGGGAGAAGACTTGACATTTTAGGTGGAACTCTTCTCCTAACTGGATGTGTGACCTGGGGTAGGCCCTCTCCCTCTATGGTCTTCAGGTTCCCTGAGTTAAACTGAGGGAAGCAGACTGACTATTCACCAGAGAATTTCTGCATGAGTTCCAACTCTTTCTGTAGCTTTGCGTCCTCATGTGTCCATCATCCCTGTTGCCAGGCACAGAGAAGATGCCCAGGAGTATCTGCTGAATGAATGAATGAATGAATGAAGACCAACTTCTCATTTTAAAGACTGGAAGCTGGGGCCTGCAGGGCTGCAGGTGACAGCTCAGGGACAAACAGCCAATTAGTGGCAGTGGTGTGAGGAGGCCCAGGGACTCCAGTCCAGAGACTCCTGGGCTCTTCAGTGGAGACAGGAACAGATGAAGCAGAGAGGAGACAGGTGGGGAGATGGGCACTTTATGGGAGAGGTGGGGGGAGAGTCGGGGGGTTCTAGCAGACAGCTCCCTAGAATCCAGTGGGCACCAAACCGGGCAAGTGCAGCTGTGTGATCACACTGCTGACGCTGGAACCCCAGCTCCAGGACTTAAATCACCTTTGTATATTAAGGTCTACTCTTGGGTAAAAAAAAACGTGGATAATACAGCCTCACTTACAATGGTAAGAATCGTTGCGAGATCAATGAGAAAAGCCATATAAAGGCTCTTGAACTGTGCCCGGTACATAGTAGGGGCTCAATGTCCCCGCCAGTGGCACTTTCACCACTCCAGCACAGCGCCTAACCCGAGTGGCAACTTTTCTTTGGGACAGTTAGAAGGCGGGTACAAATGGAAACGCGTGGTGTGCGGTTAAGAGCGACGGTAACAATAAATTCCCAACTGCGAGGCACAGGGAGCGTGCTCAGCACTTCCCGCGCCCCCTCGGCCTAGTGTATGAAATCTCCCACGTGCCGGTGCTTCTGAGGTCAGGGTTCGAGTCTCACCGTGACCTTGGACCAGCCTCGTTCCTCCCGGTCTCGGTTTTCTCATCTGCAAAACGGAGGTGGCGACCCCACCGCCCGGCCCTCCCAAGGGTCCCGAGGAGGGTATCCGGGGCAGCGCCACGCGTCCCCAGCGCCGGCAGTGGGGTCGCGGGGCGCCGGGCCTGTGGGGCGGCGCGGGCGGCAAAACCGCGTGTCCCCTGCAGGCCCTCGTAGGCCGGTCTCCATGGTAGCCCGCTCTCCCTACCTTCCTGCCGGCAGTAGGCCATGGCTGCAGCCCCTGCACTTAGACCTCGCGGCGATAGCGGTGGCGGAGGCACAAGCGGCAGCAAAGGTCCCTCGGTGACCTCTCCTCAAGCTGGGCGAGAGGCTCCGAGGCCCACGCGGACCCGCCCCCTCCAGGCCTGCCCGCCGCGCGCCTGCCTCAGCGCCCTCCCAGCCCCAAATCCTGTTCCTCCTCAGCTAGGAACTACATTTCCCAGGAGGTCGCGCGCGGCCTGCCTTCAGGCAGTAGGAACTACATATCCCAGAATGGCTTGCAGTGCGCAGGCGCATCAATGAGGTACAGGGCGTGTTGCACGTTAGGGGCCAAAGCACTGATCGCAGACTACGTTTATCTGGAAGCCTTGCGGCGCGCATGAGCAGAAAAGCTGTGGCTCATGGGGCGGTAACTGCACTTCCAGATTTCTGGCGTTGAGGCGGGTTTTCGCACTGTCGAGAAGGCGGTGAGACGCTGCATTCTGCACTCAGGCGTCAGACCCTTCCGCAGCTGAGCAGAGCGAGGGTGAGCGGCGAGCCAGGCCTCACCATGGCCGCGAACGTGAGTGTCTCCGGTCTGCCGGACCCCACCCAGACTTTCCCACATCCCTGGGCGTCTTCTGTGAAGGGGCCGCCGAGGGCCATGTTGCCTGCCTGACCCTCGGCCGTGCGGCCGGTCCATCTCCCTCCGCATGCACTTGCCCCGGCCTTCGGGCGGCTAACCGGTCTGCTCATCTCTCTCCGTCTGTCCGGACCTCGACGTCGGGTTGTGAGTGTGCGGGGAGAGAGACTCGGGAGCCGTTGCTCCCGGCGTTGGGTTTGCTGGTGCGGGCTGCCTCCTTCCATTCCTGGCGCCCACCTGGGCCCTCGGGCTTGCCGTTTACGTACGGGTTTGGAGAGCTGGACCGGACCCCGTGGGGAGCCGGTCCGCGGAAAGGTGGGGAAGCCGACACGGCCCAGGTGCAGCTGCCCATCGGCGGGCGGACCGGGCTGCGCGGGCGGGCATGAGCCCCGCGCCCCAGGGGAGTGTCTAAACCGAGGCTGCCAAAGGGGTGCGTGCGGGCGAGACTGAGAGCGGGGGAGGTAAGATGACCGTGGGAGGGAGCACTTCCCCGCTGGCAGGCCCCTAGTCCTCCTAGGGTGTGTTTGGTCAGAGAGGCCCTGGCTGAAGGTGGTTCCTTTCAAAAGCCTGCTGGCCCTTTCTGCCCGCAGCCAGCCTGTCTCGGGAACCTTTCGGTTGAAGCCCAACTTTGACTGAACAAATCGAGCAGCGCCTCCCACCGGAGTGCTGGGTGTGGGAGAAGCCCGGTGACTCACCAGTCCCCTCCTCTGTGAAAGTGCTTCTGGAGCCAGCCCTGGTGTCCCGCCAGCCCAGACACTCCCTCCCTCCTGCTCTGCTGGAATGCTCTCGCCGCTCCCCCCTGGCCTGTTACACCCTCTTCCCAGGCCCCTGGGGCCTTTCTGCCCCCACCCCCACCCCAAACCCCCAAAGAGGCAGGGTTATATCCTGCCCTAGTGCCCTCCGCCTCAGCTGGAGCTGTCCGGGAGACCTAGAACCATGAATGCTGCGCCTAGAAAGGCGTCAGGGGTAGTCTGAGACCCAGGGTCTGCCGGCTGTCAGGAGACCAGCGGTAGATTCCTGTCCGCCCCCATACCACCTCCACCACCACCACATTTTACAGGTGGAGCACTAGCCCGGGTCTGACAGCCACTTAGCCAGATACTTAGAAGACGCTGTCCAAAGACAGCAGGCTTTGGAGTCCAGCAGACCTGAGGGGCAAATCCAGCGTCTTCCTCACAGAAGCGGTGTGGCTGGCCTTCACCGCTCTGGGTTTGTGTCTCTTCGTGGGATCTGTTACTGTGACGTTTAAGGGAGTCAGTCTGTGGTTAGCACAGCGCCTGGTTCATAGAGGGTGCCTAATACATGAGAAAAATCTGTCTTCACAGTGTGGCACGGGTGGCCCTGGTGGGCAGAACCTATCTTGGGAATACTGACTCCTGACCTTGTCCAAGGAATGTGGATGAGTTTGGGTGTGATCTGCTGCCAAACCTTTGTTGAGTCATCCAGTTGCTGGATGCAGATTTGGGAGCCACCGGGCCCAGTGAGGGAGAAAGATCTGAAGATGGTGGGGTGGAGCGGGGAGGTGACACAATTTCTTAACAAAACTGCCCTGTCGAAGGGGTACTGTTAACCATCTCCCTTTATAAGTGAGCAAACAGGATCAGAGAGGTAGATCAACTAATAATGCAACAAGTAATTTTCAGGGCCTGTGTGTCAAACGCTGTCCATCACTTGCCGCTCTTTGCTTCTGAGCCTAGAGTGCTCCCTGAGGATACATGTATGTATTCAACACATACCAGGGAGCCAGCATCAACATAAGGGGCTCAGAGGTGGCCTTGAAGGAGGAAGAGAGGCACCAGAGGGTGCCCCGCAGCCTGGGGAAATGGCAGAGTGGGTAGCGAGGTGCAGCTGGAGAAAATCACCATCGTCCTCCTCTCCAGACCCTCCATGTTTACCAGCATTTTGGTTCGAAATGTGGGCTGAGCATGTCGTGCCACTACCCAACCTACCCCTCCTGTGGTTGAGGGGTGCCCTCCTGTGCCTTTCTTTCTGCCCTTCAAGGCTTTCCACGAGCTCCTCTCCTAGATGCTGGCTCCTAGATGGATGCTGAGGGGAGGCCCAGGAGGAAGTCATGCCTTCTGGCTCCCAAGGTTGGGACTGTGCTGTAATAGCGGGACTGGCTCCCTTCCCTAACCCCCTCTGCAGCTGGTCCCCGGTGTCCGACTCTTACAGCCCAAGAGTGAGGAGTGCAGCTTGGAGCAAAGTGGTAGGACAGTGGCTTCTGGTCTGTCTAGATATGAAACTGAATTCTCACTCTTAGAGGCTGAGTGATCTGGGCTGATGACCTAACTGCTGAGCCTCGATTTTCTCATCTGTGAAAAGGGATAGTGATAGCTTGCCCGTGCCTGGCCTGTAATAGACTAGCATGTTGGCCATTGTCTTCATAATGATGGACGATGGCCACTGCCTGCCTGCCTGCATTGAACTGCTCCACTGAGGCTTCCCGCAGTGTGGAAAGTTCAGACCATCTCTGAATGTAACGGACATCTGGTGTCGGGCAGGCCGGGGCTGGGGGCATTCGGGAACAATCCGAGAATGTGGCATCAGCTTTGTTCCAGCAGAAACTGACCTGAGTCTCTCTGGCCCCCTGTGCCGGGGGCCTGGCTCACTCTGATCACTCACCTCAGAACCACTTTACATCTTTGTGACTTTGGTCAGCTGAGGCACCCGTCTTGGTGTCAGTTACAGAAAAAGCTGGCACATATGTTCCGTCCTGTGCCCTAGTTGTTGAGCTGCCTAATAATTCAGTCCTTTGGTCTCAGCAGCCCTTTGGGTCAGATTATTATCCCCATTTTACAGATGAGGGGATGGAGAACCATAAAGGGGTTAATTGCTCACCCAAGGTCCCATCACCGGTACATGGCAGGACCCAGATTCAAACCCAGTTCTGGTTCCAGTGTTCTGTCCTTGACAATGGGAGTCAGCAGTGGACACTTCAAACCCTGGTTCTCTTCTTGGCTGGACAAAACCTGACCCACTGACTCTGGAGTTTGAAGCCTACCATGAACTCTCCTGGATGTGTCTGGCTGCCCACATCTCCCTCCAGCCCATGCCTCCCCATACCCAGCCAGAGCAGATAGGCAGCTGTGCCCCCATGACCGCTTCCCGTCTCCTCACCATCGCTCACAGAGTTCCCCCTGCTGGGGATGCCCTTACCCCAGGGTCGGCCTCTCCGATCCCAAACAAATGCCCCCTCTTCTGGGGAGCCTGCCGTGATTCCCCCAGCTGGAGGAGGTCACTCCTATGGTAATGGATCTGTTCCTCACCAGACACTCAGCATGGCCTAGTACTTTTTGTGCCTGCAACTTGACGGCCCTGCAGCCTGTCTTCCCCCTCTCTTGCCACTATACCCAGCATGGCCTTCGGGAAGCTGAGCCACTGTTTGCTGAATTGAATTAATAATAAATCTCTGATACCCTCTTTGTAAAACAGTTTGGCAGTTTCTTAAAAGCACACATCTCTGTGATCAGCAATTTCACTCCTATATGGGGTTTCATTACCCACTCCCCAAGGCCAAGGAAAGCACCGTATCTGCATTAAGACTTCTGTGTGCATGTTCATAGAGGCATCGTTCCTGACAGGCTGGAAACTGGAAACAACCACGTATCCCTCCATGGGTAACTGAGCCGACAAACGTGTACTTGTGAATTTAATACTGGACAAATTCCATAGAAAGGAATGAGCTGCTGATACACATCACAGTGCAGCTGAACCTCAAAAGCATTCTGCTAAGGGAGAATCTGGACAGAAAAGCAATTTGTGCTGTAGGACGGTCCCCTTAATATCAGGCTCTCAAAGAGGCAAGACTAATCTGTAATGATACAAATGTAAATACTTGTTACCACTAGGGGGTAGGGGATGAGGAGTATTGGCAGGAAAGAGGCACAAAGTAACTTTCTGAGATGATGGAAACATTCTTACCTTGATCTGGCTGGTGGTCAAATGGAATGTGCGCATCAAACTATACTTAATACCCTGTGCGTTTTTACTGTGTTATCATTGCAATGAAAACTGAACAAAAACAAATAGCAAAATACAACTTATTTTTTAAAAAACCAATTTTCATATTGACTTTTTAAAATATTTCTTCCCCTCAGTATTCCACTACGAGTAACAGGAGAGAACATATCAAAACGACGACCAACCCCCAGCCAGGCTTCTTGGAGCGGCTCAGCGAGACCTCGGGTGGGGTGTTTGTGGGGCTCATGACCTTCCTGGTCTCCTTCTACTTAATTTTCACCAATGAGGTAAAATGTTTGGGGTCCCCCTGTGCAGTATTAGAGAGCAAAGGCAATGTCCAGAGGCTGGATGTGGTAACAAGGGCCTAGATTTTACTACAGGTGGGGTTGGGGGTGGGGGGAGGTAGTGCTAAATTAGTCAGAATGCTTTCTCTTGTGACCCATCTCACAACTGTCGTAAGTAGGAAGACAGGTGAAGGTTTACAGGTTCACAGGCCTGAAATCCTGAGGTAGCATCAGCTTTAGGCATGGTTGGATCCAGGTGTTCATGTTGGCTCACCAGGAATCTCTCTTTTTCCACTCTTGCCTCTTTTTCCTTTTATGGAGTGTTCTTTGGCAGGCTTTTCCATTGTGGTGGTGAAGGTGGCCAACTCCAGAGTCACATCCAACCGGCTTAGCAGCCCCATCGCTTCCGAAACCAACTTAGCAAGAGTTGCAGGGTCATGGCTCATCTCAGTCCTCTCTCTGAACGAATCCCATGGACAGTGAACCCATGTTCCGAGTGGCTAGGTGTGGGTCACGTGACTTGGGCAGCACTACAGACAGGCCCATCTAAACCACATGGACTGGGAAGTGACGGTGAGGGAGAAGGCAGAGAAAGATGTGGGAAAGGGCACACAGCAGACAAAAACACGGGGCAGTGAGGAGACTGGTGAAAGGGGACAGGAAGGGGACTGCTTGGGAAAACAGGAGTCTTGGCTTCCAGTTCCAACTGTGCCCCTTGCTAGGCCTCGGTTTTCCAGCTGTAAAATGGGGAGACAAGCTCTATGCCTCCCGAGGCCCCATCCTGACGTAACAGACTGCAGCACGCACGTGTGGAGCCACACCTGAGGTGAGATCCCCACTCGCTTTTGCTCCCAGGGCCACGCACTCAAGACAGCCACCTCCCTGGCCGAGGGGCTCTCCCTCGTGGTGTCCCCTGACAGCATCCACAGTGTGGCCCCCGAGAATGAGGGAAGGCTGGTGCACATCGTTGGGGCCCTGCACACATCCAAGGTAGGTTTGGCCAGGCTTTCTGACCCACCAGAGGCTCGGGGCGCGTCGCTGGTTGTTGTCTGGCTGCGGACTTTGCACGGGGACACCCGGCCGTGGGTCCCAGCTGCCCCCCTCCGCGGCTGCACGGGCCTGCCAGTCCCGGGTCTCAGCGTCTTCATCTGCAGAGAGTAACTAACAAACTGGGGGGCTGGCTTCGAAGAGTTGGTGGGATTAGACAGCTAGCCCCTTGGCACAGTGCTCGGCACACGGCAGGGCTGCAGTGACTGTGAGCAGCTTGTGTGTCTATTGCTGGGCTCAGAGGTGCTCTGGTCATCGGACCTGCCCCTCCTGTTTGAGCCCTAAACACGAGGCTGTCGGCGCCATGGCACTGGGTTGTGCGGCCAGTGCTGCGAGGCTCCAGGCTCCTGGCCCCAGGCGTTGGGTGCTCTGGCAGCTTCACCCGGTCCCCTGCCTGGAGCAGCTGTGGCACCGCCACCCCTGCCCTGTCCCCTCTACCTGTCTTTCATCCAGTCTGGCTTCCTCTGGCGTCCTGGGTGGATGGGAGTCTTGTCCTGTATTTAATGGTGCATGCGTGTGCGTGTGTGTGTGTGTGTGTGTGTGTGTGTGTGTGTGTTTGATCTATTTGATTCTTTTTGAAGCTCTTGTCAGATCCAAACTATGGGGTCCACCTTCCAGCCGTGAAGCTGCGGCGGCAAGTGGAGATGTACCAGTGGGTGGAAACGGAGGAGTCCAGGTGAGCTGGCAGCGAGGAAAACCTCGGAGGAGGGCAGGACAGAGGTCAGGACCAGGCGAGGCTGGCTTTTTATTTTGACACTTTCGAAATTTAAATTATTGTATCTTCTTATCAGAGGGGTGCCTGGGTGGCTCAGTTGGTAGAGTGTCTGACTTCGGCTCCGGTCATGATCTCATGGTTCATGGATTCGAGCCCTGCGTTGGGCTCTGTGCTGACAGCTCGGAGCCTGGAGGCTGCCTCAGATTCTGTCTCTCTCTCTCTCTCTGCCTCTCTCTCTGCCCCTTCGCTGCTCACGCTCTGTCTCTCTTGCTCTCAAAAATAAACATTAAGACTTTTTTTTAAACCTTCCTATCAGAAATGTTGAATCATGCCCACGTTATTAGCCAATGCTCTTTTGTTTGGAGGTGGCAGAAAACTAATGGGAGTGGGAGGGTGGTTAGCTCCCTTGTCTAGGAGGTTATGCAGGGGTGCCCAGGACTGGCATGACGGGACCCTAGCCACACACAGTGCTTTCCCTTGCTTGGGCTCCATGCTCTCTCCCATGACAGGGCAGAGGTGGCCGCGGGTTACGTCCTGTCCATTATAACAGAAGTCTGAGGGCAGCTGTCATTAGGCAGGCTGCGGTCCCCTGCAGCTGGGTGGCCTGGACTGTGAGGGTGGGAGGAGGCTGGGGGGCTGGGGCAGCTGTGAGGGGGCATCCGTGGGGCTGGCCTGGAGCAGAGGCTGCAGCCAGGTGTCCTAGCCCAGAGAGCAGGGTTGCAGCCCTTGGTATGAGCCAAGTGGGGGCACATTTTCAGCCCAGGATGAGAAAGCTCTTTTCTCCAGGTGGCCTCTTGAGGGCTGGAGCTGGCTGTCTTCCAGGGAGCAAGCCTGTCTCTGGGCCGGTGCAGACAAGGCCGGCTGCATTTGGAGATTCTGACCTCGTGGCCCCGAGTTGCGTCCGGTGGGAGATGCTTAGAGATGGGACTGCTCAGGGGTGACAGGCTAACTCTGGGGTGCCTCTGCTGTCCCCACAGGGAGTACACTGAAGACGGGCAGATGAAGACAGAGACAAGGTACTCCTACAGTGAGTACTGGGCCCCCACTGCCCCTGCACACATGGGGTCTCTGCCCTTAGCAAAGGCTGACAGCAGTGGGGAAGGCATGGAAACAGGTGTCGGGATCCCTGGCTGTCAGTCCTCAGGGTCTGGCTCTGTCGTGTCTGCTGAGCCTCCAGGAGCTGTCCCTCTGGCCCTGGAGTGGCTGCGGGCTTGGATAAAAGGACACAGAGCCAGTGGGCCTCAGGCATGTGGCCACTCTTACCATGGTTTCTGAGTGCCCCCCTCTCCCTGTGCCAGACACTGAATGGCGGTCCGAAATTGTCAACAGCAGAAACTTCGACCGAGAGATTGGCCACAAAAACCCCAGGTGAGGGCTGGGTCCCCAGGCCTGAGCACAGCCTTGCCCGCCGCTGGTGGGTTCCCGGCCTCAGCTTTGTCCGCTGAGTGATGGGATTGAGTTGCTCCTGCCGCATGAGTTGGTAAAAGTCTGGGACGTGGTTTGGAGGTCAGTTCCTGGACTGGGCACCAGGAACATGGAGGCAAAACCTGACTTCTGACCCCCACAGGCTCCCCTCAAACAAGTCAGGAATGTAAGGCCTGGACTGAGTGCCGAAAGGGACTTGCACCAGGAAAGCATTTTGTTAACAGCCATTGGGGTGGGATGACAATCAGGAAGGGCTTTCAGGAGGCAGTGGTATTTGATCTGGGCCTTTGTAGGATTTTGGCAGAGGGCCGAGGGACTGGGGTGGGGAGATGGGCTTGGCCCTGGGGCACAGCTAGAGCCATGGGCAGGCCCGTGCCGGGATGGGTCTTGAATGTGCACAGTGGGGCTTGGGAGCCACCTGGGGCTGTGCTGGCAGGGAAGGGTCAGGAGGGATGTAAAGAACCACTGAGGGCCCATTTGACAGCTGGTGGCTGTAGTGGGACAGGCTGTGGGGGGCTAGGCAGGAGGTATGAAGTGCTGGGGGATGGGAGGCAGGACAAGGGTGCTCCAGCAGCTGAGGGGGACAGGAGTGTCCAGGTAGGGGGGTAGACTAGGGGGTAAAGACAAGATATGCGCAGTGCCTGGGCTAGTCTCACTGGAGCCCCTGGGTAGGAACCCGACCCCGCACAGCCCACAGAGACGGGATAGCCCCTGGCTAGCGCCCCACTCTGCCGACAGCTCCTTCTTTTCACAGTGCGATGGCAGTGGAGTCATTCACGGCAACAGCCCCCTTTGTCCAGATTGGCAGGTTCTTCCTCTCAGCAGGTAAGTTTTGGGCCCCTTCGGGTGAGCCAGCGGCACCTGGAGACCTCCCCGGAGCTGGGTCCCACTGGCCTGGATGTGGGCTCACCCGCATTTTCCCGGCAGCATACTTCGGGCTGGGGCCAGAGGGATGGCAGGTGGATGCTCAGGAGGTGGGGGCTTGTGGGGTGGCCCCACCTGAACCAGGTTCCTCTGAAACATGGTCCCTCCCAGAGAACGAGTACCAGGCACTGCTGTCACCAGACAGAGCTGGCTGAGGGGCCTTCCTTACGCAGCCACAGAGGCCATGGACATCAGGCTGCCCCCGAGGCCTCTCTCTGAGCCCCAGCTGGCACCCTGCCCTGTGTGAGCAAGAGGTGGTTCATTGCAGGCTCCCCGCAGACGCCAGAGAGAGGCTTTCTGGGGATAAGGTGGCACCCCCAGCCACAGTAAATCCTAGAGTGCTGTCCCTGGGCCTGCCCCAGTAGGGTGGCAGAGAAGACACATGGGCCCCAAATAGCCTAGGTGAGGGAGAGAGGCCATGCCCTGGGGCCTGGCTTGTGTGCCGTCTGCCCTGTTGCTCACTTAGTGGCTGTGCCTCTAGTGCAGTGCATGTAGGCAGCGGGCTCTGGGGCAAGACGGGTACAGGTAGCTGGCTGTTCACAGAGCTGCAGCCGCTCCCGCTGGCCCGGAGCGGGCATGGGGAGGCCTTCCTGGAGGAGACAGAGACTGAAAGGGGCCTGCGGTGCAGAAGGAGGGGTTGGAGATGGTGCTCCCGGAAGGTGGCAGGCTGAGAGGTGTCCTGGCCGGCGGTGTTTGTTTGTACACCACTGTTTGTAAGTGCTGCGCACTCCTCAGGCCTCATCGACAAAGTCGACAACTTCAAGCCGCTGAGCCTGTCCAAGCTGGAAGACCCACATGTGGACATCATTCGCCGGGGTGACTATTTCTACCACAGCGAAAACCCCAAGTATCCGGAGGTACATGGGGGTTTGGGCTGTTCACACAGACATCGGGGCCCTCAGAGTGTCCGCCCTCCGACAACACCCAGGAGCCACATTCCTGCTTGGGACTCTGATTCGGTTCTGTTGAATCCACTTGGCCCAGTGAGATCGGAGGGGAGAAGCCTTGAGATGGGAGCATCTAGGCGAGGTGTGGAGGTCGGAAAAGGGCTTGGGCTTTGGTGTCGGGGACATAGGCCCAGGCTGGCTGCTCCCGGCCTCGCTCCCACTTCTCTTCCACCCCCAGGTGGGAGACCTGCGCGTGTCCTTTTCCTACGCGGGGCTGAGCGCCGATGACCCCGACCTGGGCCCGGCTCACGTGGTAATGGACTTCCCCAGGGCAGACCCAGACTCCTGACTTTGCAGGGCGCAGGCACCGCGTACAATGCCCTGAACGCTTGGGACCCTTCCTCCAGGAAGTGCTGCACGTACTCAGCCTGCACACGGCTGGGGGGGTGCCTTGGAGCAATCTCAGAGCTCCGTGTGCTCCACAGCCATCTGGGGACATCGTGGCCCCGGGATAAGCACTGCCATTGTAGGGGGACCTCCTAATTGTGCCCACACAAGTTCTTGCCATCACATGCAGCTCATCCTTCCCCAGCCCCCGGTTTATGTTCTGTAAATACTCAGTCTCTGGTTCCTGACCCTGTCACATGCTTCTTTCTGCCAGGGTCTCCCTGGAGCTTGAGGCGAGGCAGCTCGGCTGAGCTCTAGGGGCCAGGGTGCCCCAGGCCGATGGGTGGGAAGAGGGGCCCAGGGCTGGCTTCCCCCAGTTGGCGCCCAGTGCGGCAGGGTGCCGGTCCCCTCAGCTCTAACATGGAGTTCTCCAATCAGGTCACTGTGATCGCCCGGCAGCGGGGTGACCAGTTGCTCCCCTACTCCACCAAGTCTGGGGACACCTTGCTTCTTCTGCACCACGGGGACTTCTCGGCAGAGGTTTGTTGTTGCTGCCCATTTGTGTCTGTCTGATGGAGGGGCAGGCATCCCCCTCTGTCTCTTTCCCCTTCCGTGAGCTCCCACACTAGAGGCTGTAGCTAGTGCAATGAGGCAAGAAAAAGAATTGGAAGGAGCAGGAATCTCCCTGTATGTGCAGCGGACTATGCACCACATCAAGGATGGGACGGGTCTGTCCTGCGGGGAGGGACCTGACCCGTCAGGACGACTGAGTAAGGATTCTATGTGCTGACAGCTGTGCAGGGGAGGCAGGTGCTCTGAAAAATGGACAGGATGCTAGGAGATGGACTGTGACAGTGGTCAGGGGAGGCCTCTCTGAGTGACAGTTTTGCAGAACCATAAATGAAGAGAGGGGTCAGAGCTGGAAGAATCTGGGGTCAGGCAGGAGGAGTTGAGGCAAGAATGGGAGCACCCGAGTGCCAGGGAGCTGCTGCCCAGAGAGGAGGTGGGCCGGGGAGGCAGGGCTGCTGGGTGGGTGGGGCCCGTGAGGGGGTGTGGCTAAAGAGCTTTCTGGCAGTGAGGGGATTAGAGTTGGAGCACCATCTGTAAAATGGGGGGGGTCATGCCTCACCTAAGTCCCTAATCTATGATCACGTGGACTGCATGCCTTAAAGGCTAGCCACTCTCTTCCAGGCAGAAACCCTTCCCTGCCTTTACGTTGTGATGCACTGTAAGCGCCTGGAGCAGGACTGTGGGGCTTTGACAACGGTGGTGCGTGGGGTCCGGGCATCATTGTGGCCCCTCTGACGGTTATCAGGCCCCCAGCCCCAAGTGGTGATGGGCCTCACCTTGTCCTCTCTCCAGCCAGGACCAGAGTGTGGGCAGGCTGTGGCCCAGGAGCCCAGTTAGCAGCCTCAGGGCGGGGCTGCCACCTCCCAGCGGGGCGGGCGTGAGTCACTGTTTCAGTGGCAGCTCTCATGGCAACTCTCAGGGAGTCTCCAGAGTTAGGAGGCCCTGCCCAGGCTTCTCTCTTCTGCAGCTCCAGCCCCGTCCCACACTTCAGTCTCCTACAGGTAGAGGCCCAGGTCTCAGAGCTGTTGCCCCCAGAGGGGCATGGGGGCGGGGGCTTATGGCCTGATGACTCCCAGGGAGGAAGGCTCAGGCAGTGCTGAGCACCCCAGGCCTCCAACGCACGGCATAGGTGTCTGCCAAGCAGGGAGAGAAGGCCCTGAGCCAACGAGGTGGCCAGGCCCTGCGAGTCAGGGTGCCCAGATTCCAGCCCTGGGGGCAGGAGGTCCCAGTGTGGACAAGCGTGGACACGAGCTGGCCAGCTCAGGCCCTCCCTGCTCTGCCTTCCACTTCCAGGACCCTGAGCCTGTTGTTGATCCTCTTGGATGATAATAGCTGTGATCCTTATCTTATTTGGTTATTGTGAAGATTATTCATTCATTTATTCAGAGCCTTGGTTTCATTATCTGTAAAATGGAGATAAGTGTGTCTGCCTTGTGAAGTGGTTTTAAGGATTGAGTGAGGCAGTGCTTGTAAAGCGATGAGAACACCAACTGGTAAATGGTAAGCAGTAAACTTTCTGTCCTTACTGCTATTGTCCTAGACAGTGGGGGAGGGGTGTGCTAACAAAGTGACAGTGAGGCTGGCACTGGAAGAATGTGTAAGAGCTGGCTGGGCAGGACTGTGGGCAAACCTTCTCCAGAGGGAGCAAGCACATGTGCAAAGGTCCTGGAACAGAAGGATACTTGACCTGGTCCCTTGACAGGCACTAGGGTCTTGGCAGGTTGCTGTGGGGAAAAGTTGATGGCAGAGGGGAGGCCGGTGGGAAGGAGGCCACAGCCGGGGTCCTGGTGACGGTGGCTGTGGGGAGAGATTTGGGGACATGTGGGCACAGCATTGACAGGACTTGGTGACGGGCTGGATGGGAGGTGGTCCTTGCCAGGAGTAGCGAGCCCAGTGTGACACTCGGTTTGGGCTTGTGCAGGTGGTGGGCAGTGGTAGCACGTGCTGAGATGGAGACGAGAGGAACAGGTTGGGGAGTTTGAGGTTCGAGGGAGGCTGCAGTGTTAGCGTCCGGTGGCACGGGAACAGTTGGTGGGCAGGGCTGCAGCTAGAGACTGCGGGGTGGGGGCAGGGACAGGCAGGGCTGCAGCTAGAGACTGCGGGTCAGGGGTGGGCAAGGTGGTGGTTCTGGCATGGAGGTGCCGAGAAGGTGGTAGGACTGGCGGGGAGGGTGCGCTGTGGGGCTCCCACGTGTAGAGGGCAGCCAGAGGGAGGGGGTGGCTGTGGAGATGGCAGAGCAGGGAGGAAATAGAGAGCGGGGTACCCAGAACCCCAGGAAGAGCGGCCCAGGTCAAGTGTGACACAGGATGCACGGTTCAGGAGTGTGGTAAATGACCCCAGAAGGGAACCACTGTTGGAAGGAGGCTGGGGCTCATTCTGGACTCGCCACCTTCCAGAGGTCTCCTGTTCCGCCCCATGCTGTTCATGTCGGGCACACGCTGAGGCCTGGGCAGGAGATGTGTCCTCACCTCCCCTGGTCTCAGAAACGGCAATGGCTCCCGGGTCAGAACGGACCCCGGCACCTACCCTGCCAGGTAGGGAGGCTGCTGGCCCCTCAGAGACCTGAGCCATGGTGCCCCCTCCCCTCTTGCCCTGCAGGAGGTGTTTCGGAGAGAACAGAAGAGCAACTCCCTGAAGACATGGGGCCTGCGGGCCGCCGGCTGGATGGCCATGTTTATGGGCCTCAACCTCATGACTCGGATCCTCTACACCCTGGGTAGGTGTGCAGGCACAGGTGGGATCTCTGCACCCTCAAGCAGCCCGTGTGCCTCCCCTACACTTCTCGCATCGTCTCTCAGCCTCTGAGGCCTGCTGCGCTGCTCTCTGGGGCAGAGGCCGGGCATTTGGCCCATGTCTGGGTCCCACTGTGCAGCTTGGGATGAATGGGCGGAGGAAGACAGATGGACAGGTGCTTTCAGAGGTGCGGGCGGGCCTGGGTGCCAACTCCTGGGAGGGAGTGTGTGGGAGGGCTCCGTGCAGCCCCTATGATGTGGCCCCAGCTGACCCGCTCCTTCCTTCAGCCCTCACTCCCCAAGAGCAGCCCTGGTGGGGAGAGTGGCCAGGCTTTGCGGAGGGCCAGGCCTCAAATCTGTCACATCAGAGCACTGAGTACTTGGGCCATTCCCCTTCCTGTCTCAGCGTCCATCACCTCACACCTAATGTTGCATTTTGTGTACTGTTTGGCAAATATACACCCCAAAACTGTTATGCTTCCCCGCCCTATGACCTGGGCTAGATTTGGGGCAGCCAGCAAGTTGGCCAGAGTGCAAGGCAGAGTGCTGGGCCCAGGAGGGTTGAGGCCCCGGGTGGCTGAGTAAGCACCAGCCCTGCTGGTGCCCATCTGGGGGGATGGGCCTCCAGGGGACTTGCCTCCTCGCCTTTACCCCAGTGTGTCCGGATCCAGCCCTCGCCCGGCCCCATGTACCCGTTCCAGTGAGGAGAGGTCTGGCCGCAGTACATCCAGGCCAGGAGGGAAACGGACACGTCCTCCCCTCCAAGCTGTCCCCTCTGGTCTGCTGAGCTGTGCTCAGAGCAGCCAGGTGCGTCTGGTGCCATCTGGGAGAGATCAGAACCTCATCAGGAGCCCCCATGTGACGGTCCTTTGTGCTGAGCCCCGGTGTAACCTTGGGCAGGCCGTTTCCCCTCTCGCAGCGTCAGTTCACCCATCGCCAGATGGGAGGTGGGAATCAGTCTCAGAGGCCCCTAGGATTCTCTGGATCTAGACTGCATTTGCTGGATCCTGGACTGTGCCACCCCTGGGCCAGCGGCCTGAGAGAGCCTTGAGGCAGGAGCCAGCCGCCCTCAGCTAGTTCACGTCCCACAGCACTGAGCTGTGGGCACACAGGTAACTGGTAAGGACTCGACCAGCTGAGAAGCCCAGTTTGGCACCCACGGGAAGTTCTGCCCACTGTTTTCTTTGTGGTGTGAAGCAAGCGTAACTTGCCACCATCATGGGCACATGTCTTCTGTTGGTCTCTGACTGCACCGTGGCTCTGGAGGATACAGGGCAACCCCCTGCCTGCTCCCCTGCAGCGGGGCCAGGCGTGGTGCACTCCCCTTCCCTGGGCCCTGCAGCTCATGGGGCTTGCTTGTGCCACCACGGCCCCCTCCTCTTGCTGCCCAGCGGCATGGGCCCGGCCCTCATGCGGTGCAGAGCCTGGCGGCCTCAGTCTCACCACCTCTCTCCTCCTCACAGTGGACTGGTTCCCTGTCTTCCGAGACCTGGTTGCCATTGGCCTGAAGGCCTTCGCCTTCTGCGCAGCCACCTCGCTCACCTTGCTGACTGTGGCTGCTGGCTGGCTCTTCTACCGGCCCCTGTGGGCCCTCGGCATCGGCTGCCTGGCCCTGGTGCCCATCGTCCTTGCTCGGATGCGGGTGCCGGCCAAAAAGCTGGAGTGACACGGTCCCCAGCACCCGCCCAATGCCCGCATCACCCTCAGGACCCAGCTCACCCTGTCCCTCGTGACCTGCAGCTCGGCCCCACATGCATCCACGTCGGTTTTGGATTCTGCGCCTGCTCAAGGGGCCAGACTCAGCAAAGCGCCGGACATCAGGTTTGGTGCCGCCAGCTCGCGTTGCCCCCACTGTTTCTCTGACGAGCCGGGAAGGCAGCTCCCGGCTGGCAGCGTGACAGACATTTGCTTCTCTCGCTTCCTTCCCTTCTCGGGATGGCGTGCGGCCCCTTCACGTTTCGCTTCGCTCGTGTCTGCAGACACTGAGGTGGGGACACTCCACACAGACCTGCTGCCATGACACTCTATGCCCCTCGTCCTTGGAGACAAGTGCCAGGGCTCTGCCCAGCCGCCCCTGCCCATGATCCCCTGGGCAGTGCTGCGGTGCTGCAGATCGGACACGGCCCCTGCAGGGGCCCCAAAACCCAGTCACGGTGAAGACAAGTGAAGACAACTGGGACATTTGTTGGGCTTTATTTGTGTGCATTTGATGGTTTGGCAGAAACTTCTTAGTGTGTAGGATTTCCACAGGTCCCGTTTCGTATGTTTCTCTTTGTAAAAACACACAATGGCTTGAATGATGAGCACTTCAGACTCTTAAGAGAAAAACACCTCTTCATCTGCCAGTTGGAAGTTAACACAGGGCACAGAGAGGTGTCAGTGGGGACGTGACTCACTGCTTAGGAAATAGCCCCATCGGTACTCTGGTCACTGGGGGTCGAAGGTGCTTTCAGAGCCAGCGTCTGCTGGAGTTTGTAGGAGGTGGAGAAAGGCACTGCCGTTTATTCTCTGGCATCGGAAACTACCGATTCACTTAAAGAGGCTGTTGAGCTTTTAGTCCTTTCCTACTACCCTAAGCGGCTCCCTCATGCCCCTCCCCGTGGCGCCTGGAAGGTTTCACTCACGTTGACCGCTGTCCCGGGCACGCCTCTGGGTGGCTCCTGTTCGCCCACATCCCCAGCTTCACGAAGTGAGGTCACCCCACACCCCGCACTGTTCCCGTCTCCCAGCTACTCCCCCACCCTCTGAAACATGTGTGTTGTCACCTTGATGTCTTAAAGGATCCTTCATATGTCGGTGATCTTTTTATTACTTGGAGATTGCTCCGCCTTGCTGGGAGCGGTCGCTTTAGCAGATGAGGTGGTGGTTGAGTATGTGATCAGAGACTTTGCTCTCAGCGGCCTGGGAGATCTGCGGTGTGACCTCAGATTCAGAGGACAGCTGGCCCCAAAGCGGACTTCGCCGGATTTAAGAATCCAAACAGTGTTCACTACTGCCTATTACGTGAGCACATGTCGAGTCTCCTCTGGAAGGACGCTTTTGGAAAACAGTACAAGTAGACGAAATCTGTGGGATTTGGTTTGTGCAGTTTTTTCTAGTACATATTTTAAATCACTGCAAACTTCAATCGTGTTCTTATTAAAAAGTATTTGAAGTCTTTGGGAAATCATGAAATTTGTATCCTATTTGTATTTTTGATAAAAATTCAAATAAATTTCATAATAGCTCTTATAGGACCTTGCTGGTACTTTTTTTGAAATTTCTGTCTTCAGCAGTTGAGCCGTAGAACTGATAGAGAACTGTAGGAGGTTTTAGAACTCCATTCTCAGTAGCTTTTTGTGGTTAAAATGGATTTCAATTTTTTAAAAGGACAACCTGTTATTTTTAACGCATAATTTATTTTGGATCTACTTGAATAAATTACTTACCCAGCTTCGGAACGCAGCAGGAGAGGTGGACAGAGCCCCGGTGAGACACAGCGCTGAAGGTGCCTGGGACACCAGGCTGGCACAGACCCGGGTGTGGCCGGGTGACGCTGGGCAAGTCCGTGATCGGCGTCTCAGCTCCCTCCTCCACGATGTGGCCATGGTGCCTTTCTCCCTTCTCGGCAAGGACAGCAGGAGATAAGCCACGTTGTGCCTGAGTATGGTGGCGAGGCAGTTTTTCACTTTTTGCTTGGTTTTTTTTGGATGTTTGTTTGAGAGTGCATGCACGGGCACAGAGAGCGGGAGGAGAACCCCAAGCAGGCTCCATGCTCCGTGCAGAGCCTGACGTGGGGCTCCATCTCGTGACCCTTAGGTCATGACTTGAGCCGAAATCAAGAGGAGGACGCTTAGCCCACTGCGCCACACGGCGCCCCGTTGCTTCCTGCTCTCAACCCACCGATGGCTGCTGTCACACCCAAGCTGGCAGTGTGTATACTTTCTGTCACAAGATGTGAAGCAGGTGAGTTACTTCCCAAAACCTCCTCTTGTCACGCGCAACCTGACATTTCAGTTCCTTAATGCTCCCCAGGAGTAGTCTCCCCAGACGCTGTGGCTCGGCTCCCATGAACCACAGCGCTGGCCTCTCAGAGGGCATGGCGGGGGGGGGGGGGGGGGGGGGGGGGGGGGGGGGGGGGGGGGGGGGGGGGCTCTGCTGTGGCCATGGCAACCCTGCTCTGTTTCTCAACAGCAGCCCTGCAGCCAAGCTCTTGCTGCATATGAGTCACACCCCAAGTGTTTTGTTTGTTTCCCTTGGAGAGAACTGGCTCAAGGTTTTAATGGCTCCTGTCAAGGGTTCAGTAACATCTCTCCTGTAGGAAGAAGGGCAGTCTGTGTGAGGAGCTCCCAGTGACCCTGAGAGCAAGACTTGACCTGCAGTATCAGCATGTGCACAGACCGCTCTGCCTCGCACATGGTCACAGCTGACGTGAAATCTGGAAGGAAGTGCAGAGCGGTCTTTTTTTTTTAGATAAATGCTTTATTTTTTCAACATGATACAAAAGGTATTTCTCTCCTGAGTTACCTACAATGCATAGAGATTTTATAAATTTAACCTTAAATGAATAAAATCTAGTTTAACACCGATCCACGTTATACTAACATTTAACTCTGTGTTTTTCCTTTTCTTTCCTGATTCCAGCTCTGTGTTCCAGCCGTCTGCCACCCTGAAATGTTACTTTGAGAAGGAGATCCCGACACCCCACCATCCGAGCTGAGCGCATCTCCCCCTGCTCTCACCCAGGCCACGGAGGGTGGCTGTAGGAAGTGGTAGCCAACCTGATGGAGGGAAGGTGAGTGCCTGTAGAGAATGGGTCCCAGGTCTGAAAGATGCCAAAAGCACGGCACGGGGGTCACAAGAAACCCACCCAGAAGAAAGGGCCAGTACGTTCTGGAATCACCCAGTGGTTGCTGTAAAACAAGGGTATCACATTTCCGGAGCTGCGCTGAGTGATGCCTGGGTGGGGGAGGCTCTCGGGAAGTGCCTTGGAGCTCCAGGCGCAGAGCGAGGGTGCAGAAAGTCCTCAGGGACTCTGACCAGACACCTGAGCTCGAGCATCTGTCCCTGGCCCTTGCCTGCAGTGCTGCTTCTGTGCCTTCGCAGAGGAGATGCCCCCAGGTAGGCGCAGGGCCTGGGTGTGTCACAGCCTCTCAAATGGGAATAGGTGGGAGGGTCACAGCCTCTCAAATGGGAATAGGTGGGAGGCCGCCGCCCTCCGCTCCCTCTTGGTCTTCTTGGGGCTCTGGGGCTTCTGCTCTGCCTCAGCCTCTCGGTTTTGGGGCCAGGAGGCAGCCAGGATCCTGGACGCCTGGGCCTGAGAGCTGGTCCCCTCCTCCTCGTCAGAAGAGAGTCCGCCTCCCACGTGTGCTTGGGCAGCTGCAGCCTCACTCTGCAGAAAGAGGGACAGGGGAAGGGAGGGGCAGGCCCTGGGTCAGTTTGGACAGCAGGGAGCACCTGTGGGGCAGGAGAGACCCCACAGCAGCCTACTCGGGGTCAGTGGCTCTGGGAGGACAAGGCACCACCAGGGCTGGGAGAGACTCAGACTGGGGCTCCTCCAAGCGAGTCCTGGAGAACTTGCTCTGGGCACGGTGCTGGGGTCACAAAGATGTTTATGCAGGAAGTTGCCCTCATGGAGTGAACCACAGAATCTAGAGCACCGGGCTGGGGCTTTGCACCTAGTACCACCTCACTTGGGAAAAGGTGCATGACTGTCTCTAACTGCAGAGGAGCAACTCAGCGCCAAGCGCTCCAAGGAGGCACCCCCAGGACCCCTGACACTGCACAGGTGGACGGTGTCAACATAAAGCCTGGTGAAAGGTCACCAAAGGGATTTGAGGGAGGAGCATGGCAAAATATTTTTTAAAGGCAAATTGGCAGCATGTGGGGTTGTAGATGGGTAAGAAAAAGGTGTGGTCACAGCTATTCCCAGAGCTGTTCCCATTTCTGTGTCTGATCAGTACTGAGCACACTGCATAACTGTGTGTGGAGGGGCCTCTGTGCCCCTATGGGAGCTCCTTGAGGGCTGTCATGTCAATGTCACACCTGCACCCAGAGGCTGGCCCAGCCCGGGGCCAGTGCTAGGGGACGTGAGTTAGATGAGCAACCCAGGGCCCGGAGGACGGTCACAGGCACAGGGCGCGCTGCAGTATAAGGGCAACACGTCAAACAGAAATGCAGACTGCCCGTCCCTCCCTGGATGTGTTCAGCACGAGCTCAGACCCACGGCAGGCGCTGGCTCACGCAGAAACAGGAAAGACGGTGTCGGGGTAGGACTGGGGGCTGGAAGAGCCAGCTGAGGCTCATTTCAGGGACACTTCTCCCAACGAGATAAGGATCCTCTCCCACTTGGGCTGGTCTCCTCCGCAAGGAGCCACACTGACCTTGTCCCCGTAGCGGAGCTTCAGCCTCTCCCGGATGAGCAGTCCTCTGACCAGCAGCTTCCAGCTCCCCAGGGCCCGCTTCTCCCTTTTCTGCAGGCAAGACGAAAGGAGAGCACAAGATGTTGAGTTCCGCCATGTGCAGGAGAAATGTCAAGACGGAACCTGTGAACGTATAAAGATCCAAAATAAGATTTTGAGCTTAAGCGTTTCTCGAGCATATGCCTAGGCTGTTTAAATCAGGGTGACGGGGTGCTGGGGGCTCAGGCAGTTCAGCGGCCAACTTGCCTCAGGTCACCATCTTGCAGACCGTGTGTTCGAGCCCCATGTTGGGCTCTGCTGACAGCTCGGAGCCTGGAACCTGGCTCAGATTCTGTGTCTCCCTCTCTCTGCCCCTCCCCTGTTCATGCGCGGGTGCTCTCTCTCAAAAATAAATACAGATTAAAAGAAAAACATTTAAAATCAACATGATTGTGGTGCCTGGGTGGCTCAGTCAGTTAAGCATCCAACTTCAGCTCCGGTCATGATCTCATGGTTCATCAGTGCTGCTAACACAGAGCTGGTTTCAGATCCTCTGGCCGCCCCCCCGCCCCCTGCACTCACTCTCTTAAAAATATTTTTAAAAATCGGTGTGATTTATAAAATGAGGCACATAAAAGGCAGCATAACAGAAGTCTCTCGTGAACTGTTAGCGACCCTAACACCCTCAAGTAGGGGGCTACACAGACTCAGACCCCAGGCAGTTCCTTTCTGCAAGGGCTTGCGCGGCAGTCCCCGGAGTCAGGAGCCAGGCAGACTATGGGTAAGGATGGTGAACTGTGAGGTGCACAAAGGACCCTGTTTATCCGGGGCAGGCTCTCTGGGTGCCTTCCACAGGGTCCAAGAGCTGGAAAGAGCTTTCAAGCATGTGTACTCTCCTCCACGATGCAGGGGGGCCCCGCCTCACAGGGGGCTTGTGTCCCCTGCCATTCCACACCTCAGGTCCTCTGGCCAGGCCACTCACCTCCTTCTCCTTCTTTTCAATGAGCGCCTGCTCATTTTCCCAGGCAGCCAGGAGCACGTCTTTGTATTCCTCACAGACGATGTACCCGTCAGTTCTGTGGGGGATGCCACATGGATGGTCCTCTAGAGCCTGCCACTTGCCCCGGCCTCTCCTCCCTGCCTCCTCCCTCCCCCATGTGGAGGCCAGCAGGCAGCTCCTAGGCATTCAGTGCCCTGAAGGACTCCCTGCATCAGCTGCCCTGCAGTCCCAGCCACTAACTGACACCGCCCATGCAGAGGAAGAGGGCCCCCACTCTGACCCCCTGGGAAGATAGAGGCCACCAAGCAGGAAGCATGCTGCCCTTGCCTGGTCACCTGTCACCACCCCCAGGAAACTGTTTTCATCCAGCATTAGTTCTGCTGCCTCTGGATGAAAGCCAGAGTAAAAGCATGAAAGTAGAAGGTCAAGTGCTAAGGCTGACTCTGCAAATCCAGAGTAAGACCCGGAAAATGGCCTCCACCCTCACATGGACTTCATGCCCCTCCTCCCAGCCTCCCTGGAAGGCCCCCACGCACATGGGATGGGAGTAGCCCTTATGGAAGTCGAAGCCAGTGACGGCCTGCACACAGTCGATACCCAGCTTGCGGGCTATGCGGTGCAGGTTGGGCAGGTTCAGCTGGACACAGCCGACTGGCATCATGCTGGGCAGGAAGAGGTACACATTCCCAAATTCATTCCGGGGGACCTGCAGTGGGGGGGCGGCACACCAGGTCTAGCCGGCCACAGAATGAAGTGGCCTGGTCCAGGCCCCGCTGCGCACTGCCCTTACCTTGCCATCCACAGCCACGGGCGGCTGGTACTCCTCCGTCTGCCACCTGCCAAACAGGCCCAGGTCATTTTGGTCCTGCAGCTGGGGCTCGGCGAGGCGGGCTTTCCGGGCCCGGTTGGAATAGCCCTTCACCATCTACACCAGAGGGGTCAGCCAGTTGTGACACAGACTACCACTTCTGAAGCCCTGACTGCACAATGGCCGCCGTGCTGAGCGCTTTACACCCGTGGCCCCAGTTAAGCTCTCCAACGAACCCGAGACGGGTGTGTGTTTTACCCCCTTCACAGGTGCTAGCACCACCAGGACACTGGGCACTGCAACCCCTAGCCACACCCAGCGTGCTCCTGCCCCAGGCACTGGGCCTGGTGCTTTTGTGTTACCTTCTTCAGCCCTGTCACCGCCTGCATTCTACAGATGAGCATCCCACAAAGTACAGACCAGTTGCCTACAATTGCAGTGCCCGAGGGCCAGAGCCTGGCCTTTCACTGCCATGCCATCCATGCTTTATACATTCCCCAGGGCCAAGTGAGTGACAGGGCGAGGACTTACACCTGGCAATCACCAGTGTCATGTGCCCTGGAAGGCACGGACGGTTTGGGACCCCCCCCCCCCAGCATGATCCCTGATGATGTCTGGCAGCCAAAATTTTCACTCAGGTGGACTGGCTAGAAGGCTGCATCACTTCTACTAGAAGGAGAGGTATGGGCGCAGGGTGCGGGGCCAAGGACTGGCACCTGGGTACACTAGCTGCCTCCAGGGCAGGGTCGGCAAAAGTGTTCTGTAAAGGGTCATGTGGAGCCTCTGTTTTCTGACCCTTAAAAAATATCAAATTTCTTACATGCTCTGAACAATTCATACCTTACAAATTCTTCATTAAAGGAAGACATACTTGAATGCTTTTCCCTTCCTCCAATCATTCTCAAGCCAGAAAAGTCAGGCTCAGGTCCCTCTCTGGCCCACACCCAGCAGCCTTCAGTGCCCACGCCCCTGCTCTCAGCGTGCCCCCCAGCAGTTACCTTGTAGGGCACTTCTCCCAGCCTCACCACTCTCGCCTGTTTCAGCCACGTGTCCCGGGAGTGCAGGGTATGCACGCAATCCCTGCAGGAGCAGACGGGGAGACACAGGAGGAACTCAGGTCACACCACCCGAGGGAGTGCGGTGTGCACACAGGCACGGCTTGCTCCGCCTCCCAGAAGGATGCGCTCAGCCCTCAATTCTCTCTTAAAGCCCTGCTCCTGAGGGAACCAGGGACCTGCGTTAGGCAAACAGCTAACCTAGACTTCTATCTTCTGGGGGATGCGTCTACTTACGAACCCTGACCTGCTGGAGTTACTCTGTCTCTTAGGCTTCGTGCCAAGGCTTTGCCCCTTCTCCCACCGAAAGAGCTTGAGGAGGACAAGACAGCTGAGCCAGTGCATGGCTGACGAAGGCCTGGTCTGCTGCTGAACACACTGAAGGGGGAGGGGTGGAGGGCGAGTGTCCAAAGATGGGGCAGTGAACCCCAAAGAAGACTACATGGAAACTACAAGAAACTAATGAACGATCACAGAATTAAGATTCATGCTCGTGAGAGAGTCATTAATTCCCAGCAGCCTGATTAGAGACCTCTGGTTTTGCTCTCCTTCAAGAGCTAAGAGCTATACCTTTGCAAGGCTACTTTCCAACAAGTTCCAGTTGCCTTCCTTGCTGAGCTGCCTCTGACGGGCACATCTGTTTCTTCCTCAGCTGGCAGCCCTGACCTCTGCCCAGAGAGTGGCTCCAGTGAGCAAGGGCACTAAGTGCCCTTCCGGTGCAGAATTCAGGCCCTTCCCAGACCACTCTGAGGTGGACCTCCGGCACAGTACAACGCACGAGGGGTGCACCGCCTCCTCTGTGCCACTGCCTAATGGAGTGACCCTGGACAAGCCACTTTCCCTTCCTGATCCTCAGCGCCCTGCTTGATCAGTCAGGGGTGATGAGCTCTGTCCTCTCTGCTTTCCCAGGTTGCCAGACGCCCAGACGCCCAGACGCACTCCAGGTCCCGCAGCAGCGCTTCTCTGTCCGCACCACTGCTGTCAGAGCTGGGAGCGCCACCCACACCGCTGCTGAAGGCCACACACCTCCGACTGCCCAGAGAGGTGATTAAGTCACAGTCACAGTCTTCATGTAGAACAGGTGGCGGAGCAGGTGGGCACTATCTGGACATTCCCAAGGAGAACAGTGGGGAACGGGACCCAGCCCTGTCAGAATAAATCTCAGCTTCTAACTACTTCATACCCACAAGGGCGGCGGCTATTATCAGGCAAACCAGAATGTAAGTGTTGGCAAGGGTGTGGAAATACCGGGATCTTGTATCTGCTGGCGGGACTGCAGAACGATGCAGCCTTGGTGGAGAACCGGAATGTTGGGTCTTCACAAAGTGAAACACCGAATTCCCGTTATGACCCCACAACACCGCTGCTGGGAATATGCCCAAGAGCTGGAAGCAGCCTCTCAAAGAGACAGCTGTACACCCCTGTCCATGGTGGCATGAGGCACAGTATCCAAGCAGGAAAGCCACAAGTGCCCGCCACCAGGTGCCAGTCCCAAAAGGTCAACCCCTGCACAGTCCCACACGTGTGAGGTCCTGAAAGGAGTCAGATGCACAGAGATGGAGAGCAGGCAGGTCGGTGCCACAGGCTGTGTGGGCGAGAACGGGGAGTTAGTGATTCAGCGGGGACAGAGATTCAGGTTGGGAAGATGAACAAGTTGTGGAGAGGCAGGGTGGGGACGGTTGTACTGTAACGTCAATGTACTCAACACCGCCAGACAGTACGCTCACAAATGGGTAAATGGCACACTCTGGTATATTTCACCACCCAAAGAACTGTCCACCTCTAATGCTTTCTCCTCTGGTGGGCATGGTGGTCCCTGTGGGCCACGGTGGCACTTTCTTCCTACCAGACCTGCTGCCCCCAGCCACGTGAGGAAGCCTGGGCTTCACCCCCTTGGTCAGGACAGCTGGCCCCGGGGGCCTGTGCCTTCGAAACTGAGGCCCTGAGCAGGCTGGAACAGAAAACTCCAGCACGGACCCTGAACAAGGCTGCCTCCCTGTGGAGTTGCCATGGGGGACAGAGTCCCCACTTAGAGGACTCACTCCACCCACTCATGTGATTTCCCTCTTTCCCTGTTTTCTCTTTCTTCTCCCGTATGTGAAGAATACCCTCCACTCTATCTTTGGTCTTGCATTCCAATGTTAAAAAAAAAAAAAAAATCACTTCTTTTAGTTATTATTTCTCTCAATTGCTATTTCTTAAAAGTTTTGTTTCTATTTTTTTTCGGGACGTTAAAATGATGTTTTAATTTTGTATATATTTTATGTTCATTTTCGCTTATTGCCTTCCTTCCTTCTTTGGTTGTTTTTTTTTTTTTTTTTTTTTTTGGTGTGGAGCAAATACACATAAAATGCATCATCTTCCCCGTGATTACGTGTGCAGTTCAGCGGCATTCGGTACGTTCACACTGCTGAGTAACTGTCCTCACCATCCGTCTCCAGAACGCTTTCATCTTCCCAGAGGGCTCTGTCCCCATTAAAATATCCACTCACTTGGTCATAATCAAATCTTTATTCCTTATAAACTGTGGGTGTGTTTTTCATTCTTATAACCTTGGACTTTTTATTTTTCCCCATAACCTTTTTTCACCTGCTGGTCTTTTAACCCTTGTTGTTCTCATCTTCAAGCTATAATCGCCTCTACACATGCCCCACAGGGGATGGAGGGCACACACACCAGAAAGCTCAACCCGTTTGACCAGAGGGCCACGTTTGCAGCCCCCTGCCCAGAAGGTCGCTAGTCCCAGGCCGTTGGGAAGACAAAGGCACTGGGCCACCAGACGCACCTGGAGTAGACAGCCTCTCCACGACAGTACCCAAGAATGGCGGCTGTCTCGGGGTAGATGGCCTCGTACTTCAGGAGATGCCTCTTCAGGGCGTACAGAGGGTGGTTCTTGTACGTGCCAATGACAGTTGGCAAAGGCTGGCCCAGGTGCTTTGCCTGAAACTGCAAATGCCAGAGAGACAATGTTGAGCATGCCTGGAAGAGGAGGTGAGGTCTGAGGTGGACGGGACCCTTCGACCACCTTGCCCAACAAACAGTGGAGCAGGTTCACAAGCACCAGTAACGGCAGTGCCTATTTGTAGGCCAGCGGTGAGCAGCTTTAGACAAATCAAAAGCAACTGAAGCATGTAATTCTGTGACTTGCAACACCTAGAAGGGTCACCTAACCTATTCATTTCCAGCACGCAGACCCCTGGGCCAGTCTCGCAGAGCACTGCCTACGCTGGTCCTCGGGGAAGACACGCGGCTTTCCTCAGGAAGTGGCCCTGCCCGGAAGTGCCAGCACTGCACACCGGTATGGGGCTGAGTCCGCGGGAACTAGGACGTGCTCTCCTAGCGCTCCTTCCCCCGTGCGGGTCTCTCAGGGGCGAGTCCACCCTGTGGTTCCCATCCTACCCCCGCGGGCCCGGGGCGTTCCCTGGCCTCGCTCCCAAGGCCCGCACAGATTGGCAAGGACGGGCAAGGCAGAGTGGCTGGGAGCAGGGGCACACTCCCACTTCGCTGCAAGTACTTTTCAGGACGTCACCTGCGCAACCCCCACCCGCCCTGTCGCTTCTAAGTAAAATGAGACCCGCACCGCTGCGGGGAACTCGGGGCAGAGCAAACTGCGCTGCTGCAAGCAAGGCCACAGAAACCTTGGCCTCACACTCCTCCTGACAGGCGGGAGGAATCTGTCCCACAAATCTGGGCAACTGTTGAGATCCACCAGCACAACTGCCACGCACAACGGGCTCGGTCAACGGGTGGTCCCAGGACACACCGTACTCTGTCTTAGCAGTGTGCCTCCCACAGTGCCTTCCCGAGTCCCTCCCTTCCCAGGAGACGACTGTTCTAGATCCGAGGGGGGTAGGCACAGAAGACCACTGCATTAATGAGTGTTTCTTCTTTCACTCTGTGCAATTTGTAGTGTAGGACTTGCATAAATTATTTTAAAGCTCCGAATTTACAACTACACAATTAAGAAAGCTCACGTTATATGGCTTCAAAGCCAAACAGACACGAGTTCAAATACTAAGGCAATTAATCATACCCTACATGTTTAACTTGTAAAATGAAGGCAATAATCATTCCAGCTCCATAGGACTGCTGTGATAATTACAAGAGATCACATACAGATATCCCCACCCGGGGCTTCCTCTCCATGGGCTTTACCTCTGAGTCCTCTTCCTCCTCACTCTCCACCAGTCTTGCCTCTGTGTTTTCTTTCTGCTTCCACTCCACCAGTCTTGCCTGAATCCTCCTCTTCCTCCTCCATCCTTGCAGGAGTCCTTCTGCTCCCTCTCCACCAGCCTTACCTGAGTTCTCCTCCTCCTTATCCACCAACATTACCTGAGTATTCTTCCTCCTCCTCTCCACTAGCCTTACCTTGAGTCCTCCTCTTCCTCTCCACCAGCCATACATCAGAGACCTCCTGCTCCATCTCCACCAGCCTGACCTGAGTCCTCCTCCTACCCCTCCACCAACATTACCTGAGTCCTTCACTTCCTCCTCTCGACCCACTTTACCGGAGTCCTCCTCCTCCACCAGTAAGGCTGGTGGACCAGCCTTACTTCTGAGTCCTTCTTCCTCTCCAGCAACCTTACCTGGGAATCCTCCTTGGTCTTCCTCTCCATGAGCTGTACCTCTCAGTCCTCCTCCTCTTCACTCTCCACCAGCCTTCCTCTGAGGCCTCCTCCTTCCTCTCCACCAGCCTTACCTCTGATTGCTCCTCCTTACTCTTTAGCAGCCTTCCTTTGATTCCTCCTAGACCTCCCTGAGTCCTCTTCATCCCTCTCCACCAGCCTTACCTGAGCCCCTCATCCTCCTCCCCCTCCAACCTTACCTCTGAGTGCTCCTCCTCCATCTCCACCAGCATTATTGCTGGGTTCACCTCTCCCTCTCCAACAGACTTACCTACGCGTCCTTCTCCTCACTCTCCACCAGCCTTACCTCTGAAACCTCCTCTTCCCTTTCGACTACATTGCCGAAATCCTCCTCCTCCTCACTCTCCACCAACCCTGCCTGAGTCCTCCTCCTCCTCCTCACTGCCCACAAGCCTTACTGAGTCCTCCTCCTCCCTTTCCACCAGACTTACCTTGAGTCCTCCACTTTCCTCTCACCAGTCTTACCTGAATCCTCCTCATCCTCTTTCTCCATCAACCTTACCTCTTAGTACTCCTACGGTCAGGCAGCATTACCTCAGTCTCCTCCACCTTCTACACAAGCTTTCCCTCCTCCTCCTCCACTATCCTTGCCTCTGAGTCCCCCTCTCCTCACTCTCCACCAGTCTTCCTCTGAGGCCTCCTCTTCCCCTCCACCAGCCTTACCTCTGATCGCTCCTCCTCCCTCTCAAGCAGCCTTCCTTCTGATTCCTCCTCAACCTCCCTTTCTACAGTCTCCCAGAGTCCTCCCCATCCTCTCCACCAGCCTTACCTCTGAGTCTTCCTCCTCCTCCCTCTCTACCAACCTTACCTGAGTGCTCCTCCTCCCTCCCCTAGCATTATCACTGGGTTCACCTCCTCCTCCCGCTCCACCAGACTTACTTATGAGCCCTCTTCCTCCACACTCTCCACCGCCCTTACCTCAGTCTTCCTCCTCCCTCTCCACCACTCTTACCTCTTTTTGCTACTCCTTCTCCTCCTTCTCAAGCAGCCTTGCCTGTGAGTCCTCCTCCTACTCACTGTCCACCAGCCTTACCTCCGAGTCCTCCTCTTCCCTCTTCACCATCCTTACCTCTCACTCCTCCTCCACCATCTCCACCCGCCTTACCTCTGAGCCCTAGTCATTCTCCCTCCTGTCAGCCTGAACCCAGATTCCTCCTCCTCCCTCTCCCCCAGCTTTACCTGAGACCTCCTCCTCCCTCTCACCAGCCTTACCTGAGTCTTCCTCCTTCCTCTCCATCAGCCTTACCTTTGAGTACTCCAACTGTCAGGCAATATTACCTCAGTCTCCTTCTCCCTCTACAAAAGCTTTACCTCAGAGTCCTCCTCCTCTCTCTCTGCCAGCCTTGCCTAAGTCCCCCTACTCCTCACAGCCCACAAGTCATTCTGAGTCCTCCTGCTCCCTCTCCACCAGCTTTACCTGACTCCTCCATCTCCCTCTCCACAAAGCGTGCCTGAATCCTCATCCTACATCTCCACCAACCTTACCTTTTAATCCTCCTCCTTGTTCCTCTCCACCAGCCTTTCCTGAGTCCTCCTCCTCCTCCCTCCACCAACATTACCTCCTCCTCCACCACCCTTGCCTCTGAGTCCTCTTTCTACCTCTCCAGCAACCTTACCTGGGAGTCCTCCTCAGTCTTCCTCTCCACCAGCTTTACCTCTGTGTCCTCATCTTCTTCACTCTCCACCAGCCTTCTGAGTCCTCCTCCTTCCCCTCCACCAGCCTGACTGCTCCTCCACCCTCTCAAGCAGCCTTCCTTCTGATTCCTCCTCAATCTCCCTTTCCACCACCTCCCTGAGTCCTCTTCATCCCTCTCCCCAGCCTTTCCTGAGTCCTCCTCCTCCCTCTCCACCCTTACCTCACTTCTGAGTGCTCTTCCTCCCTCTCCACCAGCATTACTGCTGGTTTCACCTCCTCCTCACTCTCCACAAGACTTACCTGAGTCCTCCTCCTCCTCCTCACCAGCCTTATATCTGAGTCTTCCTCCTCCCTCTGTAATGCCCTGACCTCTGATTGCTCCTCCTCCCTCTCGAGCAGTCTTGCCTGGGAGTCCTCCTACTCACTGTCCACCAGCCTTACCTCCGGGTCCTCCTCCTCTTCCCTCTTCCCCATCCTTACCTCTCACTTCTCCTCCTCTATCTCCACCAGCCTTGCCTCTGAGTCCTCCTTCTTCTCACTCTCCACCAGCCTTCCACGGAGTCCTCATCCTTCCTCTCCACCAGCCTTTTCTCTGAGTCCTCCTCCTCTTCCCTCTCCATCTACCTTACCTCTGAGTCCTCTTCTTCCTCACTGCCTACGAGCCTGAGTTCTCCTCTCTCACTGCCAAAATTAACGAGCCCTCTTCATACTCCATCAGACTTTCATCTGAGTCCTCCTCCTCCTCTTTGCTCTCCAGCACATTTACTTCAGTGTCCTCCCCCTCCTCCCTCTCCAGCAACATTACTTCCTCCTCCTCCCTTTCCACCACATTTACTTCAGAGTCCTCTTCCTCCTCACTCTCTGGCAACCTTACCTTGGAGTCCTCGTACTCCTACCTCTCCACCAGCCTTACTTTTGAGTCCTCCCTCTCTCTCCCCAGCAGCCTTACCTCTGAGTCCTCCTTCTTCTCCCTCTCCACCAGTGGGCTCTGGTACGGTCTCAGGGTTTCAGCCCACCACTTGGCGTCGACTCGGAACTTGCGGGTAGTGGTCATCCAGGCTGGGTCGTACCTCTGGGTGACATCCCGGACCCAGCCATCACTGTCGATGCCCACCACATAAGTCATGGGTTTGCTGGCGTACTTGTAACAGGCCACCGCCTGGCCAACCACACCGTGCACACAGTCCACACACACCCACTTTTCTTCCTGCTCGCAGAACACCTCCAGCCACTGGTCGATGCCAGCCGTTTTCCCCCTTTGGGCCCCCTCACCATCACTGGGGAGTTCCTTGCCTCGCTTGCTCTTACTGCTCGAAGAGCTCGTGGACGCTGCTGGAAGGCCAGAGCGCTTAGGGTGCCTTCCATGTTGGGGCCTGGAGTCACTCTTGGACCCTGACGTTTTCCTCTGGGGGACCCGGGCCCTCCTGTGCCTGGGACGGCCAGGTTCAGAATCCTCATCAGATGAATGATGGACTTCCCCACCGGAGAGCTCAAAGTCAGAGCCACTGCTGCCCTTCTCACTCCCACTCTCTTTATATGACACCCTGGAGGCCGCCTGCCGCTCCGGGGCCTGCCGACGTCCCCGGGGGCCCTCCTCCTGCCCCCCCGCCTTCCACTCTTCTTCCTCACTGGAGGAGGGCACACTCCGTTTCTTCCCAACCGCAGCTGCCTTCCTCCTCCTCCCTAGGGCGCTTGGACTGCCACTGCCTGCAGAAGGTGTGCTCTCTCGTCTGGTCCCCTTGCTGCTCTTGGGTCTGGCTTGGTTTTCCGGATCTGGGCTTGAAGGTTCCAAGGAGCCTCCAGGACCCTCTGTAGACTTCTCCTTGGAAGCTTTCTTTCCCTTAACAGAAGAGGAAATTTCATTTTTTCTTTTTTTGCTAATGATAGGAGATCCTATTATCTACCAGGCCTAAGCTGCTGGCTTACAGGACCAGCGCACACAAGATGTCCCCAAGCTCAGACAGCGACAGACCGGCTATCCTTTAGGACCGTAAGACTGTGTTCACTCACATCCAGGGCACCTCAGACAGGCCACCGTGTAGCTCTTTCCATTCTCGAGTATGGCCCGGGGGAAAAGAATGCCGGAAGCTGACAAACCTAGGCTAAATTCCAGCTCTGCTTCTCATCTCTTACATGGTGCTGTCAAGTCATGCAGACACTGATACATGTTTTCAAATATTTCTTACATATAGACTTATTATACATAAATACCTATGAATGTCTCCATATGTCCCCATTAACATATCATTTTGTACATGTAAACCTCTGAATCTCAGTGTCCTTGGCAGTAATACCCACCTTGCACACAGTGTATCTTTTTTTTTTTTTTTGGCACATAATGTGCCTAGCAAACAAATACTGACAGACTTAATGAAGTTGCTGCATTAAGAATACAGAATTTCAGGGGCACCTGGGTGGCTCAGTCGATTGAGCAGCCGAGTTCAGCTCAGGTCATGATCTCATGGTTCATGAATTCGAGCCCCACATTAAGCTGTGTGCTGACAGCTTAGAGCCCACTTCAGATCCTCTGTCCCCTCCTTCTCTGCCCCTTTCCCATTCACTCTCCCTGTCTCTCTCTCTCAAAATAAACAAACTAAAAAAAAAAAAAGAAACAAAAAAAGAATCTGGACTACTAAGTTTCAGACAGGGCCAACAGCGCTGTAGTACAGAGCTGAGCCTCCCCCTTGGATCATGGCCGAATGCGGAGACCTTCACTTGCCATCACTCCACAGCAACGAGGAGGAGGGGGCGGGCCACTCTACTGCACCCACAGCAGACAGTGACCCACCAAGGAGCCAAGCCCTCCCTCAGGTCCCTCTCTGCACATCCAGCTCCATCAGGCTCAGGCTGCTGGAGGCCCCCTGGTGTCCTGTCCTCCCCACACAGGGCATGTGCAAAGCAGGCTCCAAGAGGCCCATGCGCCATGGAAACCAACCATCCAAACTAGTCTAATACCAATATTTTTGTGAAGTCAGAATTTCTCCCTCCCCATGGACACAATTACCCTCTGGGAGAACCCCACCTTTGCTGTAGGTAACTTCAGGGGAATCGGCTGCAGAGACAATACCAGTCGGGTGGAGAGCTGCAGGGCCCGGAGAATCAGTAAAAATATCTACAACGAAAAAGAACGACACATTTACTCCAAGAAAAAAAATGAAGATGTAACTAATTCCATGGTGCTTTTTGTGGGTAGATCTCTGTAACAGGGAAAAGTTAGAAACATCCAAGCAAGAGAATCTGGAAACCTCCACACATTATTAAAAACAACGCCGGAGAGATTTATCTTTGTAGAAAAATGGTTTGGTTTTTATGTGTAATGTTAATTTTTGTAAAAAAAAAAAAAAGTTACTGTAAATATACATGTGTGTCTAGAAAAGGATCCATTTGGGGGTAAAGATGTTCACAGGTGATTTTCTTTCCCAGTTTACCTATCTTCTGACTACTCTGGATTCACCACACGTTGTGCTTGTGTTTAGAAGGAAATAACTAAACGGCGTACCCGAGAAGAAACAACAGAAAACATCATCGTCGCCAGGCCCACACGGTCTACTCCGTTTTCCATTCTCCCCACAAGACGTCTTTCAACTGGAGGCTGCAGCTGTAAGAATTCTGTCACCCTGTAAGGACAGGGGCCTCCGAAACAGCAACAGGGACAAAGCACCTGAGCAAGACCTTCCCCCACAGGCCTTGGGGGCCCATTTCTCCTAAGTCACTGGAACGCCCAGCTGAGAAAGCCAGAAACAGGAGGGCGAGTCTTCTGTGAAAAGCCATGTTATGTCGAAAAAAAACATTCCTTTCGCCTGTTTCTTCTGAAGTGAAAAGCAGAGGGGAAGAGAAAACATCAAAAAAACCCAAACAGAGGGACACTCCACAAAATTCCTATGCAGTAGTCTTCAAAAGTGCCAAGGTAGCAAGGACAAGGGGAGCCTGAGAAATGCTCAGACAGGAGGACACAAGGAGTCCTGATGCACACACAGAGTTAGAATTAACCCGTCCATCCTCGCGCAACAGGGTTTTGATAGGGTGCCAAGGCCGTGCAGTCCCCATTGAAAACCTTGTCTCTTGGGCCAGCAGTGAAGAGAACACAAAACGGTCTCCTCAACTCAGCAGCTGGGACGGCGGGGTCTCTACATGCAGAAGAATGAAGGTGAATTCACCTCACCTCACATATAAACAGTAACTCGCGACGGATGAAAGACCTACGTGTGAGACATCTACATGTATAAAACTCTTAGAATAAGACAAAGGAAGAAACCTTCATGAGCTTGGATTTGGTAATGGATTCTTAGATATGACACCAAAAGTATGAGGAATGAAGGACAAAATAGGAAAATTGAATTTTGACAAAATGAAAATTTTTGTGACTTTATCAAGAAAGGGAAGAAACAACCGACAGGAGAGAATATTTGCATAATGTGATAGGAGCCTAGTATGTAGAATACATAAAGAACTCTCACAACAGAACCAGAAAAATACAAAGAACTCAATTAAAAAATAGGCATAGGATTTATACAGGTATTTTTGTGAAGAAGATATACAAATGGCCAATAGGCACATGGAGACGCTAGCCATCGGGAGTCACCAGGGACATGTAAATCAAAATCACAATGAGATACCACTCAGTCTTCTGTGGTGAAAAAATTTTTTCAAAAAATTTTCTGTTTTACGAAAAATAACACGTGTTGGCGAAGATGTGGAAAAAGTGGAGTCCTTGCCCCCTGCTGGTGGAAAAGTGCAATGGCACAGCCGCTGTGGAAAAGTCAGCTCCTCAAAAAGCTAAACACTGAATGATTCAACAACTCCACTCCTTGGTACGTATTCTACGTACTCAGAAGAAGTGAAAACAAGAACTCGAATAGGTACACGCACACACACGCTTGTGGCAGTGCTCTTTACAACAGCCACGAGATGTTGAACAAACAACATGTGGTCGATCCAGTCACAGAAGGTCACAGGGTGTATTTCTTCCACATGAAACGTCCAGAACACATAAACCTATAGAGACAGAACCCAAACCGATGGCTGCCAGGTGCTTGAGGGAGAGGGAGGAGGAAGCAGACTGCAGGGTGACTATTTAATGGGCACACGGTATCATTTTGGGATGGTAAAATATTTTGGAAATACACACAGGAACAAAGTCAGGGAGGATGGCACCCAATATTAACGCTGACCCCTGGGAGGTGGTATTCTGGCATGCTTACTGGCTGTGTCAGATATCTGAGAGGTTTTCAAACCAGATCAGAAGACGGGTAAAGATGCCCGTCACATGGGCTCTTAAGATACAAGAAGTCTGGTCTCTTGGCCAAAACAAACAGAAAAGCTGGAGCTCAGATACAGGCATACGTGATTTACAGGAATCTTTCGAGGAGAAAACTGTATTTCTACCTCTATTTTTCAGATACAAAATACCTTTGGTGCACAGAACTCGCCTCGCTGCACAGCTGCTGGCCAGTGTCACTGCGCAAGGGGGAAGGTCGGGAAATACTTTCTGGAAGATTTCAGCAGCCAACGTTTGAGAAACCATTTCCTTGGGATGTCTGAACGTAAGTTCTGAATATTTAACGGAAACAATTTGAGGGCGCCTGACCAAAACTGAAGTGTTCTGTACTCCGGGCCACCAAGCAATAGGCCATGTCCCAATCTAGATGCCAGCGCTTACCAACGGCATGGTCCTCAGAGAGTTATTTAGCCTCTCTGAGCTGCAGAACCTTTTTTTTTTTAATCTTATGAGGACTGAAGACGAACATGGAAAACACTGGAATGGTATCTGGCACGTGACTGCCACGGTCACTTGCTAACAGTTCTGAAAAAATGCTGCCAGGAGGTCACTTACATGGACCAACTCTTCATCATCCCGTGCAGAATAAATAGCGAATCTCCTTTCCAGCGTGGTCTGTAGGCCGTCTTGCTCATTGGTTGAAAGGTCTGCATTAACTGTAAAAGTTCCAATGAACCTGGAGAGAAACCAGGCATTCCCCGTGTCACAGGCCATGGCAAAGAGGGATGCTTGCTCTCCTTTTATAGCCAAGAGAACCAGAAGGGACAGTGTCAGAAGGGAACCGTGAGCCTCACCTGCCTGTGCCCTGCTTCTCCCAGTCTGAGCAGCCTGACCCCTGCTCACCACTGAAGACCCCATCCCCACACCGCCATTGCCTTCCCAGACCCACAGGCCCCTGCGTACCCCCTCCCGAACACTCCTCACACTACCCTGATTAACTGGGTGCACCTGTCTCCCCAAGCAGCCTGGGAGCTCCTCCAGGGCAGAGAGCATGCCCGACGCTTCTCTGTCTTCAGTGCTATGCCCAAGGGCCAGCATAGAGGGTCCCCTCCGGGAAGATGTACGGAACTGACTGGCCCCCGGACTCTGAGACAGAAGTCCTACACGAGGGCTCTGCGGGCTGGGGGGCCATACCATTTCACCAGGTTTGACAGGAAGCAGATGTCCACATCTTGAGGCGGCACTTTGGTAAAGCGAGCTGGGACGATGGACAGGCCGACAGCAAGCAGATCTGGCTGGCTGCAGATGCTACTGCGATAGAAACCGTTTGCCAGCAGGCACAACAGGTGAACCTGGGAGGAAGGCGAAGATGGTAGGCTGAGAACTGGAGAGGTTTTTGCTGCCAAACTGAGAAGCATTTTGTGGGCAGGAAGTTATCTGTTGTTATTCCTACATACAAGAAAATAAAACTTCCACGTCAGCCAATTCCCAAGGCTTTGTCACCCTGTCCTCTCCCTAGATACTTATTCCCTCACAGAAATAATCGAATCTCAAAGTTGCAAAACACAAATATTTTTTCTTTCTTTTACAGGCCTTGTCTTTTAGATAGATGCTGTAGGATTTATGAAGGACATTCTACAATGTCTGGGGTTTGCTCCAAAAAGACTGTGAGGAAAAGTGAGGTGGAGGAGGGAAGGTCGAGCTGCGCAAGCGCCAGCAGCCATCCAAGCCGGGGGTCAGCGCGGGCTCACCACACTACCAGCCCCCTCACCCCTGCCCTGGAAGGGAAGAACCCAGCTCCTCCCGCTGGAGACCCCACTGCCCCCTCACCTGAGCTCCACCTGCTCCCTAACCTAACGAGATGGTCACGGGACTCCTCCCCATTCCCCTACAGCTTTCCGTCGTCGTTTCCCCTTCAGAACGGTCTTCCTTCTCCCCACTTACGACCTCCCCATTTCAGCTGACAGCTCCCCCCTTCTCCCCTCACGGAAGCTCCAGATTTGGGAGCCGCACGAACTCCTCCCCTTCTTTCACCTTCACCAGAAGGCGCAAGCAGCTCGGCTGCCCCAGCTACTCCTCGAGGCTTCAGGGGCTGGGGGTGTCCTCTCCTCACCGTCCTTGCTCTGCACTCGTCTCGCCTCCACATTTCTGTGGCTGCTGCAGACACGCAGTCTCTGCCACCTCTTACATCTCTACCTGCTCTGTCGGCCTGCTGCCCATCAGAGGGACGGCAAAGTGCCCTCCCCTCGCTCTCCAGGGGCCTCTGATGCACGTACCCTCCAAGATGCAGACACACCAGTGGTCCGGCCATGCCCTCTCAGCTCGGCCTGGGCAGTCTCCCCAGCCTCCGCCCTCTGCCCACCCCTCCCCACCGCCCTGTCTCTTAAATAAAGCCTTCGCCACTGCTCGACCCACACCGACCCCTTTCCTTACTCCCAGGCTTGACTGAGAACCAAAGCCCCGCACACCACACCGCCCGGCCTTGACAGAGAGGACATTGTCCCTTCACCCCCTGCTCTTACCTTGTGTGTGTCCTCGTGGACTTCTTTACTGAAACGGTTCATCATCCTCCGAAGGTACGTCTCAAACTCCATTTTTATCCTTTCACTGCCATGCATATCGAAAAATTCGAGTGAAGTGGGAGACGGGCGACACCCGACTCCAGCCCCCAGTCACTTCTTTTCCCTCGTAATGGCTCATGAGTGGCTCTCCTTGGTTCCCTGTACACGGTTGTGCAGGCAAGCCTGAAAGCTGGCTATTCTCCAGACTTTTCTGGTCCTTCTCACCACCTGAAGGCCTAGGCCCGAAGCTTTCTCTACCCAACATATCTCACGGACATGCTCTGAAGCGCACATTCTCTAAGCAGCCTCCTCTGCCTGGCTGACCTCCTGACTACGGATTCCCTACTTAGCACGGTACCTTTGTGTCACATTGGTGCACACTCATTTGTTGGTGCTGTTCTGCTGTAAAATCTCTCTCACCTGTGTCCCCTGCATCTGTAAGCCAACACTTCTTGAATGACTCCTATCATCTCCTTCCTTCATGCCTAACGATGTGCCCATCACAGACTGGGACTCATTAGCCATGAACTACCAGGTGTTATGTTACACATTCCTAAGCCACCAGGGACTACAGTGGTCCTTGGGATGGAATGGGGGCTTCCTACCATAGTGGAGCACTGTCTCAAGTCATGCACTATGATGTGGTGTGAAAAGCCTGAGTGTCAAGTTAGATGGAGAGGGATTATTCAGATCTTGGCTCATCCACTTCCTGCCTGAGTGACTCCTAAAACATTACTTAATTTCTCTGGGCCTGCAGGTCCCCATTCATACACTCTCTTAAAGTTTAAGTTAACGGACAGCCCACAGAGTCTTTGGCAGACAAGAGATGTTCAATATCTGAGTGTTTCCTCTCCATGCCCTGCCCCAGCCAGAGAACAAAGATTCCTGTTCAGGTCCTCACGGTGAGCCCGGGGCTCTCCCACCGAAGGCTCCTGACCACTTTGGTGCAGAGCTCTGGGCTCCTACGTGCTTCTCAAAAGCTCTCATTGCATAGCAGCTCCTGCTGATTACATGTGACAGGAGTCTAGAAGCAAATGTCCAATCTTACCTTCTTTCTCTTGCCTTTGCCTGCTGGGGTGTTTCAATCTCTATCTCCACTGGCTTCATGGGCAGGACAGATTTAGAGAAGACTGCGTTTTCTCCCACGTCACCTGGCACAGGCTCACTAAGTTCTATCAACGATAACTCTCAAAAATCAGTGATAACAATTATTATAATAGCTATTACACTGAACAAAATCGAGTTCTGCTGAGATGGAAGAAATAAAGAACAGGTGTGAGGCAGGAGTCCCCTACTCCTACCATGTTTTGAGTGCCTCAAAAATGCCACAGACTGTGGTGTTTTACATTTATTGCTCATGGAACTTGATTGAACAGCAACTGAGAGACGCAGGAAACTAAGGCATAGAAAGATTGAGTTGAATTAAATACAGTTCTCTGGTACCCAAGGAGCTGATGCTCAAATGTGTGTTTTAGTAGAGACTTAGTCTTTATCCAAGAAAAAAAAAAGCCAAAAAGAACAATTTCTTCTTCTCTGTTTTACTACAATAACACATACCACAGTTTTGCATTGTATAAAGGCCTAACTGAGGGGTCTTCCAGCCCCAATTGCAAACTTGTAATGACAAGGAATGCATCTTTTTTTTTTTTTACCTCCCCTACATCACTTGTAAACGCTCACTGAACTTGATCTGTGAATTTCATTAACAAAGGCCCTTTCAAAGGGGCTCTGGGTCCAGAAGCAGTGACACCCCATTGGTAATGAACACACCTAATGCCAAGATCTGGTTTGTATATACGGGTCCCTATTGAAATGAGCCAGGACTTCCTAGAGAAACAAAAGTCTGGAGTTCTGGAGCAAGAAACATATAGGTAAAATGTTTCCCAAAACTAATGAGGCCATATCAAAAGGACACGGCAGGGTAGTTGGCTTAAAGAGGCTCCCACAAGCCGAATCTGGGACAATCTAAAGATCAAAAAGTATAACAATAATAACTGATAACGTATTTGAATTTTTTAAATATCTGAGTCCATACTGATACTCAAAATACAATTCTTAAAAGAGAAACCTCTTCTTTACAGATCAAAGTCACCTGACGAATGTATATGAAATGATCGATCACAATATTCCATTTTGCAATCCTCAATGTATAATCTTTGTAAAGATCAATGCATACTAAAACCATTATGTATGGGTGCCTGGGGGGCTCGGTGGGTTAAGTCTGACTTCAGGTCACATGTTCACTGTTTGTGGGTTCAAGCCCCACATCAGGCTCTTTGTTGACAATGCAGAGTCTACTTCGGATCCTCTGTCTCCCTCTCTCTCTCCTTCTCACAAAAAGAAATATTAAAAACAACAAAAACAAAAAAAACACCTCTTTAGTACCTCCCAAGACAGTTAATTACTGAGGAAAAAAATGTCCCTTTATATTGTTACAATCTGGCAGGACTACCTGACATGATCAAACTTAGTAGGACAACCTGATACTAGGTGCTACTAGGTGCCCCTTAGTGGATGCAGTATTAAGTGCAAAGCTCTAAAGTATTCTGCCAAGAAAATAAAAGTTTAACCTAAATTCAAGTAAACTTTACAGTTTATAAGAAACCAGGAGACACTTAGACACATTACCACCACCCTGCGGTGCCTGTTTATCAGACAAAACAAAAGAGGAGGCCAGGACTCTTCAAAAAGGGGGCTGGGTAGGGTGCTCTGTTCCAGACTAAAGGAGACTAGAGTGGTATAACCAAATACAGGCTCACACCTCAGATCCTGGATTAGCAACAAACACAAAATAGCTAGGAAGGATATTTTTGTAATATTTGGGGAGTGTTTCATCTTCTTAGGTGTGAAAACATTTTATCATGTAGGAGAATGTCATTATTTACAAGTGTCTGCAACTTGCTTCTTCTTAAATGTTTACTTATTTTGATTAAGAGACTGAGCCACCCAGGTGCCCCATAATGTTTACTTACTCTGAGAGAGCGCACAGTGCATGTCTGCAAGTGGCGGGGGGGGCGGGAAAGAGGGAGAGAGAAAAACCCAAGCAGGCTCTGTACTGTTAGCTCAGAGCTGGACCTGGGGCTTAACAAGACTGAGCCACCTAGGCACCCTTGCCACTTACTTTCAGATGGTTCTACAATGTATATTTACAGAGAGAAAAACACCCTCAATATGATAAATGTTAGTGAATTTAGGTGAACTCTATTATCACATGAAAAAAAATTTTTTTGTAGTTTTCAAAAATAATTTTCAAAATCAAAAGCTGGGAGAGAGTCAAGCAGACAGAAGGAATCAGGGATGATAACATTAGCTGCCGCTTGACTGTGAATATATGATGCTTTAGGACTGATTACATTTGCAAACCTTTCCTCCACCGATACAATTCTGGAGCGTAGCCTGTGCCCAGCTCACAGGGAGCATTCAATGCTTACTGAATATGATCAGTGAAAAATTCAGCTCTGACTGGTAGATGTATTTACCCACTCATTATAAACGGTAAACCTGGGCTCTGAACCCAGGCTCACTACTCTCAAAGCCTTTGCACTTTCTACAAGATGACATTGCCTCTCAGTCTCACAATCTACTCCTGACAGCCACCAGAGGAAGACCATACCTTTTTGGTAATCTGGTCATGAATTTTTCCTTGCGTCAAAAACAAGTCCCTACTGCAACCTTCTTAGATCTTACTTAGTTTCAAAAGGAAACAACGGGATTGGAACTAAGTGACATGCCTCAAAGAGAAAAATACGATCACACAGCTCTGATGTTTTTACCTTCAACCTCTTCCCAGTCATCTTCACTTTCTTCCTCATCGTCTCCTTCACAGCCGCCTTTGTCCACAGCAGCCTCTTTCCTTGGATGGGGTGCCTTCTTGGGGGTGCTTGCAAAGTCCCTATGTAAAGATTGCAGGAGGGAAGGTGAAGATAGCTCCCATATCCTAGGGCTACATTTAAGCTGAATGGCATTGTAAGGAATCCTTCTTTTTACTGAGACCTGTTGCAATGACTCAAAGATGATGTGTGAGCTCTGAGCCTTGTATCCTCCATCAGCAGGGGTCTCAAGGGCTCCTCAAGATGTGCTCTGATCATCAGTCCAACGCCAGACATGCTTCCAGACAGAAAGAATGCAAGGGCCCTACAACCTAGAGCTGTGTGAGGGAAAACACAGCTGTGCCTGCAGGTTACTGGTACAGGGACGCTCAAAAGGAACCACAATAAGAATGGGGGTTCCAGAAGTAAGAGCTGTGGTATCTGTGTGTATACACGTGCAGGGGTGGACACCACGATGAAGGAGAGGGAATTTCCATTTGCTGATCATACCATAAGCTAACTCAGATGTCTGTTCCTCCCCACTTTAAGAATTATGATGTAAGGAGACAGAAACTGGTAGAATTCTAACTTCGGGGTATGCAGGGATGTGGCTATAAATAACAACAAAAGCACAGACAGTTGGCTAGTTGAGTAGAGAAGTACATAGGTCAGTAGCTAGGTGACTATTGGCCCAGAATGAAATGGTTGTTAGTATGTAACCAACATTTTGCAATTTCATATATAAAATTTGTTTAGAGCTCTGAGTTACTTTTTAGCTTTTAGAATGTTTGACAGTGGTAGCAACTGAGAACATCATCTCAGATTTTAGCTCAGACACTTAACCAATCCTTAGTCTTTAGCTCTAAAAATACACATTTTGCCTTTTTAGCCTGCCTCTTTCTCTCAAGGCCACAGAAACAAAAAAACCTCTCCTTTGAGTAAATGTAATGGAAATGTCCATGCACTGTGGGTTTGACTACAGTCAACTCTCAACAGACAGGGAAAGGTTAAGCTCCCAGAGCTTTAACTGACAGTATCCCAGTCTATCTGTATGTGGATTTCGCTGGAGAAAGAATACAACTAGTGAAGGAGAGGAAGCCAGGAAGCAGTAATCTCAGAGATGGTCTCAGGAAAAGCCTAAGGGAAAAGGAGAGATGAACTGAGTGCAAAATTGACCTCTTCCTCATGCTCCCGTCTATTGCTGCCCTCTCCTGGGCCACTTTCCTTGGCCAGGACTGGAGGTTGCTGGAAAAGCCAACACCAAGATTGAAGATTTGTTTTTAAAGGGACCATTGCCTCTGTCTTTCCTCTTCTGCTCTTCCCCACAGCTTTCCCGGGAGGTGGACAATCAAATGTTCACTGGGCTTATAATCCCTGTTCACCACGTATTACGAAGAATGTTCATTCACTGCAAAAATCTTGCTCAATTTCTGCCAAACAAAAGGCCCTTTGCTAGATGCCACAGGGCACACAAAAACGAACTAGGAGTGGTTCCAGGCCTCGGAGAGCTTACAAGGGAGCCAGCCGCAGTATGTGGCATGGGCACAAATAAGTGCAACACAAGGCAGACAAGCTACACATTTTTTTTTTTTTTTGAGAGACAGAGACAGTGTGAGCAGGGGAGGGTCAGAGAGAGAGGGAGATACAGAATCCGAAGCAGGCTCCAGGCTCTGAGCTAGTTGTCAGCACAGAGCCCGATGCAGGGCTCAAACCCACAAACCATGAGATCATGACCTGAGCCGAAGCTGGATGCTCAACTGACTGAGCCACCCAGGTGCCCCCAAGCTACACTCTTAAGAGATGCTGCAAGAAATCGCAGGAAAAGAGGGAAGAATCAACAAAGACTGTCAGGTGAATGGATTCTGACCCACACCTTCAAGGTGGAAGGAAACATTCCAGGTACAAGGAAGAATGAGCACAACTCGGGTGGGAAAGCAGGAGTGACAGGAAGCCCGGCTGGGCGGCAGGAGCGTGTGCTCGGGAACAGAGAGGGAGCTGCCAGGGCAGCAGCCAGTGTGGTAGGCATGTAGTGCCGTTACGCAGCAGAAAGAGCGGTGGACCGCAAGTCAGAACACTTGGGTCTCATCTGGTTTTTGCCACCATCTATCTTGCTGTGTAACCACAGGTAAAGGACTTTCTGCAAGCTGTCCTTGTCATCTGAGAGGTTTGAAAGGTAAACCATATACCCTTGAATAACACAGAGGGTGGTGCAGTTGAAAATCCGCACAGAACTTCTGACTCCCCAAAACTACTACCAGGCAGCTGTTGACTTACTGGTAACATAAACAGTTGATGAACACATTTTTTTAAATGTTACAGGTCTCGTATGCTGTATTCTTACAATTAAGTCAGCTAGAGATAAGAAACTTATTTTTTAAAAATCAACGTCTAAGTGGACCCCTGCAGTTCAAACCTGGCTGGCCAACTGTAATCGCTAAGAAGAATCGTACTAGTGGTCTGAGCTCCAGTTGGAAGAGTTTGTGCACGGATCCTAGTGACAAGCAAGAAGGGGAGGTTTTGTTGTTCACACTTCCCTGATGGCAGCAATCAAGCCCTGGCCGAAAGCATTTCAGCCATCTCACCTGAGGTCCTCCCCATCGCTGAGGGCTTCATCCTTCACCTCGGCATTTTCCGATTTAACAGTCACCTTGGCCGCTTTCTTTCTGGCTGGACTGTTTGCAGGGCCCCCGGGATCACCGCAACCTCTCTTCCTCGTTTCTCGTGAAACTTTTGAGAGAAGGCTCCTCTTTAGAGGTTTCTCATCTTCCAAGACATCTAGACAACCACATGGAACATGAGGTAAGGGGCACAGGAAAGGTGCAGGCGGTTCAAAGGCAGGTGATGAAAAGTCTCTTCCTGTCACCTCCCTCCAGGCCATATCTCCATCACCGGGTCACTGTCCCATGTGTTCAACAACCAGCCTGCGGCCTCCGGCCTCTGCCCCGCCTCACACCCGTACTCACAGTAAAAATCCACTCCTCTTATCAGCACTTTACTCGACTCCTCCAGGGACTACGGAGACTGCCACGTGACTCAAAAATCTAGCTTTCAAACCTGAAACTGCAGCTAATATCCAGGAAGCAAAACACGTCAACGTGCTATGAGCACCCTGCCTTCTTACTAGCTGCCAAGTCTAGTTATTTCAGGGGTAACCCACTTCTAGTAAGTGAAATGTGTGGAGTTCATCAACATGTCCAAGCTTTACCACAGCCCTACTGCTACTGATCCCCATTTCTGCCGCCTTTCAAAACCAAACCCTGCCCAATACATACTTATGAAACCTTTCCAATCTAACCCAAAAGCACTCATATACCAACTGTCTTGGCACTTAGGGTTGGAATGACAGTAGTAACTCAAAAATACCTTTATTTCCTTAAAATAATTAGTATTAGTTTTTGTTAAAGGGAAATTTTAAAGATGCAAAACCTGTTGGCTTCAGTTGAATTACAGTATCTACAAGTATGGTCTGCTTCTTAACATGTATCAATACATCAACTTTTGATAAATAATAACACGGCAGGGGAAGATAACTTCTATTTTGCAAGTATGTTCATAAAAACAATCAATCCTGAATCTGAAATAAAGCATCTTCCTTTGCATGACTCTGCTTCACTTAATTTTGGAAAACAAAAATACGTTAGCCTTTACTGAGGTTGAGCAGCACTAATCTGATATCAGATTGATTCCTTTCATTTATGGTTGTTTTACTGGCTCTGTGGATACATACCTATATTCCCCAAAAATATGTTTTTGCAGGGGAGAAAAACTCTCCCTTTTGATCTAAATCAAATCACAATTTTCATACATTTCTCATTATAGAGGGGCATATGCTCTCATGCTAGGTGAAATCACTGATCAGTTTCTGTAGGATGTTTTATAAAAGGAATCTATGCTTTCTCGTGTTTTGAACGTTTTAATGGAAACATAAAAAATTTCAAAATTATTTAGAATCTGGAGACACTTATTCCATGGCCAGAAGCTGCTTGAGCGTTTATGACTTAACTGTTTGAGTAGGGTGTCCTTGAAATCAAAATGTCTGGATCTTCTAATGCTGCTTAGCCCTCTATGAAGATGGGAAACAGAGATGTGAAACACTTCATTCTTACTAATCTAAAATGCAGGTGGGAGGATACTTCAAAAGTACTGTTTCCTCCTCACCAAACTTACCTGGTTGCCTAAAAAAGCACAATTGTGTGTTTCAGTGCTTTGAAGAGAGAGGGAGAGGAGTTAAAAGGGGGGCACGAATGGAAACAAAAAGACTATGAATCAAAAAACACATGTCCATAGTATCATCATTCGGCCAGTACCCCCCCCCCCACCTCCGCCTCACATGGTTCACCCACTCAACCCACTGCTCAACTGTAGTGAGGAAGCAGACGATCCCCTGACAAACTCCTAAAGGTCAATAGTAGCCTAAGGCTGTGTCACAGCCGGTGGTTTACCTCAAGAGGGAGGCATTTTCTCATCTCTCAGAAGATTTAGGAGGCTGGGGCGCCTGGGTGGCTCACTTGGTTAAGTGACTTTGGTTCAGGTCATAATCCCTTGGTTTGTGAGTTCAAGACCTGTGTTGAGCTCTGCTGACAGCTCAGAGCCTGGAGCCTCCTTCAGATTCTGTGTGTGTGTGTCTCTCTCTCTCTGCCCTCCCCTGCTCATGCTCTCCCTCTATCAAAAACAAATATTTAAAAAATATTATAAAAGAATTAGAAGACTGAGTACAGTACAGGATATTTTGAGATAGAGACCACATTTCACTTAACTTTTATTACAATATATTGTTTTTTCTATTTCATTATTATTGTTGCCAATCTCTTACTGTGCCTAGTTTATAAAAAAAACTTTATCATAGTTATGGAGTCTAGGGAAAAAACAGCATATACAAGGTTCAGTACTGTCTGTGTTTCAGGCATCCATGGTGGGAGAGAATCTTGGAACATATCCCTGCAGATAAGGGGAGGCGGGACTATTGTAATGCCCCCAAAATTTTAAAATCTGAATGTCCAACCATGACAAAATAATTATATGCAGTCACACATTGGAATGTAATTCAATCATCTTTTAAGACAAAGGAAAATGACATCTAATAAAATGTTAAACATGCAAATTCATTTTTACTGTGCATTTTCCACTACATAGGAAAACAGACTAGAACAAAATATACCACTATTCAGTGGTGCTTCTTTCTGGATGGTAGAAATATAGGTTACTTTTTTTCTTTATTCTTTATGTGTTTTGGGTCCCGGAGAATCCAGAGGCTATCTTCTAGAACTCTCCCAGATCTAGAGCTACCTAACTAGCCTCCTTGAGGTCAATGTGGATATTTCAGAAAGGCAGGAGTTACCACGGTGGTCTGCTTGGCCTTCCACTGAGATTTAAGAACACCTGCTCCAAACTGCCAGTGGCATCTCAGTTAGAATAAAATACAAACTCCTTAGTTTGGTCTCCAAACTAAGGTCCTGACCACCTCTCCCACCTCAATTCCTACCACTTGCCCCTCACACACTGTGTCCAGCCAACCTGCCAAGCTCATTTCATTTCCTCCTAAGTCGTTAAAACTTACAGCTTCCTCTGCCTAGAACTCTTCCCTCACAACTTCCAATGACTGGCTCCTTCAGGACATTCAGTAACTGGTGCAAAATATCAATCACCTCCTCAAAGAGACCTTCCTTGACCACCAATTCTGACTTAGCTGCTTCTTCCCCACCCCCCATGACAGCTTTACTGCCTGTTCTACTTTTTTCATAGCTCTTATCACCACCAAGAATAACTTGTTATTGTCTGCCCCCCCCCACTCCTCCCCACAGATCTCCCCATCATGAGAACAGGGATCCTAACTGTCCTGTTCACTACTATTAATTCCAGTACCTAGAACAGTGCCTGGAGCCTGGACACAGCAGGTTCTCAGTAAATATTTACTGAAGGAATTAATGATTCACATCGACATAGGGAATACATTAGAGATGCCTTAACAGAGTCAAGGAAATAATGTGGAAGGCTGTTTTCTTTGTCCCTGAATGTTGAAAGCAGCAAGGCTCACCTTCTTTGGCATGCACTGAGATGCCCAGAAACTACACTGGAAAATCATCAAATCAGTGTCAACTGCAGCCCAATCCACAACCAGATTCTTCTCCGACCAGACCACAGCAAAGACTGTTAAGTCTTCCTGGAAGCCTTGGGAACCTACTGCCAGCCCCTCTAGCTAGCAGAGTCTGACCGATGCATGGGTGCTTCCTCACCCACACCGAGGCTGAACCGATGGAAGCTAGCGCGTCTGATTACCTGACGTGGACTGGGGCGGATGCTTCTAGTTCACTCACAATCACAACTACCCTGAAAGATAGCACTGTATTTCGGAGATGAGGTTCAGAGAGGTACACTATTTGTCCAAAATAATTTACACACGTGCACAGAACTACTAGGTGGCCCGAACCTGGAGTCCAGATCAAGTATTTAGCTGGAAGAAATGTACCCAGGGAGGTGGCGTTTCCATCAGATTAAAACTTTTTAAGCCCTGAATTACCGCATATTCAGAATACATTCCCGCTGATTGGAGTAACAACCCCTTTCACAGCCATTTGCTGAAACGTTACCCGTTTTAAAAGTTTTAAAACATAACTCCTTCAGAGAGCATGTGCCCATCTGTGCAGTCAAACTTGGTTGTTCCTTCAAAAGCCACAAAGCCTGCTACCTTCTTCCAAGATATCACACTGTCTCAAATACTTTTTGTAAATGGCAACACTGAGTTATGGTAAGCTCCTTCAAGTAACGTCCACCTCCCATGTCATCTTGTTTGTGTGCGGCACATACTGGTACTCAGAATATGTTATCTGAATGAGTAAATGAATAAAATGCAACTCGCAGCATTAACTGTGAGGTAAATTACCTTCTAAGTTTAGAAATGACTTCCATTTATCTATTTACTAATGGATGATGAACTTATAAAAAGAATCAGAGAACAGAACCTAGGGTCCTAAGAGCCCTTGCTGATTACCTAAACTTCTATTCAGATTTTAGGAACCCCAGAAATCCCTTTCACAGCATGCACTATGCAATCATTAAAACATTGAGCACTCAGTATATGCAGGGAAGAGGGAGATAATACAGGACACAGCAATAAATAAATAAGTATATTTGCGTAAACTTACATGGTAAGACAGACCATCCCAAAAGGAAGCAAATAAATGAACGAGATCATTACATTATGTAACAGAGGCTGTGAGGGCCTGTAAAGGAGTACCTGGCAAACATCCCCTCAGATCAGACACTCAAAGCAGTGTGCGTTCATATGTGAAGGTACATAAGAAATCAGCCACCCAAGAGCCATGGAAAAACATTCCAGGCAGAAGGAACATCAAAGGCAAAGTCTCAAAGTGAGAAATAACATGGCATATTTGAGGAACAGAAAGGAAGCCAACAAGGAGGGTATCTGGCAAAGAAAAGAATCGCAGAAAACAACAGAAGTAGCAGCAGCCAAATCATGTAAGGTCTTGCAGGCCATGGTAAGGAATTTGGATTTTAGGCCAAGAGCAAATGGGAAGCCAGAGGCTTGAAGTAGGAACATGGCATGATCTGATTTTTTTTTTTTTAATCATATGGGCTGCTGGGTGGAAAACCATTGCAGGGGGATAAAGGGAAGTTCGGAGACCAGTAAAGATGCAACTGTGGTCCTTCAACTGAAAAGTAATGGTGGCTTAGGCAGGGACTGTGACCACGGAAATAAAGTGGAGTGTTCTGAGATAGAGCTCTGAGGTTGGACTGGTGGAACTGTTAATGAGATGAGTATGTGTAATGAAAAGGAGGGCTTCGCTTTAACAGGTGGTTGAAGGAATCATTTATTGAATGGGAAAAGGTGGGGAAGAAACAGGCTTAAAGGGGAAAAGCAAGAGATTTGCTTTGCCCTTGATGAATATAAGAAACCTATCCGACATCCAGGTGGAGAAGTCAGGTTGGATCCGAATCTGGAACTCTGGGGTGAGATTTAACTGAAGATGTTATTCTGGGGAGTCCGCACACAACAGCACTCTGGTCCATCAGTCTTCTGGGGCCACAGAATAACTGTAATGCCTTTTCCCCTATTCAGCCCTTTGCATCTGCATAAGGCTGGACAGTATCCTGTGGGCAACGGGGAGCAGGAAAGAGGCAACGCCAGCGAGCCAAGAGTCAAGTTGAGGTCCAGGGGAACCCCCAGGGCGCATCCGTCCTCCCGAAGACTAAAGCACATAGACGTTGGTGAGGACCCACCTCACTCGGCCGCCGTAACGCCGGCTCCGCTCAGGGCAGACAGGGTATTCCCCGCCCCCCCCCCCCCCAACCTCGGGTCGGTCCCCATTCGCCCCGCTCTCCGCACCTTGTTTCCTGCCCTCCTCTAGCATTTACCCCTAAGCCCGGCTCGGTGTCGCTCTCACCCGCCTCCTTCTCCTCACGCCGGGCCGTGCTTTTGCCCTTGGCCTTCCGGCCGCACGGTTCACGTCCCTGAGGCTCCCTCCCGGCCGCACGCTTCCGAGCCATCTTGCCCGGGCAAGACTCCTCTGGAAACTGACGCACCAAGCCCCGGGAACGCGAGCTCAAGCTCCGCTTCCAAAGGGGCGAGGCGAGGCCAGCCGTTTCCTTATAGGCCAAGTCGACGCCGATGAAGCTCCGCCCCAGCCTCAAATGACCAATGCAGTCTGTACGGAGCAAGAAGGCGCAGGGCGAATTTCCCCCTACTTCCGGCTCATTTTATTTCGCATTTCCGGAGACAGTGGCCGGGAAGGCGGGGACACACGAGCGGCTCGCGGCTCGCTGCTCGCATACTCTCGCGAGAGGCAGGAAAGAGCGCAGGGTTTGAAACATGGCGGACGACGTGGACCAGGTGAGTGTATTTTGAGCGGCTCGCTCCAAAGCGGCTTTTCCACTGCTAACTCTCCCCCTGCTCGGCTTTGCGTCCCAGGGCTCCTTTCTCCAAGCTCACCGAAAGGTGGCCTTCTTGCCGTCCTGTGTCTAGGTCATCACGGCTTTTAATCGGCCCCTTGGTAACCGCTCCCCCTCCGAATTTTGTCTCGGGCCCTGAGACAGTTTCCCCTTGGAAGCCCGCCTGAAAACTAATTATTCTTCACGCTCGTCACTTCCTTTCCCTTGTATCTCATCTTCATCTGTAGTATGGGAGTGGTTATCCCTGCCTGCCTCACGGAGCTGTCAGGACTCTGACAGGAAAAATGATGATAAAGTTAAATAATTATTATTACTGAGCGCAACGGTTGTTACTCGTTCAACAGATGACTAGTAAACATCAGCTCGTGTGGTTAGACACCGCTCTAAGCACCAGGGACACGGGCATTTACAAACGTTATCCCTGTCCCCACTTGGAGCTTAGGTTCAGGCAGATAAGTAAACAAACGTGCAGTATGTAGGAACTGCTATGTAGTATAAAGAAAACAAGCACGGAACTGATACATCAAATAATTTGATGGTTTTCCAGGGTTCCCTATCTTCTCTTCTTTTCCCGGAAATGCTCTTCCTAAGATATATTTGTGGATCAGGCCACAACTTAGCTTTCTCCTGAAATCTCCCCTCGACAACGAGGATTTATCTGGCCACCTACATAAAATAGCACTCTTTCCCAGTCTGCTTTATTTTTCTTCATAGCATGTTATTTGTTCATATCAAGTATACCCTTCGTTGTTCAATGTCTGTCTTTTCCCCACTAGAATGTGAGATCCTAAAAGCAGGGTTTTGTTCACCATTCTGTCCTCTGGGTTTGGAACAGTGCTGGAAACATTGAACAAATATTTATTGAGTGAATGAGTTGGTTAATCAGGGAGGCCTCTTTGAAAAGACAGATTTAAAGCTACAGGATGAAAAGTATGGTTAGTGGGCATTCTAGACCAAAGCCAGAGAAGCAGTAGGGCTCAGTGGTGTGTATATGATTGTAGAATTACCATGTATCTATTTGTATACCTCTCCTGCTAGAATGAGCTGATTGAGCTCCTTGAGGGAGTTCTGACCTCTCTATTGTGATGTAGTAGTTGGTTAGCTGATCCTAGACAGTAGGATTTAGTTGGGGTTGGGGACCAGTTACGGTTAGGATTTTTTTCTTTTTTCAGTCTAGCTTTTTTAAGACCAGGAAGCCTGTAACATTCAGTCACATTCTGCTCCTGGCCTGGTGTGCTCACCGAAGAAACTCCTTGGAATAATCTTAACAACTTTCCTGCCTTCACCCATCCCTTGCATTTGGATGACTCCAAGTCATCCTAACCCTGATCTCTTTGAGACTTATATTTCCAGCAGTTCTTTAATTGGAAATAACAAGAACCATTTATAAGTACTTTCAGTTTGCCAGGTACCATTGTGAATACACTTACTACTTTAATACATTAGGTCATCCAGGCCTCACAGGAGTCATGAAAGAAAGATTATGGCTTCCTTGTTTTACAAACAAGGATGCTGATAATTAGAGATGGCATAATTTAATTTGAATTCATAAGTTTCAGATTCAGGAGTTGAACCCACACTGCCTGACTTCAAAGCTCTTGCTTTCAGCCAGTTGTCTACACTGCTTGCTAAATATATTCATCCTCCTGGCCAGTTGGACCCTAAACTCAGCTTGCCCCAAACTGAACCCATAATCTTCTCTCAAACTCCCCTTAGCATTCTCAGTAGTGTGTGGTAATCCTTAAATGAATGTTTTTCAAATCACTGAATGATATTTGAGATAAGGTTAAAGTTCCAGACAGTGACTTCCCATACTCTGAATTTGGGTCAGGCGGTTTGGATCTTGAGAGAACAAAATACGGTCATGCTTATTTTGCTGTATGACTCCTCTGTGTGTGTGTGTGTGTGTGTGTGTTTCAGCCTTCACTTACATAGCACTCACTATGATCCAGGCACTGTTTCAAGCTCCCGTATATGTCATTTGACCCTCACAACAACAGTAGTAGGCGGGCGCTATTGTTATCCACATTTTACAGATTCCGAGACTGAGGCATAGAGTTGTTGAGTAACTTGCCCACAGTCACACAGGATAGCATGACTTAAAGACTCTCTAGTACTAATTACTAAGCCTGTTTCTTTAATCAGCAACAAACTACCAACACCGTAGAGGAGCCTCTGGATCTCATCAGGCTCAGCCTGGATGAGCGAATTTATGTGAAAATGAGAAATGACAGAGAGCTTCGAGGCAGATTACATGTAAGTAAATTTATCAAATTATCTTGAAATCAGATTATTTCTTTGTCATGCCTTCCTGCTGCTACCCCCTTGAGACATAAACACTGTCCAATGTAGAAGAGTATTTTGAGTGTAGATAAGAAGGTGAAGGCCACCCATATTCCTACAAGTTGAGTACCACTGCGTTTAACTCACATCTTCATGTGATGTGTTTATTAAAGAACATTTTCATTTCTTCTGTTTATTTGTAAATAGCATTTATTCTCCATTATTTAAATGGTCTATCATTTACTGACATGTACATGAATTTGTGTTTCCTCGTAAGAAAAATAGCACAGAAGTACATAGAGCAAAAGGTGAAATCCCATTTTGTTTTTCTTTTGCTAGCCACTTAGAAATTGAGTCTGGGGGCGCCTGGGTGGCTCAGTCGGTTAAGGGTCCGACTTCAGCTCAGGTCATGATCTCACTGTTTGTGGGTTCAGGGCCCGCATCGGGGTCTCTGCTGCCAGCTCAGAGCCTGGAGCCTGTCTTTGGATTCTGTGTCTCCCTCTCTGTCTCTGACCCTTCCTATTCACAGTATCTCTCTCTCTCTCTCTTTCTCTCTCAAAAAGAAAATAAAACATTAAAAAAATTTTTTTAAATTAAGTAGACCTTATCTGTATATTTACACATATATACATATAGATGTGATCACATGCATGTATTTGCACTATATAGACCACCTCTAAATAAAAATAAGATCTTGCTATACATATTTTTGAACAGATTTCTTTTTTACTTAATCTTTCTTGGAAATTATTGATCATGAGTGCATATAAATCTCCCTTTTGTTTGAGAGAGAGAGAGAATGAGCATGAGCCTGAGAGAGTGGCATGGGGGGAGAAAGAACCTTACGCAGGCTCCACTCTCAGTACAGAGCCCAATCCCACCACCCTGGGGTCATGACCTGGGCTGAAATCAAGAGTTGGACACTCAACTGACTGAGCCACCCAGCCACGACTCCTTTATTCTTTATAATGACTGGATAGAATTCTGTGTATTGTAAAAGTGGTTTTAAGATTGTTGTCCATTTCTTGCTGATATAAATAAGTCTGCAGTATGTATTTTTATATATATTTCTTTGTGTCTATCTACACATATTTCTATAGGATTGGTGCCTTGGAGTGGTCCTGCTTATTCATAGAGTATACTGAAGGTTTTGTCTTTTCTTGACAACTTGTCACTCACTGTGTATATTGTTTTTACCACTGTCATTCTACCTAAAATAACTAATATATATTGAGCATTAATTACATTGCAGGTGCTTTTCTTGTAAGTGTTTTCTATGTAGTATCTAATTTTACCTTTATAACAACTCTACAAAGGTAGATACTAATTAATTAGCCTGGTTATGCAGTTGCAGAAGCTCAGGCCTAGAAAGGTGAAGTTATTTGCTTAAGTTAACATAGCCAGTAAAGGAAGGTCCAGAAAACGAACTGAGGCAATGTGACTGCAGCCCTATTCTTAGGTACTTTGATTTCACCTTCCATAAAACCTAAAGGTAAAGAATGTCCTGTACTTGGAAAGGAAGTAGGGACCTAGGGAGACAGTAATCTTTAATATACACCTAGCTTTTTGAAAAGAGGAACCCCAGGAAATGCAAGAGTGGCAACTTTACCAAGAAAAGTAGAATTGCATTTAATCCCATGGGCCAGTGGCATATGGAGAGACTTCCCAGGACAGATATGTTGTCTTAGCTCTCGGAGTCGTCTTCAGTTCCTTTCTAGACTTGATTGCCTCTATAATAAATGGCCCCCAATGTTTTGTTTGTTTCCTGGCCTCATCTATAGATTTTTGCTCTTGGGATGTTTTGCTAGCAGTGGCTGCTAGGTGGCTGATTGGCTACTTTTATTTTGATGGGAGCTGGTAAACCACTTAACACTTTGTTACAAGTAAGCATGAGTGAGGGGTGCCTGGGTGGCTCAGTCGAGCATCCAACTCTTGATTTCAACTCAGATCATGATCCCAGGGTGGTGGGGTTGAGACCTGTGTTGGACTCCACACTGAGCTTGGAGCCTCAAGATCCTCTCCTTCCCTTCTTACCCCCCCCCCCATTTCCTTACATAAAAAAATAAAATAAATTTTAAAAAAAGAAGTAAGCATAAGCAGGCCTCTGGACAAGGCCCCTGGAGTTTCACCTTTTAGTAAAATACATAAGCTTTAGAGTTTGAAGATATCCCTGAATATCAATGTTGCAGCATTTATTGGTTGAGCCTACAAGTGCGAAACACAGTTTATTTTGGCTAGATTTTAAGTGGGCAGGGTGTTGCTCTACTGATTTTACATGGTAAAATGGACAGGGCAGGTTGAATGGTAGTGTCTTGTCTTGTGCCTTTGGGAGACTGCAGTGCCATCGTCTTTGCAGTTATAGAATCTTATTTCCTTTTATTGTAAATGATGTGACTGCCTTGGATGACCAGTAGGGTAGACACTTTAAAAAATAATAATTTCAAATTATTTTGAGTAAATTCATTTTGGGCCATATAAACAGCATTGCATTTTTATCAGGTCAGTTAACTTGTCACTGGAAATAATTTGTCAGCGTATTAATACTGCAGAATTATTTTTTGTGTATAAAAGTTTGTGGTATAAGTATTGTGCATAAGCCCTGTTCATTGTTTATTAATTTGATTATTAAATTTCTTGGCCCCTCACCTTTCCACTGCAGGCTTATGATCAGCATTTAAATATGATATTGGGAGATGTGGAAGAGACTGTGACTACCATAGAAATTGATGAGGAAACGTATGAAGAGATATATAAAGTAAGTCATGGAATTCTGTTTTTCACTTTTAAAATGTCAATTGTTCTCAACATCCAACAGCGTAACACTTATTTATTAAAAGCCTGTCATGATTTGACACCTGCTTGTGGACTTCGTGAAGTATAGCAATCAAAAACAAAGGTTTTAGGGTCAGACAGACCTAATTTCTTTCCAGTGTTGGTGTGGCCATGCCCCACTGGGGGCAGTGAATTAATTTGGCAGATTTAAGTTCCTCATTGTTAAGCAAGAATACTGCCACTTATGTTATTGGGTTGCCAGGATTCACATATATGTCAGTGTAAGATAACCATGTGTGTTAGTCTGTAAGAGTAGTGCTAGACAGTGTTCCTTGTTTGATGTGAATTTAAGCTATCAATAATTCATAAAAACAAACAAATTTTAAAAATACTCATTAATAGTAATAGCCTATTATATGTTGACTTACTAAAACAAAATATTTAGTGAGAAGCATCTTTGTTCAGCCTTTTTGAAAGTTCTTTAATGCCTGGCTTAATTGATGACATGTAGATTCTCATATCTTTTTCTGCATTTAATCTGTTATGATATGTAATAGTTGAAGAAAATCCATCCTCACAGGTAGTTAGAAAAGGGAGGAGTGTTTTTTTCTCTGGGTATTCGCCTTTAGTTTCTTAAAACTAAACTTAAAGTTTCTTTAGTGTGGAATCTGAGATCGCATCAGTGAATTTTTCATATTCTTCCTATATGCAAATTCATTGGTCTACCTTGTCCTTTGAATGGATCTTTTACGTTGCATGATTCTGTAACATCAAGCACTGGTCATTTGGAAAATATTAGTTTGTGGAGCTCTGCAGATCTTCTGAATGTTGGCACATTTCATTGTTCAATGTTAAAAAAAAAAAAAAAAAGGAAATTACTTATATCTTTTAAGTATTGGGAAGCCAGTCTTTGGCCCTCCTAGAGTACAGAGGTTTTAAAATGTAGATTAAGATTACAGGACTGGATTTAAGTCTTGACTCCTTTGCTTACTAGCTACTTAATTGTATTGAACTGTGCAACCTGTCTGTGACTAAGTCTCCTTGTCTGTAAAATGGGGATGGTAATAGGACCCATTTGATACAACTATTTAGGATTCACTGAAAGGTTGCATGAAAAGCCTTCAGATTAGCGACGGGCACATAGTACATGTTCATCTGTTAGCCTTTTTTGGTTTTTGTATTTCTGCTTTATCCTGCCTTTCCTTCTGTCTTCAATGACTGCTGACTCCTTTGCAAATATATTCTCCCTCTGAAGATGGGTTTTTACATTTTTAACCTACGTGTCTTTTTTTTTCCCCCTCAGAGATATCATTTAGTAACTCGGAGTCTGTAACAGTAATCGATCAGTACAGCACCAAAGCTTGAGCTCTTCACAGATCTGGGCTCAGATTTTTGCTGCTGGTGATTAGTTTCATGACCTTGAGCAAGTTCTAGAATAAACTTCCTAAGCCCCAGGGTTATAACAAGATGCACTAAATTTGGTATGTGTAAAGCTATGACATGTGGTGATTGGCAGCTGTTATGATTGTGGACCAGTCTGTGTCTCCACAGTTTCTTTCCTTTCCTGAGCTTCACTCTTTCATATCCGATTTTCCAGTTAAAAATTTCATATCCGATTTTCCAGTTAAAAATATTTTCACAATGGATGTTATCTTCACCTCAGTACATCTATAAGTAAATTCCTTTAAAGGTGTTCTTCACCTTCAATGAGGTCATTGTCAGTTCCCTATTTCTGTTTATGATTTTCTGTTGTTTAGACCACAAATCTCAGAATTTTCTTGGACTTCTCTCTTTTAGTCACATTGATGAATAACTAATTCAGTTGATTCTTCACATTGATTTGAATGTGTCCTTAACTTCTCTTTCTCATCGCCGTGGCTGTAACACAAGCACTTCTCATGCCCATCTCCATCTCAGCCCCTGCACAACTGATTGACAAAGTAATTGTCCTCAAGTAATGCTTTCATTTATTACAGTCATGCGTAGAGACGCTTAAGGCTTTCTGTGGCCTGTAGAGCAAAGCACAAGTTCATACTAAGTTAAGTCTCTCCACAATGTGATTAGAACTTTCTAGTCTCCTCTCTGATGACTCCTCTGGCCAAGTTGGTCCACTCACTGTCTTCAGTGTATGCCCTCTATAGTTTTGTTTCTGTGTCTTTACCATAATATGTCCCCTAGCTGGAATATTCGCCCTTGTCTCTTTCTTGCAAAGCCTTTTTCAAGAACTGCCCTAGTGCTTACTCTTCAGTGACACTGCCTCTGACCATCTGGACCTTTTTTCTTCCTTTGTTCATTTTCTCTTTTGGTTGGATTTTCTAACTTTTGGCACTCAGCTGACACTGATCTTACTTGCTCTTCATTTCTATATTCCTTTTCAGCTTATGAGTTGTTTGATAGCAGAGTCCAGGATATTATTCATTCTATTCCCCATAATTCCATGTTAGCTATAGACAATAAGTGTGTGCACAGGTTGTTAGAGGAATATGGGGTAGGAGCAGGAGTAGAGATGACAAAGTACAGATCTTCCTGGACTTACCGTGGGTTTACAGACTGACAAGCCCACTATAAGTTGAGAATACATTTGATATACCTACCAAACATTATAGCTTAGCCTAGCCTGCCTTACACATGCTCAGAACACTTACAGTAGCCTGTGTTTGCCCAGAATCACCTACAGCAAAGCCTATTTTATAATAAAGTATTGAATAATCCACGTAGTTTATTGAATACAGTACTGAAAGTGAAAAACAGAGTGGTTGTGGGTGTATTGGCTATTTACTGTCTTGATCACATGGGGGACTGGGAGCTGGGCTGCTATCACTGCCCACATCATGAGAGAGTGTCAGACTGCATATGACTAAGTCCAGGAAAAGATCAAAATTCAGTTTTAAAGTACAGTTACTGGTGAGTGCTTTTTACTTATGCACCACAATAAGTCAAAAATTAATAAGTCAAGGAACAAAAAAAAAAGATAAAAGTAGAAAATATCCAGGAACAGAAAAGAAGTGGGAAAGGAAACTAATACATGTGGAATAATTGCTATATGCCAAGATTTGCATGCTTTATGACATTTAATCTGATAACACTGAGGTCAGTGGTATTACTCCCATTTTCTAGCTGAGGAGACCATGTTCAGCTAGGAAGAGATCCAATAGGGATTTCCAACTCCAGCCTAACTGGCTTCAAAGCCTGGAGGGTTTATTTCTCTGTATTAGGCCCTGAAGCTCAGAGTAATTGATAATGGAATTGATGGACGGTGAAACCTTAAGTTAGCAGGATAGCACTAAGTTCTTCCAGATAGACTGCCTATCATATAAATCTAGGATCTGGCAGGCCGTGCTTGGTCCCTGCCACTGTGGGCTTTAAAACTAATTTAGAAAGCATGTAGGACACAGAAAAATTGTGGGTGCCTTGAACAGGAACAATCATGCAAAATATCCTCATCGAGATAACAGCAGATGTAGAGAAGTGTTCTATTGTAATATCAACTTACTCTAATAGACAATTGGAAAGGGGAGAGGTTGGAGAACTCACCTTTGCTGAATGCCTGCTGTATGTCAAGCACTCTGCTGTCCATTTTGTATACATCATATTTAATTCTAACAGTTCAGTAAAATAGACCCAGGTTAAAGTTAATGGACATGGCTGTCTCTAAGCAAGTATATAATATGCAGCATTTCCCACACTTCTATAACCATAGTACTCTATCTTAAGAATACATCTTGCTACATAACAAATTACTCTAAAACTTAGAGGCTTAAAAACACATATATTTATTAGCTCACCATTTCTGTAGGTCAGGTGTCCAGGCATAGCTTAGCTGGATCTTCTGCTTCAGGGTCTTTGGTGAGGCTACATGAGGGTTGGAGTCTCATCTGAAGGCTCAGCTGGGGAAGAATCTGCTTCCGATCTCTCATGGTTGTTGGCAAGATTCATTACCTCAAGGGTTGTTGGCCTGAAAGCCTCAGTTCTTTGCTATGTGAGTCTCTACTACCTGGCAGCTAGCTTATCAAACCTAGCAAGAGAGTTGGGTAATGGGACAGAACTCACTCTTCTGTAACATAATCATGATAGTGATATCCCATGACCTTTGCAGTATTCTGTTGGTTAGAAGCAAGGCATACATTTCACCCACAGTCAAAGGGAGGGGATTACACAATGGTATAGAGTGAATACCAAGAGACACAGGGATCATTAAGGCCAATTCTAGAAGCTACTTGCCTTGGAGAATGCTGCCATGTCATTTCTGTTCACTAAATCTCCAGAAAACTATAATTGAATTAATGAAGAATCATCATAGGTGAAGCGGATTCAGTCTGAAGGTAAGGAAAGGAGCTTCAGAAATGTGATCACTGAGTAAGGTATTTGATAAAATATATCAATAATTTTCATGAGCACAGACTCCTTCACTAAACTTGCTGTCCTAGAACTAGATGCACCTTTTGCATCTACAAAACCAGAAGGAAGTGTTGGCTTCATTATAGATAGTTGTCATATGACACTTGTTTCTTGGAGACTGAGTCTCAGAGTGTGCTGCTTCAAGCAGGAGAATTGGCATCACCCTTGAACATGCTTGAAATGCAAACTCATGGGCCACGCCCTGACCTACTAAATCTCTGGGCTTGGAGCCTAGGAAACTGTCATAAGGAGCTGTTAAAGAGGTGATTCTTTATGTACATTATAATTTGAGAACCACTGCTTGAGAGAGTGCTATCTAGAGAAGAGTTAGATCACTTCCTGGATGACAGATAAGTATACTTAAGTTTAGTATGTTAAACTTGTAAGTATTACTTGAAACTATTGTTAGGGATTCTCTTTTTAGTTTAGTTCAGTCCCCAAGAAGCTCATAAAACATGGTTTTTACATTTTAAACCAAGTTTTGAAAACACAGCTGTCATGAGTACACTGTGAAGACACACAAGTTGTCTCTCTCCACAGTGTCAGGGTAGTTTAGTCCTAAAGCAGGGTTAACATAATTCTAAAGCAGGTTCGGGATTCCCAACCCAGTGACATTGCACCACGTAATCCACCTGGCTTCTTACTCGGCACACAAAGCAGAACACTAGACACGTCACACAACAAACAAGGTAACACAGGGGGGCAGGACATTAAGGAACCAAATGCAAAATCTCTGCGTTGGGCACACAGTGAGATGAAGCCTCGGTCGCGTCCGGGTCAGCTCTCGGCTCTCACTGCTCATTCTGTTCAAGCAGCAAGGGATCCCAGGTCAGTTCGGAGGGCAGCCAGGCAGAGCCTTCAGCACCTCTACCTTTCTGAAGTGGTTAGTGTCTGAGGAGTCTGACAGCTTGCTGCAAAAATCCTCCCCTTTTAAAGGGATTTAATCAGCGTTGGGCCCCTTGACATGAGTGACTCCGTCTTGCTCTCTGTGACAACTGTTATTAATATTTTTGTTTTCTCTGTCAAATCCACATGCGGTCACTTGTGGTATAGATTCCTAGAACCTGAAAAAGATGAATTAATTACCATTGCCCCTCCCATGACCATTATAGTGGAGCAGGGACAGAATTTTTACACACACAACAAAAACAAAAAACCGGCCTTTAGAAAGGGGAAGAATGGAAACACAGCAGAATCCCTTGGGGAGGTATGAATGTTCCCTGTACTAGTAGTTGAAGTGATGTCTTAATTTAGGTCAAGTGTGTCCCACTATTTGGGACATACTTAGAAAAAAAAATATTTTCTGTTTATCTAGAATTGAAATTTAATTGAGCACTCTATATTTTTATTTGGTAAATCTGGCAACCCTAAATGGGGGCTGCAGAGTTTTCACAGCCCAGTACTCCCTTGTGCTAGAAGACTGAAAAATAGTCAAAAGCCTTTGTAGCCAGGCTATGGTTTCTTTGAATGCAGCTTCTTTAAAAGCTTAGGACTTTGTGTGCATCTGACCTGTTCGTTTCTAATCCGTTCTGTGGGCCAATAACCTCAGCATTCTTGCCTACACATTGCATATAGATGCCTCTTTTTATTTGTTTCGTTCTTTCCCACTTTTCTTCTCCCCCTAATTAATGTTGACCCTTAAGTCATTTGCTAATATAAATTTGGGTGGGAAAGCAACACCCTTAATCTGATTCTTGCTTCAGGGCTGAGTTTATTTAACTGAGAAGGTTTGCTGGGCTTCGTTCCACAAAGCTTTTGTTCTTGTTTATTGTCTATAGTTTGGGGTCTAAAAACTGTTGGATTTTCGAAACCTGTGAATCCTATTAGAATCTTTGCTTGAAAACCAGCTAGTTCTTGCCTGGGCTCATCTCTAATACAACCTTGCTGAATGTATCAGGTTAACAGCAACCAACATTTGGCTTGTTCCAACCTCTTCCCCTACAACCTGTAGGTTAGAGAAGCCCTTGGGCTACCTTCCAAGCCATTGCTGGCAACAGTTTTACCTAATGTTTTGCCAAGGCATAAGAGGAATTCAAATACTTGTATTTCATATCTGTCTCCTTACTGCTTAAGGCTCCCCTAGGCTGGTGCCCCAAGGTATTCATTCCACTTACGTGAGCGCACTAGTAGCACACAGGAGCAACATGTAATGGCTCAGTACAGCAGGATTTTATTTCACACCCACAGACGTAACAGTCCTGAGTGGCGTTTTAGTTTGGCATGATAGCTTTCTTCCAGGTACGTAATCGAGGACCCAGGCTTCCTATGTCTTACAGCTCTGCCATCTCCTGAGTTCCTTATCTGAGTCCATTTAGTAATGTGAGGAAGACCATAGAGGGGCATTCATGGGAGGTTGATGGGGCAGCCAGTCACTTCGTTTTACTTCCCGTTGGTTAAAACCCAATCTCATGGCTGCACCTGGTTGTAAGGGAGTGTGAGTATGTAGTCTAGCTCTCTGCTAGGAAGAGGAGGAGAGTGGATTTTGGTGAATGCTCCAATCTTTGCCCCAATTATTGACATCCTGGAAAAGCAAACAGTTAATAAAGTGGTCCTTTGTGCTACAAAGGTAAGTAAGTGATCAGGTTTTTAAATCAATTTGCATTATGATGTGTCTATGTGGGGTTTTTTGTTTTTAGTATCTCTCTGAAGAAATAACTAATACAACTACATGTTTATGTAAATGTGTTGTTGTTTTTCCCTTTTCCAGTCAACAAAACGGAATATTCCGATGCTCTTTGTCCGGGGAGATGGTGTCGTACTAGTTGCCCCTCCATTGAGAGTTGGCTGAAACAAAGTGTATCATGTTGGGGAATGTAGGAGACTTTGTATGGTTGCCTCTTAAATGTAGAAGACATTCCAAAGAGAAACCTGCGTCAATTTCGACATTAAGAAATGACCAAGATTCTTCCACTCCTGAAATGAGTTGATTTGCAGATATCTCAAAAATCCTTAAGCTAAAGAGTATTTTTATTTTTTTTCCAACCTTTTCAATAAATGTGATCACCAAGATGCAGAACTTTTTCAGGAGTTGATTTGCTTTGTTGTTTTCTAAGGCAGTTTCTGGGTTTTTTCCCCTTATATTGAATTTGATGTTTCCTTTCGATGTCATTTTTTAATGCAATGTCCTGTCTTGCAGACTCTTTAAAAAGTAAACACACATCTTACATTGACTTTATTTGTACACATTCATCTGTGCATCTACCAGGTTTGAGGCACCAGATGGACCACTGAAAATTAACAGTTTTGCCAGTTTGCACCCTACCTTCAGATCCTCTGAGAAGGGCAGTTCTTTAAACCAGTAATTGCAGGGCAGGGAGAAGATAGAATAATGCATGTACAGGATACCATAAGAGCACAAAGAAGAATGTCCAAAGAACAGATTGAGTGGGTGGGTGTGTGGTGGTGGAAGTTCTGTGACATTGTAGATACTAACATTGCCGTGAATTATGAAGCCTGATTTTTGTTACTTCTGCTTGGTCTGATTTATCTCTAAGGTCAGGCTT